>NC_072831.1:26504924-26853257 GCF_027744805.1 Dunckerocampus dactyliophorus | reverse complement strand
GGTTTTATGTACATGCTACACAGTGCTACAGGTACATTCATGCTAACATGTAATACATACGGTATTTTGTCGTATTTTGGTCCTTTTTAAGCAGCAGCAGTAGCAGCAGCTCCAATATGTAGCGTTACGTTTTGGTAGTGGCTTGAGGCACTGATGATGTGGCAAAAAGCGGTGTGATGTGGCAAGGTGTCAATGCACCCTTAACGTAGTTTTCTCGCTGTAACAACATTAATAATAATAATAATAATGTCGCTGTAGCTACGCCTTTTAACTCATCCAAACACGACGTGTGAAAGCACCCTGGATGCCTTTGGCTGTCCTGCACCCGATGAGCTGCTGCCACAGCGAAGCCACAGTGCTCCAATCATCACATCGCGCCGCCCCTGAAGCTCAAAAAAAAGAGATCATTAACATTTTCCACATTTCTCAGATATAAGACTCTACGGCTTACCGTGTACTGAGCTTGTGTGGAAGTGAGGATTTTGTCATCGATGCAAAAAAAAAAAAAAGTACATGCTGTCCTCGTAACCTCTGCATTCATCACGTTGCTTGTGCAATAGCACCCTCACACATGCTCTTTGGCCTCATTTCACCACATTGTGCTAACAAATCCCAAAGCACTGCCTCACAGGGGAAACTGGGACTGGGTCGAAACCGCTGTAAAATCTATTAAGAACATCATCACCATCACCCACCCAAGGCCCCTTTAGCCCTCAGAAGATGCCGTTCATCACAGTCGCCATCTATTTTTCCAGCTGGCCTTCTTTTTCTTCCTCTCCCCCTACAGAGCAGTTCCAGTTGCAAGGCAATGAATCTATGCAAGTCTAGTCAATAATATCTGTGGTTCACCTTATGGCCAGACTGTCAAACTTAGTTATCACACTCGGAGACGACCCCGAGCCATCACAGGGAGGGTTTTTTCGATGAGAATGTCACAAGGCAAGGCTGACATCATCTCTGAGCAGAATTTTCCGGACGTTTTTTTTTTTTTTTTTTTAACAACTGATGTAAAATCCATATTTTTTGTGTTTGAAATGCATTCCAGTTTGAGAGTAATCCCTGTGGTATGCCTTCAACTTTGTATTCGTGATTCTTGTCCGCTACCGGGAATAAGTGAAAAGACAGCAGCGGCTCTACTAGAACATACCGTACTGTACGTTCATAAAATGGTAACGCTCACGGTTCTATTTGGTTCTGACATTCTTAACAAGTTACACGGAAGAACAGCACACGCTTCCACTTTTCAACAATTCAACATGTCCAAAAAAGGAGTAGGAAGAAGCAGAGCTGAAAATGAAAATGTCTTAAAATTGACAGTAAAGTCACATTTGTAGTTCATATATACATACTGTCTTGGCTGATTTCAAATTGGAAAATGTCATTTGCTCTTGGCACATTTTTTACAAAGCAGTTGAAAAGAAAAATGTCATAAAGTTGATCAAATACTGAAGCGTGCAAAGATTTTCAACGGTCCACGTTGGTATACGTTTGTTATTGTTGTGTTACGAGAGTCCACGACATTAGTCTGATTATATATATACCGTAAAATATAACCTATGAAATTCTTTTTGTCCCAGCCTATCCTCATATCACAAATCACGTCGTATCGTGAGGTACGTACCCTGAGATTGTCAGCCCTGCTTGTTCGTACTTTTTTCTTGAAAAAACAATTCCCCAGGATTATGCCGTGTTTGTTGAAAACAAAAGTTATTCCTCTAAAATGACTGCTTTTCTTTTTTTTGGGGGGGGGGGGGGGACGACTTCATTGTCGTTATTGTAAGATTGCGCTTTTCGTAACTGTTAACCAAGCACTTTGTTGTCGTTCCTTGTGTCTTTTTTAAATGTGATATTTTTCTTGTCATATTGCAGCTGCAATCTAGGAAGGTTATTTATCGTACAAAACAACTTTTAATGATAAAAAGAACTTTTTTCTTTTTCTTAATTCATTAAAAAGTTTCTTTTTTTTCTTGTAACGTTACAAATTTAGTCTGGTTATGCTTCTTTGAAGTGTAGCCTCTTTTGTACAATTTATCGATTCTAAATCATTTTTGCACTTTTTTTTAAAGATACCCCCAACCCCCTCGTGTTGATATAGTCATGAGATGTTCTCCTCTATTCACAATTTCTTTTCCATCCCATCTGCTTTGGCTTGGAGACGGTGTGCGAAGTTCATGGTCTTCTGTGGAAAGCACTGTTAAGAAAACTAAATATGTCCAATCATAGCAAAACCTGGAACTCAGTGGACGGATCTTTTGAGATGAGCTTGTTTAATCAGCTGCCATTTTGCCAATGAATGTCCACGTAGACGAAAGCTTTGGTTCTAATTCTCATCGCCTCAGGCCTCCAGGTTCTAAGGTAAAAGGTATGAGGTTGATATTTGTTACAACAAAAACTAGGCTAGGATTTGTTTTCAGTGGACGTCGAGGTGTTTGTCTTTCGATATTCCCTGTGTTTCCTTTTAGTGTACTGATTTATCAAGGGAGTATAAAAGAATGGTAGAGATTAGAGATCTACAGTAGAATCCTAATTCTCCCCTTCTAATGGCCTACAGTAGAGGCAGGGTAATATGAAAAGGATTAACGGTGGGGATGAATGCACGAGAGGAGAGAGAAAGGCCGAGATTACAATGAGAGCTTTGTTTCTGCGACTATCGGGCTTAGGTTTCCGCAAAGATCCATTACTCTTGCTTTGATGCCGCTGTCTCAATGAGAAGTGTTCGGCGGCGATGCATTGTTCCAGCGGCAAAGGGGATATCATTGCGGCGCCCGTTCAGCATAATTTATCCCGCGCCCCTTAACTCATTCCCCCCGCAAGCTTCATTGCGCAATTACCTGCCGTGTTCCATCAGTTTGACAGCAGCGACTAAATATGGAGCTTCTTACTCTACCTATCAAACTTTCAGAGGGGATGGAGGCCCCCTGATACACACCCACTTACCACGGACGCCTCTTCTTGTTAACATTTTTTTTGTATAATTACTTTTTTCTGTATTAATGCAACTTTATCCTCATATGATTCAGACTTGTATATAATAAAAAAACATTTCATCCTCATATTGTTTTTTATGATGATTGTAATACAGGGGAACCTCTGTTAGCGTCATTAATCCATTCCAGCAGGTCCAACTCAAACGGAAACGTACTCTAACCTAATCAATGTTATAGAAATATGGAATACGCATAATAATATGCTGAGGGCACCGGAGGAGGATGAGATTCGGCCAGAGTTCCTTAAGGCACTGGATGCTGTGGGCGTGGGCGTAACATCGGGGGCAGTGGCTCGGGATTGGCAGACCAGGGTGCTGCAGAGGTGTGTCACATCCAGCTATCATGGGATCACACTCCCCAGCCTTTCTGGTAAGGTCTATTCAGGGTGTCTGGAGAGGAGGATCGGAGCAGTGTGCTTTTCGTCCTGGTTGTGGAACTCTGGACAAACTCTACACTCTCGGCAGCGTCCTAGAGTGTAGAACTGCTGTATTGCCCGCTCTCCTTATGTCTCTGGCCAAAGTCGCAACTCACAAACAAATGTGCAAGCGGTGGCTAGTTTTGGTTTCGCTTATGTGGACGTGGGCTCAGCCAGTCTGAGAGGCGTCGACATAAACCGGTTCCACAGTAACTGACTGGTGGCGTACGAAGTGAGTTAAGCAATAATATTTAAGCAAAGGAAAAGCCCTCATACCACCACCGGTACTCCTACCATAGCTTGAGAATCAGTGTAAAGCGGGGGTGACCAAACCTTTTCCACAAGATGCTAAAAGCAATCCAATGTAGGTCAATATATGCTAAGCTAAGCTATCTGAACATCTTAGCTGAGGTGACAAAGCAAATTAGCGTCACATCTAATAATGAATTTATTCTATTTTTAGAATATGCCCATAAATACAAGCTGCAGGACCAAAAATGGCCCCCAGGCCACCACTTTGGACAACTTGTCTTGCTGTAGAGTAGGGGTGTCCAAAGTGCGGCCCAGGGGCTATTTACAGCTCGTGTACATGCTGTATGCCGGCGTGAAGATTAATGCCGTTCTGGTCAAGCTTAAGTATACGTTTGACAAACAAGGAACTACAGTAGTCGATGTTTTTGGCACATTGGTGGTGCTCATCATTAGATAGATAGATAGATACTTTCTTTATTACAACTTTATGAGCTGTAATTTGACTATATTTCTTCCCTTGGTTTTACCAAGTGCAATGAAATGTTCTTTCAGTTAAAAACTCCCTGTAAATGTAAGCAACACCATCTGTAAAGGTCGGAGGTAACCACCCTTCCCCAGCTGGAGGTTAAAATCTCCCTTTTAACTTTCCCCCCTTGATGGTCATACAGCTGGAATGTGTGTGGAGACCTGCGTCAGCTCATGCGTGTGTGTGTGTGTGTGTTGGAAAGAAAGAAAGAAAGGAGGTAAACAGCGGTGGAATGATGAGCCTGTGATTTCCCCGGGGGCCACATCTGCCCTGGTTGAGAAGGGCCGCCTCTAAAAGGCCTCCGTCCTGACATTCCGAGAGCATTCCAGCAGCATTCATCACCCCTGCTCTGTGACCCCCTCCTCACAACCTCTCCACTTTGCCTCCACCTCCTCCTTAAGAAGTTGCATCCAGAAATGTCCAGAATGTCTGCAGAGAGACATCCGCGCCGTTCCTTCTGAGGGTCATTGTTCATTTTCATCTCCCTCCCATCCAAGTTTTTCTTGCACATCCATCGCTCATCTCTTTTCTCTACCTCTGCAGGGATTTGCGCCTCTCTAATAGAGGCATCTAGCACATCCCGCTAACTGCTGGAACAGCTGGAGCCGGGATGCGTGCAGAGCTCTGCCCATTATGCGTGCATGCGTGCATGCCGGGCGGTGCGATGGGGGCGTGCACGTGCAAACATCTGCGCTCGCGAGGAGCGATGGGAAATGATGTCGCGAGCGCCACGCCAGGGATATCTGTCATACTCTGTCATATCAAGTCATCGCACAAGGACGCGAGAATCGCGGCGCTGACCCCTCCCAGCTCAAGCCTCTATTGCATGCCATAAATCAGCCATCTTCTAATTGTCCCTGACTTCCCTGCTCTCTGACAATCTGCTCCTTGACAAGCAGCACGTATAATTGACAAACGGTGCCTTGGACAGCAGGCTTCCGGGGTAACTGGGTGTTTATCAGCGGGGGCCCCATCCCTTTTGGACAAGAGTCAGCTTGGCACATCCCACCAAGTTTGATAGTATGATGCCATATCATTAGCTGCTGGCGTCAAACTGATGGAGCAACACAGGTAATTGCGCCAAAAAGCTAGCCAGCTGTGTGGGATAAATTATGACACCCCCAGCAAAAAAAAAAAAAAAAGAAAAATTATATTTAATTATTTTTTTTTTTAAGTCAATACACACAATTGTCACAATAGTATATATATATATATATTTTTTTTTTTACAATGAAAATGGAATATTCCACTTTTTTCAGTTAAAGAAGTAATAATCTTAGAGCAGCCATCACCAAATGGCGGACCTCGGTCTCAGTGATGGCCCCTTTACTGAGCCGTGACCAATTAAAATGAAGGGGAACTATAACAATAACATATAATCATGCTCGCGGACCAATCACAGCACCAAAAAAAGTGTAATCTTATGACAATAAAATCCTCACGTTATAATTGAAAAGTTTCTGTTTTGTGGGGGAAAACCCCACAAAAACATGAGAATAAAGTTTTTCTGATTAAAAAAAAAATTGTGTAATAGTCATGGGCCAGTTACCGGTTTCACGGTATACCATGGTATGAAAAAGTCACTCTTAGAAAACTATTTTTTTCCGTCACACCGGCTCTGCCGTATGAGGGAAAGTGGAGATCCAGCACGGCCACTATGTGGAAATACTTTGTCATGTCACGTGTTATTCCTTCCAGTCGGAACAGGGCTTCAATACGCGTGTGCTGTGTTGTCCAAAGCCGGCCAACTTAACCATCAAGCGGAGCCGGTGTGACGAGACTTGTGCCCTCGCAGAGTTCTGCATCCCGTAGCGTGTGGATTTTGTGTGTATTTCAGTTAGCTTTGCAGCTATCGAACTAACTATAAGTGTAACGATAGATAGATATTTCAAAATACCACACTTTAAAGCTGTAATTATAATATAATCGTGATATTTTTGGTTATCATACAGTCGGAATCTCATACCGGCCCATGCCTAATTGTGTAATCCCATGAGAATAACGTCGCAATATTACAAGAAATACATCATACGACAAGAAAAGGTTGTTGTTTTTTTTATTTTTAAAAACTCTTTTTTTTTTTAAAGCCATTTTTTTTAAGTCATAATTTTACAATGTTACAAGTAAAAATTGTTTTCCACAAATATTAACATTAGAATGTAGTCATTTTTTTATGTTAATAAAGTTCTGAAGATCTTAAAAGTTGTAAAATTACAAGATTCTTAATTATCAAAATTTTGTATTGTTGACTTTTTCCGAGAATTATGTAAAAAAAAATTGATATTGTTATATTATAATATTATTCTCATAAGGTTACAGCTTTTCTTTAAAAAAAAAGTATTCATCCAAAATTATTACCTTCTTGGAGAAAAAGATACTTTTATGACTTTTGTAATTTTTTTTGTAATTTTGTAACTTTCTTCCTGTTATGACTTTTTAATCGTAAAAAAGGCCTTTTTATTATTATGACTTGAACAGGGATTATTTTTTCCTGCTTAAATGACTTTTGTCATGTAATATTATGACTTTATTCTCATAATATTGCACCCTTTTGTTAAAAAATAAATACATAAATAACGTTGTTCCTCTAAGATTATTACATTTTTCCTTGAAAAGAGCTACTTTTTTGTTGTAATATTATGACTTTATTCTCATAAGAGTCCAAGTCCAGCGTTCTTTACTCTGAGATACTATTAGGACTTTTTTCTGAGAAAAGGAACTTTTTCCTTGCTATACTGAAACTTTATTCTCATAAGGTGATGCCTTTTTTGTGTGTGTAAAAACACCCTGGTTGCTGCTGGATAGCTTTCAGCGAGAGTTCTCATGGCCAAACCTCCTCAGACGTTCACGGACATCATCTTTCACTTGCGCAATCCTTCCAGTAATTTGTCTATCGTTTCCTTTTGCGGCCCCATTACTCCCAGAGGTGCGTGAACTTTGCCAGGCGAGATGAGACCACTTTGGGTTAGATGAGCAGACTGGTCCTGCAGGCTTTCTGGACCGGTCTGGAGGTCAGCAGTTTGTGTTTACTGTTATTCTGAGAAGAACCAGTGTGGGTGGGTGAACACATTAGAAGCAGCGGAAAGAAGAATTGGGGGACGGAAACACCAGGTGACCCAGCGTAGGCGGCATGCAGACCGGCCATTCATAAGGGTCAAACAACTAAATGTTTGCTCCACTTCGAGCAGAATGTAAATCAGCACAACACGTGGCTTGCTTCTCTAATTTCCTTTATTGAGCCTCTTCCTTCTCGCCATCCATCTCCATCCTGTTTTCCTTCCCCTCCTATCTCCAACTGAGCAGCACTACATCGCTTTGTGCATTTAGCATGAAAATATGGGGAAAAGCACTGGGCCCTCTGTCAAGGACTCGTTTCTGTGTGTGTTGGCTCCACTCGCCCAATGGAGGAAACTCATTTGCATGGTGTATAGCTCCCCTGGTGCGTGGTCCTTTGTGACGCAATATACCCTGTGACCAGCCTATCATCTTCATCGATCGTCATCTCTGCCTTTCCAAACCCTTTCTGAAGTGTATAGCCCCTGTGCGGCCTGACGTAATACATCATTGGCCAATTTTGCCCAGTATTTCAGAAACTGATGTAGCTTGGCCACCTTTTTTATGGGATGGCAGCCTCTGCACACACAAAATCCTCAAACTACAGTATAATGCCCGTGCTTGTGGTGACGTAGTCCTTATTTCATTCAGAATTTGCACAACGCCAGTGGGAGAAGTAAAACGCTTGTTTAACAAGCGGTAAAAAAAAGTCGCACACACACAGTCGCGCCAGCATGCTCTGCTAAACTAAGCTAACACCGCTAGCTTCCATTCACGCACTGTAAGACGAGAGTCAAAGTTTTTTCGCCAACTCTTGCCGGTGTTTCAGGTCGCTGCTTCGACATGTTTAATTCAGGAAGGGGTGGCCTAGTGTTTGTGATGACAATCGGCACGATTGAGCGGTCCACCGGGGAAATACTTCCACACACAAGCGTTCCTTTTCCTCACAATGACAGCATTTCATTCACATTATGTCAACTTCCGAGAGATCCCGCATTTAACAGTAGATTCCGTTTTTACTGGCCAATTCCATGATTCTGTTAATGCGGAAATCATAGGGCCGTAATCCATGTCTAAATGGCTGGCTACGCAAGGGAGTCGTAAGATTAATTAAAGTGTCTTGGTGGTGGTAGAGTCATGGTCTGGGGCTGCACGAGTGTCGCTGGCACTAGAGGAGCTGTGGTTCATTGAGGTGATACATTATATCCAACATGTGCTGTGGCCTTCCAAAGCAGAAACGGGGCCACATGTCACTTTTACAAGCATGATAATGAGCCCAAACACTGTTGTGACTTGACGAAGTAGTCAAGTAGGTCTCCTCCAGATCTCAAATCTGGGGCTGCATGAGTGCAGCCTGCACTGGCAGAAGCTGCAGTTCGTTCAGAGAAAAATGAAATCCAACTTGGGATGCTCCGATCGATCGGCCACCTATCAGTATCGACCAATTTATTTATATACCAATAAATGCCTTTCAACGCCGATCACAAAAACCGATCACCTGTTGCAGCAGTCAGCGATCCCTGCATTCAGTGTAGTGTCTTGTCCTAACGTCTTGGGTAGCGTCCTCCTCCCACTTTCTTTCACACTACACAGACGTAACAAAACCAACATGGCTGCCTCATGGAACTTACCTACCAACACATGCCACAAAATATATCTCGTGTAGGTAGCTTTAATTTAATACGGCATTTGAAGAACAAACACGTGACAGAGTACGGTGAGTTTTCAAGGCCCACGGTGTGATTAGCGGTCAAACGGCAGCTAATGCAGCCCGTACAACAACACTCGCCCGTATGTGCGTGACAGTCAGAAGGCTAAGCAATTAACCCGAAAAAGAATGTGGTTTGTTGAGCGTCTGACTCATGTGTCAGTCTCTATTGTTATATGTTTGTGATTTGCCAATGCAATTTGACTGGTCCATGTCTTGACTTCTAGAGTTGTGCTCAAGAGACCCGAATCACACCAACAAATCATTAAGCTCCTCTTTTTTTTTTACACCTAATCCCAACATTCTTTGGGCATCTTTTAGATTTCCTCCCTCACTGCGCTGTGTGTGCTGCATTCACACATGTTGGTGTGTTCTTGTTTCTTCTCACTGGGCACATGAGTTTAATTACACATCAGCCTCCGCCCACAACGTCTTTGATTTCTTCTGAGGAGACAAAATCTGCTATTGTTAGCCTCACCGAGACGAAGAATCGCATTAGCACATGTTGCTGTTATTACACTTAATGTATTTATTACATTCAGTAACAGCTCCAAAGCCTTTTAAGGCCTGGGTATGTTGGATAACAGCCAGAGCACCACACACCAGGTGGTGCTTGATAGAGAATGTATGTACTACATGGACGCTTAGTTGTGTTGTTTTCATTCTCAGTCTGAGGTCAAAGCTAATGTACTGTACATGGCCATTAAAGGAACATTTACTTCCTCGGAGTTCTTGCGTCTCTTGATGGAGCGCCCTTGGTTGGGAAATGGCAAAATCCTCCAGCTTCATTTGTGCTGCACGAACAGGGACTGTATGCCTCTTTTGGTTTCATAAGGCAAATGAGTTCATCTCTTGCCAAATCCAACCAGATGGCAAAGATGCTAATTCAGGCTCCGGATTTTTAGATTTATCCCGCTTTTGAATTTTGAGGTAATTTGGTTCCGGTTGGGGGGGGTCCTCAGCCTGAATGACGACATAATGGTGGTTATTAAACATTGCCATGTGTCTTATCCTGCTTGGCAAGTCTCGCTTGGTCGCTGGGCAGTGTTGCCAGGCCAACAGCTGCTCAGACTCCACATTCCTTTGCATGTCTTCCAGGATTGGGGACTAATCTTAGCGCTTTACCTTTTTATATTATGACTTTTCTTCAAAAATAGCTACTTTTTCTTGTAATACTAAGACTTTATTCTATGACTTTTATTGTCATTTCAGTATACTAATGAAAAATAAAGAAATAAATATATCGTTCACTGTAATATTGCGAGTGTCTTCTAGTAAAAGTTAAAGAAGGACTTAATTTGCATATTTTACGTTGTTTTTTTTATTGTATTACAACATCATTTATTTAAATTTGTCTTTAGGGTATTCTCTGTCAGGGCTCGCCGCAGCAAGTCAATCGTATGTTTGATTTGACTGGATGCCCTTCCCAATGCAACCTTCCCAGTTATCCAAACCAGTGACTGGGGGTTGGGGAATTGAACCAACGCCATCTGTACCGTTACAACTATGATAACTTAATTATATACAATAAATACAGTTTACTCATAACATTACACCTTTTTGTTAAAAAAAAAAAAAGAAAAGAAGTCCAAAGATTAATAAAAACCTCTAAGAGTCTTACTTTGTTTTTCCTGAAAGAAAGCAGCTTTTTGTTATAATATTGGGACTTTATTCTTGTAAGATTGTTCAAGTACTATTATGACTTTTTTTTCCTGAAAAACATGTTTTTTTTCTTGCGATATTCCAACTTTATTCTTGTGAGATTATGCCTTTTTTTTTTGTGCAAAAACCCCAAATCTCCTCCGACCTTTGCAGACATCATCATCATCATCATCATCAACCGTTCCGGTTGGGGGTTCTTCAGTCTGAATGATGACATAATGGTCCTTATTAAACGTCGGCGTGTATCTAATCCTGCTTGGCGAGACCTGCATCGTCGGCAGGGAGCATTGTCAGGCCAGCACCTGCTCAGACGCCGCATTCCTTCGCATGTCTTCCAGGATTGGGAGATGATGCAAGGGATGGACACACACACACACACACACGCACACACACACACACACATACACATATGAATGAAACACATGTTCTAGAGGCTATGCAATGGTGGGGGGTGATGCTGTGCGGAGGCTAGATGTCACAGGCCTTATAATAGAGGGATGGCCTCTTAAGCTGCACCACTCCACAACCCGGAAAATCAAACTGTCATATCAATGAGCAACTGGCCCAAAAATAAATACCGACTTGCCCTCCCCCTTCCCTTCCCTCCGCACTCACATCGCTCTGTCTTGAAAAAGCAGTTTTGAAATTCTGCGGCCGCCTGAGAGGGCTTTTCAATTCTTATGGGCGTCATACGTAATGGTATAAGAGTGAGAGGCTAGCGAGGGGGAAGCTGAGCTGTTGGCGGCGGGATAAACGGAGATTTAATTCAATCCCAGCGCCCAACCCAAAGGCCAGGATTCTTTTTTTTTTTTTTTTTTTTTTTTAACTAAGTGCCTGTTTTGATCAAATGCAAACATAACATCAGTTTTGTTAATCCCTTTCTTCCTCTCATCCAAAGAGAGGACCGACCACCACCTCTCCTCCCCCGTGTGGTTACATTTCTCTCTCATGTTTTTTTTTTTTAAACACGTTTTCAGGGCTGCTGCACTGTAGAATTAAACAGGCTTTTAAATCTGGGAAGCGTTGTAGTCAATATGCACCTGGCAGATGGTGCTCGGCTCCACTGCTTTTCTTCTTTTTGGATTTACTTCACATATTTATTTATTTTTTTTGTCCCTCTTCACGAGCCAGTGACAAAATGCTGCTGCTGCTGCTGCTGCTTGGTATACGTTTGCTATTTGTTTGTTCTGCTCCCCTTTTTGTCGCTCTGTCACAGATGCAGTCTGAAATCACGTCTGTCACACTGGACTTAATCCTGAGGTTAGCAGCTGCCAATTGTGTGTGTGTGTGTGCGCGTGTGTGTGCGGTGAGCTCGAGAGTGAGAGCTTCTGTGTTCATTGAATGGAATGAGCAATTATGTGATCCTCAGTGCACTGTGTTCACCTGAATGTGTGAACCTGTTAACCATTCTACCACACACCTTTTAGAGCAGCCATTTGAATAATGGGAATGAAAACGCAAGCGTAATTGCAGAAAGACATTGGGACCAGCCTCAATGAAATCGTGACAAAGTGGTTCCAACTGAAGCTGCTAACGTTAATTATATTCTAAACTGTCCAGATTTGTAGTTGGGACAATTTTATTTGAATGATGTTGACATTTTGGACGCTCCAAACAAAGGCTGCATGCACCCTTCTGCCTGGGACAACAGACCTAATTGGGCATTAAACAGTGCCGTCATACTGTACCTGGTAGTCTGCATTGAGGGCAGAATTTCCACACACAACACGTCTGTTTTCGCTTAATGCCGTGCTCTTCCCCAGCACATACGTATCTAGCTATCTAGCTGTGTGTTGGACAGACGGCACCTTAAGTCCACTCTCTTAATGTCCTCCCCTCCCGCTCAACTCCACTAAGTCGCCCACACACTCGTGGTGGCGTAGCAAGCGAATAGCACCGCCGCACGTACGTTATCAGTATTTTTGGGGGGAAGACCTTGCGACCCCCTCAAAACGTCTCCAGTGACCCATCAGTTGAGAATCACTGATATAGAGGATCTTTGACAGGTCTTTTTGCAATAGATTCTTAAAAACAGCAGAGCGGTTCTGTCATATACAGTAGAGGATTTTTGATTAGTGGGTCCTCAAAGGAAAACTGCACTTTTTGGGGAATTTTGCCCATCATCCACAATCTTTACGTGAAACATATTAGTTTTTCTTTGCATTCTAACGAGAGAAAACAAGTTAGCATGAGCCAGCTAACATTACACGTCATGGGAGGTACCTATTTTGACGCTAAAGCCCCCCCAAAATACCTTCAAAAACGGCACCAGAGTTCCATTTACATAACTGACCTGTAGAGTAAGGTACAGCGATGTTGTTACTGTAGCAGCTAACACCAAAAACGATATTTATCCGGCAAAGTAACACGACGCCTTGCTAGCCGCTAGACTCAGCGTCACTCACAATGCCACTGCAACGGGACAAACGGAAGAGTGGATACTACTGGCTCTCAATTTCTCAACAAGATGCTCGTTTGCTGTCAGTATTTTTCACCTGAGGACTGGAGCACAAGTCTTGTGCTGGAAGACACAGCCATCCCAATGAGAGCGGACATTGTAAGTGTTGTCGCTGTTCCTATGCTGCTGTTGACGACAGAAGTCACGTTAGCTCCTATGGGCTACGTCAAATCAGTGCGCCTAGGAAAGAAGTTTTGGTAATGTTTACTGTAAGTATTACATGTTATCATCAATGTACCTGGTAATGTACCTGGTAATCACAGCATGGATATAAAACCATGACATGTAGCTTGAGGTTTTTTAGAGGGCTTCTTAGTCGAAATAGGTGCCTCCCATGACGTGCAATGTTAGCTGCCTCATGCTAACTCGTTTCCTCTTTTTAGAATGCACAGAAAAGGGAAGGAAATATGTGTTCATGTTTCACATAACGATTGTGGATGATGGGCAAAATAAAATATATATATACAGGGTCAGGCAAAACGATCTGACACATTTGTAGGTTAAATAAAAGGCAAATAAGGTAAAGAAACAAGAAAGTGTTTTTATTTTGGAAAAGTACATATAATGCCATTCTGTTTCATTATGTTTGAAAAATGAAATCAGTCAAATGGGATCCATTATTGTCCACACACTCAATGCAGATCCAGTAGCTGTGAAGTTGGAAACCATAACAAGATGGTGTTTGGAGCTGCTACGGGATCATGTCTACCAAGATTGAAGCGCAAACGGAACGCTCGTTGTGTTGCAGTTACGGACTCGTTTGTTTTGATAAACGTTTCCACAATGAAAGCGCGATGCTCACCAGTCCAACTCATGGCAGCAACTAAAAAAAGAAACGAAAAACAACGGCATTATAAAGAAACAAAGCAAAATGTCATTATATGAAAAAAATGGCATTATATGTACTTTTCGAAAATAAAAACACTTTTTTTGTTTCTTTACTTTATTTGCCTTTTATTTAACCCACAAATGTGTCAGATCATTTTGCCTGACCCTGTATATACTGTACATTTAAATAGTTTCCACACAGTAGTGCAGTTAATTGCAGTGGACATTATTTGCTTTTGCAGCGATCGTGAAGGCTACTAAAATAGTCCCACATTTGGCAGGTTACACCAGCTAGTTGTGCTGCAATGATGTCACACTATTTACTCAGGTGATGAAGTTATCCCCATTTTTCCTGGAAACGAAAGCCAGAACAAGCACTTACCGTTCCAAACCACACCATTGTGGACTGAACTGAACTGTACCGCACTCTGCTAGCCATACGTTGTGCTATCTCGTTGGAACAGAGAAGCCAGGCGGGAGCAAACGAGGACAAACGAGGGCAGGGCAAAAAAAATGATGTCGCGGAACCACGGCTCGCTCAAAGCCAAACGGGGGCCGTGAGTTTGAGTCGTCCAGACAATGAGCTTCTTTGAGCCGCGCTCGCATGCACACCACACAGAGGGCGTTCTGTCCCTAAAAACTGTTGTCGTGCCTGGTGCACAATATTTGGCTCTCAGCGTCCCATTCGGGCCTCTCTCCATCCATGTCTGCTTTTAATTGTCTCAACTGCTTGGTGGTTTCTTGTTGCGTGTGCGCCGCCGTGCTGCATGATGAAAGCTTATTTTGGAACTGCTCCTAACATGGTGCCCAGCTGCATAACGACGTGGAGGATGTTGTCTTCATGCTGTGCTTCCCTGGAACTTCCTTTGCTGTCTTCTTTCCTCTGCTTCTCTGAAGGCCCCCCACCACCATCACCCCCCACTACAGCAGGCAGTGCTCATTAGCCTCTTGGCCTTGTCTTAACAGGTGGGCCATGTTTGGCACGGCTCTCCAACACGCAGTCAGCCTTAATTGGACTTGGAAGACCCCTTAGCCCACACACCATACATACAGCACTCATATCAACACCATTCCAACCAACCGCCCTCCCCTCTTCTGCCGGGCTTCACACTTGCTCCTCCATTCCTAAAGAGCTAATTGTCCCCCTTCCTGTTCCCCAGGGAGAGAGCCTGTGGTTCCTGGGCTGGTCAGTGTAAATGGTAGCCCCGGCCCTGGATGACTGACCCTTTTTCCTACTAAGGTGGCACTCAGTTGAGTGCAGACCTCCACCAAGGCCATCCTAATTTGGAATGTGCATCGGCTCCAAATGCTGACGAGTCACACATTTTACTGTGAAGTTGGGAAAATGTCAGCAAGCGCCTTAATCCTCACTAAATCTGACTCTCTCAGTCTCTTGGAAAGCTAGATTGGATGGCTTTTATGATGCTTACGCTGTTTCAGGGGTGTCCGGACTTTTTCCAGCAAGGGCCACATAGTGAAAAATGAAAGGATGCAAGGGCCACTTTGATATTTTGTAAAGCAACACATGTATACACTTCAAGAAAAACTGCATCTCAGCTTTGTGACATTGGTGAAAAAATCGATTGCTAATATAAATGTGGCTTTTTTTCCCCATTTTTGCTGTTTTTTTTACTTTCCATATTTCAACTTTCTTCTTAATAATCTTTGTAAATTTCTTTTCATAACATTATGACTTTATTCCCATAATATTTTGACTTTATTGCCATAATATAATTTTTTTCCCCAGCCTAATTTAAAAAAAATTCCGACTTTGTTTTATTTGTCATAGTACAACTTTTAAAAAATAATGTTTTTTTTTAAATATTTCAACTCTGTGCTGCTAAAAATGACATTATTTTTCCTTATAATATTCCCAGTTTATCCTCGTAAAATTGCTACTTTGTTCTTGTTAGAATACGACTTTTTTCTCATAATATTTTGACTTAATTCTCGCAAAATTACAGTTTTTTTCCATTTCTGCTGTTGTTTTTTTATTTTCCAACTTTTTTAACGTTCTTCTTGTGAATTTTCTTCTTATAAATTATCTCTTGCATATTTTGACTTTATTCGACTCGTATTAAAACCTTTTTTGCAACCTAATTTTCCAAAAATTACAACTTTTGCGAATAAAAAAAACACAGCCACGGGCCACACTTTGTACACTCCCGCCCTATTTTCTCTCTGCTTTTGAAATAGCATCCACAAAAGTGTACAGATGCCAACATTTTAACAGTTTTTAGCAGGGCAGTTTGCCAGTGGAATAGTCTAGCTTTAGTTTGGGGTGTCCAAAGTGTGGGCCATTTGCAGCCTGCAGCTCATTTTTAATTGGTCCTCCATATTTTAACAATAAAATTGATACATAACAAACAGAAATAGCGCAGATTATTGCAAAATAACTAACTTCATCTTAAAACTGTTATTTAAAACACGTCGTTCTTCAACTTGCACTCTTGGACGTCATAGTTCCACAACAACACCACTTTAACACAAACCGTCCCTAGAAGAACAGCCATGCGGTAATCAAGAGTGGGGGTGGGGGGAGGGGGTGGGGATTGAGAGATGGCAGAAGGACAAAGACTTAAGCAGAAGAGGAGAAATGTTAAAGTGGAGCTTTTAGAAGTAATGATTTTTGAATCAGGGATCAGGGAAATAGACCTCCTTCCCCCCTCCCACGCTCCTCCTTGACCACAAGGCAGTGTTTCCTCTTGATAAGTTATCATATCACGTTATCATATCACAGTATCAACTACGGCTGCAAAAAAGGTCTGTCACGATTTCCTGGGATGATTTTTTTTCACATGCACGTACACCAGCGCCATGTTTGAAAGAAATCTGATTTTTTAAATAATTATTTTTATATATGGGCCGCACGGTGGTCTAGTGGTTAGCACGTTGGCCAACACAGTAACAGCCTGAAGATCGCGAAGACCTGGGTTCGATTCTCCCCTGGAGATTTCTGTGTGGAGTTTGCATGTTCTCCCCGTGTGCGCGTGGGTTTTCTCCGGGTACTCCGGCTTCCTCCCACATTCCAAAAATCATGCAGGTGAGGTTAATTGGCGACTCTAAATTGCCAATAGGTATGAATGTGAGTGTGAAAGGTTGTTTGTCTATATGTGCCCTGCGATTGGCTGGCGACCAGTCCAGGGTGTACCCCGCCTGTCGCCCGAAGTCAGCTGGGATAGGCTCCAGCATGCCCCTGCGACCCTAATGAGGAAGAAGCGGTATAGAAAATGGATGGATGGATGGATTTTTTTATATTTTTATAAATGTTTATTAATTCTTACTTTTTACATATTTTTTAAAATAATTTTCATATATTTTTTAAATTGTATCATTTTTTTATTCATAAATTTTTGCTCACTCCTCATTAGGGTGGAGTATGAGTATGAGTATGAGACGTGTCAGTCGAGTCCTTGAGTAAAATGGCAGCATTTGTTTGTGATGCAGCTCGTTAAGTACTTCTTTTTTATTGTCGTCCTTTAGAAATTAGATTGCACGTTAATTACTTCAATGTTTTGTGTGCAGCCGTATTATAAAAATATGACAAATGTTTTCCTTTCTACCTTCAGAAATGTAGTGTCAGGGTAAAAAAAAATATGCACAGAAAAAGTTGAGGAGGAAAATAGACTGGATAAGGCATAGTGTGTGTTATTGTTATTATTATTATTATGATTATTCTGCCACACTGCTAGTACATTTAAGCCCATGCTTACAGGATTTGCTGCAGCACAAAAAGGAGCGAGGAATAAGCGGCACTGAGTGGTGGATCAGACAATAGCTGCATCGCACTCCTCCATGCCAAACACCCACTTCATTATCAGGTCTTGTCTGCAAAACTACAAGCACTGTGAAAAAAAGATGAATCAATACGCTAAAGCACCGGCTGATTTGCTTGACACCTCACACACACATCCACTCACACGTACACTCTGTTGCAGAAAAGTACAAAATCATTTACAAATTGCTACAAAAATCTCAGTTGAATGACTCAGACTCAGTCTGCAGCACATGAAGTACATTGTCTCCCTCAGACGTAAGCATTGCATTTTATCTTCCTAAGGGACAATAGTGTATAAATGACACTTTAGAGTAGCCAGTGTACAGCTTGTGTCGCATTATAGCTTTTACATTGAAAATGAGCCAACAACAGCCAGCGTTGTCTAAAAAGCTGGCAACACAATTGAGTAGCAAGATAATTCTGTCTTGGTTGTGCCAACGTCATGGTATGGGGCTGCATGAGTGCTGCTGCCACTGGAGGAGACTGGGCCACAAGGCAGTTTTCCAACATAACGAGCCCAAACACACCTCCAAGGAGGCTAGCAGTTTAGACAATGATAGATGTGTGAGCCATTTTCAGTGGATAGTAGATCTGTACTGCTGTGCAAGCCGTCCACTGGATACCAGTAAAGCAGGGGTGTCCAAACTTCTTCCAGCGAGGGCCACATACTGAAAAATGGAAGGATGCAACTTTGCTACTTTGGTTTGTAAAGCAACACATGTAGATATGCTGAGAAGTTCTGTATTCCAATATCGCACACATATTTATATACTGTATCTGTGTGTGTGTGTTATTACACTTTTATGCCAATATCGGTGGGCTGATAATATTGGACATCCCTAGTCACATGCTTACTATAAGGGATGTGTGTGTGTGTGTGTCTGTGTGTGTACACGTGTGTGTGTGTGTAAGTGACCTTCTAGCAGACACTTTTTGGCCAGCGTTTATTCTCATTAGCCGAGCTCCCACGTGTGCACGTTTGCATGTGTTATTTATTTATTTGTGCCGGCTAATATGCTCCAGCCTTCATTATAGCTGCAGCCATAACTTTGATAAATCACTTGGGCTCGGGGCCCTCGCTGCTTTCACAGTATTAGAAAACTAATTGAAATTCGCTTCCGCCCCCCTTCTTTTCCTCTCTTTCTTTTTCCTTCTTCCTTTTTTTTCTTGCCATCACGTTCCCCTTTCTTTCCTTGCGTCTCGCTATCGCAAGCGCCAAACCGTGCCATGTTTTTGCAAGGGAATGGAAGCCAAGAGGGGGGAAAATGTCATAGCTGATTTAATAGGCGTAGTCCTGCACACACACAAGCACACCCGGGGCACTCAGCGGAGTGTTAGGAATGGTGATAATGTCATCATAGGAATTTCTGCAATGCACCCGGCTCTCCATGCAGGCTCCCGTTTGATTCTGTCTCCTTTTTTTTGATTAGATGGCAGGATGAGATGTGAGGTTTAGACTGATGGGATTGAGAGTTTAGATACTTGTTTCTATGGTTGTCCCCTGGATGGAGGGTGTGTTTGGTTCGTTGCCTGGGATCTCCCAGCTGCCACTGGATTTAGAGCTTACTTGCTTCATTGTTCATGATCCCTCCTGCTGCCTCTAGCTTTTTAGACTTGATTCATTTGCGGGGATCTGCTGATGCACCGTCGCGGGTTTTGTTGTCGGGGATCTCCCCGATGGCGCTAGATTTGGGGTCCAGGATGTGCTGACTGCCTCTGGATTTGAGGTTTTTATAGCACTTATGAGACAATCGCTTCCTCTGCTGCAATTGATGCAGATTTTAAGCCCGATACTGTTGGTTTTTCTGTCCTGCTAATGACCTCTCCTCTCTCTCAAGGCCAGTGCTTCATTGGCCATATGTTATGTTTCATCTTGTGGTGTGGACACGGACATATGCGTGCACCTCACATTTCAGCATCCTTTTTAGTCCGCCTAATCTTCTCAAGGGACAATACTATAGAAATGATATGCATTAGAGTAGTCAGTGTATAGCTTGTATAGAAGTCCATCCATCCATTCATTTTCTATGCCGCTAATCCTAATTAGGGTCGCAGGGGGCATGCTGGAGCCTATCCCAGCTGACTTCGGGTGAGAGGTGGGGTACACCCTCGACTGGTTGTATAGAAGTCATTATTGTACAAATAGCTGGCAACACAAGTGTGTGGCAAGATAGTTATGTCTTGCCTACAGTCCAGCATGGTCAGGGTTTTTTGAAGCTGTGGTAGTGGGCTGCATGAGATGCGGACTGCCAGCGCTGTGTCATGCCACTGTGGCACAATTTGTTTTTAAATATTAAAAGTTACTGTCAGTAATAAAGTCAACATTAGGTTCGTTTTCACAGGCTTGATCAAGAAACACATTCATTAACGTTAAATGCCTTTCTCTCTGTCTTTTCTGCCAACAGGGCAGACGAGCGATTCCGGTGCACATTTTTTCAAAATAAAGTGTGGTGAAACATGTTTATGATATTTGATATTTGATTTGATTTTTTACAGTATTTTAAAGTAATTGTGGTCAATAAATATGTAAATAAAAGGCTAGACATGTATCTATAAAGCATAGGGGTACTCACACTTTTTCAGTCTGTGGGCTACTTTTATATATATCTATTTATATATCACCATGTCCCAAAGATCTACCTTCTACTAGAAACATGGAGAATATATACTGTATATTTATGAATTATGAGTATTTATGCATATTCTACATGTATATCAGGGGTGCACACACCTTTTCAGCATGCAAGTTACAAATCAAAATGAACTACCTCTTACTAAGTAAACTTTTAAACTACTATACTAAATACTAATGATTAGTATTTCACATTCACAGTTTCAAAGTTTACAGGTCATCAAAATAGTTGATATTCAATAATTCAAACCTATATGGCAATAAAGATGAGTACACATAATTCCTCAATAGTACATAAACTGAGTCGTATGTCAGTGAAAATAGCTACGTAGCAATCATTACACATACACTTCATGTATTACCTCCAACTAGAATTTGATATCAGACATTACAGATACTGTATACCAGAACTGAAAAAGACAAGGCAGCCGAAGTCAAGGCAACATATAAAAAAGCTTTCAGCGATGGCCACATTTTCCACTTAATCATCAAATAATCGTTTGACAAACTTGTCGAAAACACACATTTCTACAGTGGAGTTCATGACGTGAAGCGCAGCCAAGAAACAAATTGACTTTTTTTTGGATAACTTTTGTTATAAATATAGGCATACATTATAATTGAGTTAATCTCTAATAAGGACAATAAAGATAAAAAGTGCATCTCCGTGTGTGGCTGTGGACATCTGTTCTCCACTTTTCTTTTGCCGCGGAGGCACAAGAGCGAATCAGGAGGGGGCCTAATGTCAGCTGACTGATCTCATATGACATCTACAAAGTGATGTTTATGATGTCAGTGACATGCAACCCACACTACTTTGGCGATCGCCGTCATGGGAACCCCTGATATCATATATCCATTCATACAGTGTAGTACTTAACATTGTTTTCACGTAAAAAAACAAAAAACAACTCATTTTGAAGGTGTGGCAGCTTTTGTTTTGCTGTGGCGGTGCGCCACGATCAGTTACTTGTAGCGGAAACCCTGATGGTGGTAGTGTCATGGTCTAGGGCTGCACGCCTGGGGAGCTGCGTTTTATTGAGTGGAAACATGAATTCCAACATGCACTGTGACATTGTTTTCCTTTAAGGAGCCTGAACACACCTCCAAGATGACAAGTGCTTTGCTGAGAAAGGTGAAAGTGATGAAGGATGAAGGAGAAGAAGGTTTTACTTGGTTGATGTTGTCCTCACTAAAGTAGTATTGAGGCCATCGTGAACAATTGGAGGAGCTTTGCTGCAGCACAAATCACCAGGAGTTTGTGGGGGTGGTGGTGATGTGTTTAAATTTAAAAGTCTAGCTTACAGGGTGACATGCACACATACCAGACCCGACGTGTAAACACTGACGCCGGCAGCAACCCGACATGTAACGCTGCAATTTATTAATAGTGTGAGAATGTTTGTTGAAACCGAATCTGCTCGTAAAAGCAGCGGGTAGCAAAGTTGACCACCTCAGAGCGGGGCAGCAATATGACAAAGATCAAAATAGGTACACATGAACAATCAAAACCTGCAGCCATTTTTGGTTGTTTGGTCATCATGACATTCTCACATTTACCTTTTATTCCAGCATAATCCGCCTTGGTTTTGGAGATTGTTGCTACATGACTCACCATTGTTTTTGGAATCTTGCAGGCAGTATGCCCCCCATGTTTTTGGAGTGTTGCAACGTGTCCGCTATTGTTTTTGGAGAGTTGCATGCAGTATGTCCACCATATCTTTGCAGTGTTGCATGCAGTATGTCCGCCATATCTTTGCAGTGTTGCATGCAGCATGTCCACCATGTTTTTGGAGTGTTGTATGCAGTATGCCCCCCATGTTTTTGGAGTGTTTCAGCGTGTCCGCCGTTGTTTTTGAAGTGTTGCATGCAGTATGTCCGCCATGTCTTTGCAGTGTTGCACGCAGCGTGTCCGCCATGTTTTTGGAGTGTTGCATGCAGTATGCCCGCCATATCTTTGCAGTGTTGCATGCAGCATGTCCACCATGTTTTTGGAGTGTTGCATGCATCATGTCCACCATGTTTTTGGAGTGTTGCATGCATCACGTCCACCATGTTTTTGGAGTGTTGCAGGCATCACGTCCACCATGTTTTTGGAGTGTTGCAGGCATCACGTCCACCATGTTTTGGGAGTGTTGCAGGCATCACGTCCACCATGTTTTTGGAGTGTTGCATGCATCACGTCCACCATGTTTTGGGAGTGTTGCATGCATCACGTCCACCATGTTTTGGGAGTGTTGCATGCATCACGTCCACCATATTTTTGGAGTGTTTCATGCATCACGTCCACCATGTTTTGGGAGTGTTTCATGCATCACGTCCACCATGTTTTTGGAGTGTTGCATGCATCACGTCCACCATGTTTTTGGGGTGTTGCATGCATCATGTCCACCATGTTTTTGGAGTGTTGCATGCAGTATGTCCGCCATGTTTTTGGAGTGTTTCAGCGTGTCCGCCGTTGGTTTTGGAGCTGCGTCATGTTTTTAAGAGCGTTGCATGAAGCATGTCTAACATGTCCGCCATGTTTTTGGAGTGTTGCATGCAGTACGTCCGCCATATCTTTGCAGTGTTGCATACAGCATTTCCACCATGTTTTTGGAGTGTTGCAACGTGTCCGCCATTGTTTTTGCAGTGTTGCAGCATGTCTGCCATGTTTTTGGAGTGTTGCACCGTGTCGGCCATTGTTTTTGGAGTGCCGCTTTGGCACTCAACTTCCTTAGTGAGTGAGACAGAACTTGTGTGAAATGGTGGCGTTATTCCAGGCAGAGTTTGTCTCTCAACAAATACCTCAGCTTTATAAACCAGAATCCAGACCAACCTTCGAACTGGTTCTTGATACCTTGGATTTTTTCACAAATGTTGCTACAATTGAGGGTTGGCAGAGTCAAGTAACTGGCATCACGCTAACAATCACAGAGACTGCCTGAGTCCAACTCTTCCATCTGTGACTCTTTTTAAAATGTATAATGCCCTGAGACTATTTGCCCATTAAATCTGCTTCATTGTGAATCATCTTATTTTCATACGCTTACGAGCAGAACGTAGTGCAGACCTCCACCCAGGCCCCGTAATCCCAAATATGACTCATTTTATTGGGAACCAGGATGATACTTGTACCCTCCAATGCTGTAGATGGGGGTAATGAGCAATACAAAGTGGGTGGGTCACCGCCCCCACTTGGCCCCAAAGCAAGTGGACTGTAGCAAAAAATAAATTCTTGAACTTTAGTCTTTGTCCAGCCAAAATCTTTGATATCGCCCTTCACGCAGGGAAATTATCAATGCTGATGCTCGCCTTGGGAGACATTTCCCTTGAGGAGTCCTTAGCAGAGGCAATTGCTCAAGGGAAATGCAGTTGCCAGGGTCACAGGGAGCATCTGGATAAGGTCATGACTCTTGGCCAGGGAGGCTACTGAGATGCTGGATGCGGCCACAGTGCTGCGTTGGAGTCGAAAAAATCTGCAGCTGAAGAAAACCGAAACGATCAAACTCTGTCTCCGTCTGTCATGTACAGACGGAGACAGAGTTTGATGCTTTTGCTAGTTGGCAGAATGTCTGGCTATTTTTAAGATGTGTGGCGAAGCCTGCTCTTTATTGTTATTTTGCAGTACGTTCGATAAGGGAGTGATCAAACACGCTGGCATCGATTGGCAGAGCCTGTGTCAAGACTAGTTTTACAGACTAGTTTTGATTGTCGCGGAGATACGGGACAAAGTGCGTCTCTTGTCTGCTCAATATGAGTGTTGGCAACCCTACGGGACACGGCACACTTGTAGTATTTGCCGCCGCACACTGATCGGTTTTTGTGATCGGCTTTGAACAGCATTTATCTGCATATGCCGATCATGTTTTTCTGGAAATCGTCCGAAATTGATAGCTGGCCGACCGACCGGAGCATCCGTAGAAATAAGCCATTTAAGAGAGTTTACCTTGTAGGGGAGCAGAATCGAGTTTTAGCTTGTTGTGTGCCATGGCCACAACAGTAACGCATTCCATTCCATTTTCTTTCGCTTATCCGGGTCCGGGTCGCAGCATCTCAACTGGCTCCTCTCGATGTGAAGGAGCAGCGGCTCTTCTCTGAGCCCATCCCACATGACCGAGCTCCTCACCCTATCTCTTAGGGTGAGTCCAGCCACCCTACGGAGCAAACTCATTTCAGACGCTTGTGTCCGTGATGTCGTTCTTTCGGTAACGACCCAAAGCTCATGACCATAGGTGAGGGTGGGAACATAGATCGACCGGTAAATCGAGAGCTTTGCCTTCCGGCTCAGCCCCGAGGGAGGGAGGAATGACTGTACCCTAATTGTAATGATTTACTTACTTATAAAAGTACTTAAAATATAAAATAATGAATATATCTGAATGTTTTATATGCTAAAATATATAATATTGTTGGAATATAATACAAATATATCATGTTAATTGCTATAAAAATGTATCTGTACAATTAAAAGATAAAATAGCTTAGCTGTGAGCTATTGTGCGAACATTATAGTCACATTTTAACATGTTAGGGAAGCTTGTTCTCTCAAAAGTAGAGCAAAGAAGTGAGGGAGGCTTTGGGACACATATTACTGTTTAAAGCATTAAAAACTACTTAGCCTAATAGGGGACCTTTTAATATATTGTTTAGCTAACTTCCACGTTTTCTTTCCTGTATACGGAGCATCTGTTTATGTGTAAGTATAGCATCGTTTTACGGGAAAGCCCTCGGACTCCCCCTCTGCTTCCCGAGGAATAGCCTCATGGAATGCATTGGCTGTAAGTGCAGATGATATCAGCCGTGTGTGTGCGTGCGTGCGTGTGTGTGTATGTTTTGAATTGAGAGGGAGAGTAGCAACACGTCTGGACTTGATTCTAAATGATGGCTGAACCAACATGTAGACTTATTTCTACCGTCAAAGGCGTCACCGCTTTGTGGTGGCCGGACAAACGCTTCATCCTGTCAGGGAAGTGAAAATTGGAGACAATATCACCGTCTTATCATTGTATCATGACCGCTTAAAGAATCAAGTCCCGCTGTGGTTCTAAGCACCCCTCATGTGGCCCCCCGGCCACAATAATGAGGCACTGAGACAGACAGATGGATAGATAGAAATAGACCCTCCGCTTCAGAAGAGCTCTGGGGTCATCTTTTCCTCCTCCCTTGCTCCACTCGGACTCTCTCTGCCTTGCGAGTCGATCGATGGCAGCCTACAGGCTCAGACAACTACCTTTTAGATTTTTTTTTCCTTAAACACAGACGATGAACATGAGACAGAGAAGGGAAAAGCTGAAGGCACTGTGGAGCTTCAGCAGTACAGATGTTTGCATTTTCTTTGTATTACACATAAGTCCTGACTGGTTCTAAAGTCCAACGCCCCTAATGTTCTACGATTTCTTATTTCGCCACAATTTTCTTTCATTGCTGCATAAGCCATCTATCCATTGCTACTGACAAACAGTGACACTTAAACACAGGAAGTGAACAAAGTAGGATTAAATAACCTCTGCTTCTTCCTACTTCTTTTCGGACTTGTTTGGCATGTCGGAAATAAATAAACCATGGCCATTTTTTATAAAAAAAAATATATATATACCTCTAAAGTGGCCCAAAACGTCCAAGTTCAAACAGCCGTGATGCATCATATCACGTGAAACATCAACGTACTTACCAGACCTCAGTTCTACAAGTATCGTTAACTTCTCTAGCTTTTTCTTTGGCTTTTCTGCGCATGCACATATTCCAAAAGAAGGTAAGCGCTACAGACCACCACCTAATGGATGGTTTATGCCCGAGATTAATCGCACTGATAAATACGGGGTTCTCACGCACGTGTGGAAAGTATTGAAAAGTATGGAATGTGATTTTATACATTTCCAGGTCTGGAAAGTATGGAAAATGTAAAATCAAGTATGGAAAAATATTCATGTTTCCACTACTTTTACCAATTTTATGTTTTCTAAAAGATAAAATGATGAATAACTTAAAAAAAAAAAAAGAAATAGATGGAAAGATCAGATTTTCCTGTCATTTATCTTTTTCTTCATAAAATACAGCAAAAATTGCCATAATGCACACATAATGGCAATTGGTGATTAATCGTGATTAATTAATTTGAAAACTGTGATTAATTTGTTTAAGTTGTTCAATCATTTGACAGCCCAACGAAAATGTAATGATTATTGTTTGTGTATTTTCAAAAGTGCTGCTTTACCCAAAGAAAACAGTGGAAAAACTAGTAAATCCCACCCACCCATCCCAAAGAAAAAATGTTTTAGAGTTACAAATTCGGGTATAAAAAGATGAATGTCGTTGAGAAATTCCTAACAAGTTGACAAGTTTGGGGAAGATTTTTAAATGTGCAATTTTTTTAATAGATATTTATAATTGATGTGTTTTTTTTTAGGACAGGGGGTCTAATAATACATTTGCAATACATTGTTAGGTGAAGTAAGCAAACTCAAAGTTACTCATTATTGTATGTCGTATTGCAGGTAACTTCCTTTTCTCTGTGAGGCTCTCAAGTTCAATATTTTGCTGTTTTTATGTCGTGATATTAGCAGTAATTGACTTTTCTTGCCTGAATGTTAAAACGATACTTTCCTAACATCCAAAAAATGCCTGTACCGTAAATAAAGGCTTCAAGATGACCCTGGAACAATGTCAAAACATAGCATCATGTTCAACCTGCTTGCCGCATCCACTAGTATAAAAACATCCAAATCGATATGAGTTTTAAAAGTAACAAATAATGCCTATCAAAGTAGTTATTGTCCTCTTTTATAGCAGGCAAGAATACATGCTGCTTTAATCTCGTAATAACGCTGGAACAATTGGTAACACTCGTATCACTGTGACCAAATTGATCATTAATGCTTAGGCGGGCGTAGCTTTCCTGAAGCTAATAAGCCAAAACTATCAATGCAGGATATTGCCTAATGGACTTAGATAATGGCACCATTCGGTTCAGCTTTAAAAATCATAAAGCTAGCCCCGATGGCTGGGATGTGCTCATTGTGGGGCGTTTTTAACACCATTGCTTCAGCTCCAGTCCCAGAGAGACAGTAAATTAAGGCCTGGCATTCCCTGCAGTAGCTGCTCTGCCCTACACGCACACACACACACACACACACACACACACACCGAAAAAAAAGTGCAAGTTGGCAACATGAGCATGTATTGTCATGCAAACACAACAAACCAAAAAAAGTAGCACACAATAACAAACTGCTCGTTTCACCTCAGAATCCAAACAAAGCATCTTCTTCTCCCATGATTGCAGACGATGAGCAGATATAAAAAAAAATAAAAAAGAGTGTGCCCCGCAGCTACAGTCGGATATCACAGCGCAGGAACAGGCCAAAAAAAAGTGGGGAGGCGGGGAGCGAAAGCCTGGAAGGAGCCCCCCTGTGAGTGCCAAAGATATGCTCGGCAGGAATGCGCCCTGTTCGCTCATGTAACGTGGCTGGCAGGAGACCAGCAAGCTTTGGGCTGGGAGGGGGATTGTCCATGAGGTCATCACAGATTATTTTGTGTCTTTCTCATGTTTTCACTTACCTGTAACTGTAAAGGACAACCCTATGCTAAAATAGGGTATGCTGGCTTCATGTAATACAGTTGAAACACACTCAAGTAACAGTGGGGAGTTGTGTAGCGCGTCTTGAGCTGTGTGAGAAATTTCAAGTCATGAGGTTCAAGAACGGTACCACCACGTGGTGTATTTGTCAGACAACAAAATGAGTATTATCGTTATCTCCTATCGAAGGAATTGTAAAAATATCCAATTGTCTGCTTGGAACCGGTTGTTGATTAATGGCGTCTTGAAGAAATTGAGACAAAGGGGATGCACTGCGGAGGTGCTGAGTGCAGAGGCGCTGTTCAATGTCCAAAAAAGTTCAGTGGATTCCTCAGTTTTTGTTATTCATTTGTTCTAAGAGGTCGCATGAAAACAAAAGCTATGTTTCCCACAGGAAATAATGTACATCCAATTAATCTGTCTGCTCCAGACACCTACAAATACTAATAAACGCTACATTTTATATGGAATCATTACAGTTTTTTGGGGTAAAAAATAATACAAAATGATTATAAATGGCGAATGAAATGGATACGTCACTTTATTACTGTATTGAAGACGTTTGTTGGCAATTACAGCAAGGAGGTGCGTGGACGCCGTCCTCGTACTTTGCCCCATGGCGGGTTATTTAGCAGTCGCACTCAATAAAAAATGCACGGATAGGGATTGTAACGTGTCAGGTTACTTTATTTGGGCTCTCAATTCTGCAGAATGATACAGTACGGGGCAAACGGACCAGCTTGTTACTCTGAATATTGTACGAAAATCCAGAAAGTACGAACATTTTGGTGAAAATCTTTGAGCATTCAAAAATCAAGGTTTGACATCACTCTCCCGGTCACAAGCTTTCTCACGGGGAGAAGAGCTTTCGTTGTTTCTAGGCAACCACTTATGTCCGTTGTGTGTCCCAGAGGGGAGACGTTTGTTGTTGGATTAATGTTAAAGGTAACAACTGGAAAGATAAAACATAAGAAACTATCAACATTCCAAAACCTCAAGACCCAAGGAGGTGAGAACGACACCACCTGTCAAGTCAGCTACAATACTTAAAACAATAACTCACCCCTTCACTCACACAGGTTAGAAACTGAACAGGCAATATGCAGTACTATCAACCTTTCAGGCCTCCCATTCATCAGCCAAACAATCAAAAAGCACACCTGCTTTAAGAACGTCTCCATGACCTCAGCTCTGACAGCTTGTTGGAAAACGTTTCGTATCGAAGGCTCCATGGTTGCACTATCCACTCACTCACCAATTAGGAACAACCCAGACATTACAATAAATAGGAAAGCATTGCACTTCATGTCATGGACACACATGTCCACCATATTGTACAAGACTCCAAAATCATCGGTTTTCAAGAATTAACTCAGAAGTTGCACGTTCGTAGCAGTCAATGAACAAACTAATGAGGAGACAGGTGGCCCTGAATCTGAGGCAGCCACACAAACACACAGAACCTCCCCTCAAGGCTGGGATTAGAGCGGAGGCAAGTGTGCAACACCCCCCCTCGCTAATCAGTCGTCGCATACGAGACTGGAGGCAACAGGGTTTCTCTCCGTGTGTGTGTGTGTGTGTGTGTGTGTGTTTGTGTGTGCTTGTGTGACTGGAGGAGAGAGTGTGAAATTAGAGTGATAAGGTAGTTAACATTCAAACCTCCCCACCCACCCCTTTTGCACCCCCACTGAACCTAAAACACACACACTTGCTTCTTTCATTCTGCTCATGTCTCTGTATGTGTGCATGCGTGTGTGTGTGTGTGCATGTGTGCGTGTGTGTGCGTGTGTAAAAGATGCTATTTATTACAGGAATAATGAGATTCTGCCAGTTAATAAAATGTTATTTTTGTGTCTTTCCTGCTAGTGTCAGGTGTTCCCCTTCCGTCTCGACGCCCCCCAGTACCCCACCCTGCCCCAGCTCCCCTAAACTGGCAGCTAATTATACCGCCACAGTAGGGCCGATGCTTCGTATTCACGCAGGGAGCCCAACAGTCTCAACAGATCCGCAGCAAAAACAAACAAAAATGCGCCGTCACAGGAGGCTTCCTCTCAGTGGGGGCGTATCCTTGAAAAGTACAAGCAGGGAAAAAGGGGGGGGGGGGTGGGAGTCAAGAGGCAAGGAAACAAAGAGACACTGGCTCATCGCCTACAGTGACATTTACCTGTCTGTATTCTTTTGTACTGGTTATTATCTCCACAAAAGGAGGTGATGTTTTCATCACTGCTCAAGGTTCTGTGCCAAAGCCACCACTATGTTTCTTGCTCTAAAGACCTTTTCATTTACACATACAGTATCTCACTAAACATTTTTATTATATCTTCTCAAAAGTGATATACTGTACTTTAGAGTAGTCCGTGTACGGCTTGTACAGCAGTATAGGTTTACTGTCAACACACTGCTATTATTGTCTAAATAGCTGGCAACACAAGTGAGGAGCAAGCATTGTCAGGGGCTGCATGACTGCTGCCGGTACTGGGGAGCTGCGGCTCATTCAGGGGCAACATGAATTCCAGCACGAACTGTGACATTGTGAAGCAGCACCTGGGCCACATGGCAAATTTTATTACAGTATATCCTCTCAATGGACAATACTATGGAAATGAAACTTGGATATACTTTGGAGTAGTCAGTGTACAGCTTGTATAGCAGTGTAGATTTCCTATCCCCTGAAAATGACTCAACATGCAGTCGTTATTGTCCAAATGGGTGGCAACACAAGCGAGTAGCAAGGTAAATGTCTTACCAATAGTCAAGCATGCGTGGTGGTAACATCACCGTCCGGGGCTGCACGAGTGCTGCACGCACTGGGGGGTGCTGTGGTGAATTCCAAGATGTACTCAAACATTGTGAAGGGGCGTTCATGTTCCTTTCCATTTTAAATGGCAAAGCGGAACCTCTAAAGTTCAACCTGCCAAAAGTGGTACAATTTGGATTAATGCAATCCAGATATTCAGGAAAAATGTACCTCGGAACCCAAACAAAACCCTCATTGTGCACGATGGCAGCAAATCTTATGAGACTTCATCTCAGTGAGCATCTATGGGATCAACGCCACAAGGTTCTTTTGCTTTTTCTTGAGCAGAAAGATACCTTTTATGGCAAGGAGGGGAAGCGTGACGGTAACCATAGAGCAATACAAGAAATTAAAATATAACAAGGCTTTCTTAATTCTTGCAATAGGTGTCTCTGTTTCCTTTTGTGGAGGCCAGTCAGCAGACCGAATTCTTTTTGCAAACATTCCTGTAGTGTGTGTGTGTGTGTGTGTGTGTGTGCGTGTGTGTGTGTGCACAAAGATAAATCCATACATCACTGGCAGGCACACACACATCCAGGATGTGTGTGTGTGAGTGTGTGTGCTTAATGAGTATGTGTTGATTGATTAGACTGCAGTAATTAGGTGGAGTTGGAAGGCATGGAAAGGTCTCTGCTCTGGTGGGAGTGTCCCTTCTGGAGGGACGGCGGTGGATGTGATATGCACCATTATGTATAACACACACTCATACACACACACACTCCCGAGAAGACAAAATCTCAGATGCGGCATGAGTCATCCCTCAGGGGGCAGTCCCGATACTTGCGACCGGAGGAAGGATGTGTGTGTTGCGGAATGAGATGTGCTTGTGCCAGCATTTTTTTTTTTTTTTTTTTTGGTGGTTCTGCTGGTGACCGGATGGAGTCTTTCTCTCATGTTGACTTCCTCCCTGCTGCCCACACTTCTCACCTGCATGCCTTCTTTTTCATAAATGCAAATAATCTTCTCACCAAGTGCATGAAGCATCCACCTCCAATTTGGATGAGATGCAGTCATGTTGTGCAGCAAACATCCCCACCGCTTGGTCATCGGCGGTACTACAGCCTTATTATCGCGTCATCTCAGCGTGGCAGCACTTAATTTAAACACTTGTTTTATTCCTTACGCTTAAACGCAGACTTTAGTCATGGATTAACCTGTGTCAGAGGACATTTTCTCTGCAATTAAGGTGATCTCTTCTTTTTTTTTTTTGTCCACTCCCAGGAAGTTCTACTACATCACGCTGCTGAGAGACCCTGTGTCCCGTTACCTCAGCGAGTGGAGGCACGTCCAGCGCGGCGCCACATGGAAGACCTCGCTGCACATGTGCGATGGACGCACGCCCACGCCCGAGGAGCTGCCCTCCTGCTACGAGGGCTCCGACTGGTCGGGATGCACGCTGCAGCAGTTCATGGACTGTCCCTACAACCTGGCCAACAATAGACAGGTACGGACGATGCGTCAGATGTCTGGGAGATTGTTGTTGTGAGGACTTGGGAGAGGGCCTGTTGGCTCACAATCTCAATTTGGTGGGGTTGTTCTACACCAAACTCATCCAAACATGCCTTTTATGGCACTTCCTTTTTCGCAAACTGTTCCCACAAACCTGGAAGCATAAAATTGTCCTATATATTATATTGTTATAATTATTTATTTCTTGTTTTTATCATTTTTATTAATTCATATTCTATACTTATATACAGGTATATGTAATATAATTATAATTATATATTATAAAATAATGATTATTAATTCTTATAATAATTAATCATTTTTATATATTATACATTTTATAAATATTCATTCATTTATCGATCTTCCATGCGGCTTATCCTCGCAAGGGTCACAGGGGTATGCTGGAGGCTATCCCAGCTTACTTCGGGCGAGAGGCGGGGTACACCCTCGACTGGTCGCCAGCCAATCGCAGGGCACAAAAAGGCAACAACCCACGACCACTTACAGTACGCTCACATTCCTTCCTGTGGACAATTTAGAGTCTCCAATTAAGCTAACATGCATATTTTGGAATGCGGGAAGAAACTGGAATACCCAGAAAAAAAAACATTTTATAAATATATAATATATATTTATCATCAAATATATATTCAAATTCAAATATAATAAGAATAATATACAGTATATATTTGTGTATACGTATACTGTATATATACATATATATTTATATTTTTAGAACATACTTTAACATTGTTCATTTTTATTATATTCAAATGTATTATTATATTGTATTATTAAAATTATATTTATTATTTGATTTTTTTTAAACACTTTTCCCCACAAATAAAAAAAATATTAAAATTAAATGAATGACTGACCACAGACACAAATCTTCAAGAGTTACAGCGTATATGTAAAAACTGGATAATACAACTACACGAATAACAGGCTTCTCTACACATCTTAAAATAAACACCAGCGCTCCGCCAACTATCAGTCAGTCAACTACAGATGTGGCAACTCCAAGTTCGATCATTTTGTCTTTCTTCAGCAAACAGGCTAACCTAGAATGATGTTGCTGTTATAGCACCTTAGCTTACATAGCTACGCTATTGTTGTTTCATGTCTGTATCCTCCTGCCCCGTTCCTTAATGTTACGTGATTGTATGTGATATGTGACCTTTATGATGTTGGACAAGTGCAGGGCTCACTAAAATCACTTTAAGACTGTCTAAATTCCATTCAGTTAGTTTGAAAATACTTCCATATTGGACCGTCATTAGTCGTCGGTGTATATGTGATATAGGAACGAAGTCTTGCTTTTGGTGCAGTTAAACTACTTAGAATTCCTGCGAGGCCTGTTGTACCTGGCCAGGATAAAGCACTTTGCACTGAAAGATCGCAATGTGCATTCAGTAAGTGTTGTGTTACAGTAGAGAAGAGGCGCCGCATACTGATGCATTCGCACCGTATGCACCTGCTGGACCGCCAGGATGCTTCAAATGCGTGCATCTGTGTGTGTGTGTGTGTGTGTGTGCGCGCAACACACATTTATAAGTCACAGGACCCTGAGTAATAACACCCTCAGGCTCAGATGAGATAAGCTGGCCAACACATTTATGTGGGAGTCTGAGATAGGAGGAGAAAAAAGAAGGTGTGAATTGGGAGGTGTTTATGGCCGGCGGGCAAACTTCTGAGCGAGTGCAATTCCTCCTTGTAGCCACTTTTGCGACTCCCCAGGAAAAATTAGTACACGTCTGTTGGGTTTGCTTTTGGAACATCTGACTGATAGTTCAAGTCAACTGTCAAAGCTTTGTTGCAGTTGCCAGGTAGGCTTGGTATGTACCGTAACATAGCATACCTGATGCATAGAAAACTTTGATTTTGAGACTAGTTTTTTAAAGCTTGCATTGTTATTCACAAAGGTGTTTTTAGGAGTTTTATGAGAAAATGAAAGCAGTCTCTGCTGATCAACCCCTGAGACCTGATGTGTTTGCAAGCTCCGTAAGGTAATTATCATGTAAATAAACAAAATAATCAAACTTAAAGCTCCCATCTCTGTAGCTGAATGACGAGTAGTTAGCAGAGCTCCAGGCTTTATTTTAAGCTGTGTAGTGAAGCCTGTTTTTCTTTGTTTTTCTTTTTTCTCAGGGCTTTGTATGCCTCATTGTATTGTCTGGTCTTTTTATCCCCGTTCCTGTTGCTTGTTTTTCTTGCCTCTGGTGTCTCCTTCTTTTATGTCAGAAACTTCTCCACCTCTCATTTTTCGTCAGCTGTTCCTGTGCACTTTTTCTGCCCGATTGAATATGTTGATTCATTTGAGCACTGCTGCCACCTAGCTGCGGGCTTGTATATCATTTAAGCATGACTTCCATGTGTGCAGGCAATGCAGGAAGACACAGATACTGAAGCCCTCACCCCGCCCAACCCCACCCCATTCAATTATCCTCCATTGTTTGCTCTACTAAGCAGTTGTGTAGTTACTGTTTCTTTACAAAATGACATCGCCAGCTAGTGGTCTGTGATGCGTATTAGAGATGGTAGTAGTGTTTTCTTGGGTTTTTTGCAGGTATAATTGAACAGGGACTGTTTTAACAGCATTCTGGTCTGTAGTTTGTAGTCTGTAGTTTCAAAAACAAAACAAAAATGTGCAAAAAAATAAAACCCTCCAAGGGCCTCTTTACACAAGCACGCAGGGGTTTTTGTTTCTTTGTTGTTGTTTTTTAAAGATCCTGGGCCGATAACACGTACAAATGTGCAAACGTTTTGGAAAGGTTGTGTAGAAAACTTAGAACTGAGTCTAGTTTTTAAAAGTTTGCCTTGGTACTCACAAAATTGCTGTAGACAAGCTGTGTTTTTAAAGTCGGTCTCGTTAAACAGCCCCTGTTGTTTTTTTTTTCAGGCTCCTTAAAGGAAAACTGCCCTTTTTTTGGAATTTTGCCCATCATCCGCAATCCTTATGAGACATGAACACACGTCTTTCTCTTTTCTGGGCATTCTAAAGCTATAAAAACAGATAAAAAGAGACAGCTCATTACTGCACGTAATGAGACACACTTATGCCACCTACAAAGACTGCTATTAAAACACCTCCCAAAACATGCAACAAGGTTTAATGGTTTTATACACATGTTGTGACCATGTAGTAACATTGTAGTGCATTCATGATAACATGTAATACTTACAGTAGTTTGTCATGTTTCGGTCCGTTTAAGCACTACAGGAACTTCTGTTTCAGTTGAAAATGGCGTCTTAGCAACCCCTCCACTAATTCCTTGTTGTGCGTCCTGTCCTAGGTACGCATGTTGGCCGACCTGAGTCTGGTGGGCTGCTACAACATGTCCACCGTCCCCGAGAAGAAGCGGGCCCAGCTCCTCCTGGAGTCGGCCAAGAAGAACCTGCGAGACATGGCCTTCTTCGGCCTGACGGAGTACCAGAGGAAAACCCAGTTCCTGTTTGAGCGCACCTTCCGATTGCGCTTCATCAGACCCTTCATGCAGTACAACAGCACCCGTGCCGCTGGGGTGGACCTGGACAATGCTACGGTTTGTTACTTGTGGCTCTGTAACGAACTTGTTATGCATCTCCAACTAGTCTACAGGAACCTGAGTGGGAACATGGTGGTGGTCTTACGATGCTGTGAGGCAACTTGGTGTGACTCCCCTGTTCAAAAAAGCAGCATAGCTTTAAAGATGCTCCTTTGATTGGACCACTGTGGGAGTTCTGAGGTTCACTTTCCAGCAAATAAAGAAAAAAAGAAAGTTCTCTGGCAGACTGTTGACTTATACATCAAAACCCCCAGCAGAAGGGACGAGAGAAAATAAGACAGCGGCTGAGTAAAGGTGTTCTGATGGTTATTGTCACTATAAAAAAAGAGCAAGCCTGCAGAGCGTGATGTGGGTGGGAGGCAGTGTGGGCTTTTAAAAAAAAAAAAACACTTTCCCATTTTTGCTTTCAAATCCAAACTTCTAAAGGCCTAGTGTTAAAATTACTCTAGTAATATTCAAAGAAAAATATTAAATTACCACTTTGGTTGGCCTCTTTCCATGTCCTGTCCAGTCATTTTTGACTGGCGACTAACAGATGATGTCTTTGTGCCCCCACAAAGTACTATTTACAGTACCAGGTCAGCCCCAAATTGAGTGTCCTAATTTGTGTATCTGTTGTGTATCTGTTGCTGTAAGCAACATTTTTGCCCCTGAACTGCTGCTCACAAAAGGGTAAACATTTGTCAAACCACGCACGCCTACCGTGTTGCCTGAGGTATTTTGCAGACAAACATGCCGCGCCCCTAAGTTTGACCCCCTAAGTCTGATTGACTCAATTTCTCACACAGCTCAATGTACTCAACAAAATTGTTTTGAGGATATCTGTATTGCATGTATGCTAGCATGTCTTTATAAGCATTTGGTCATCAGCCCACAGGGGGTGCCACAACAATGTCACCCATGGGATGCCCTAAGTTTTTCTCAGGACTTGTATGTGTAAGCCACGGGTGTCCAAAGATTCGACCGGGGGCCATTTGCAGCCCATGGCTGTTTTTTTAGCAGCACATTCTAAAAATATAATTTTACAACAACAACAGCAAAAATGGAAAAAATCAGCACTAATTTTACAAGAATAAAGTCAAAATATTCAGAGAAAAAAGTTTTCATCGAGATAGAAAAAGTCGGAATTTTACGAGAATAATGTTGTAATATTATGAGGAAAGATAATGTCATTTTAGTAGCACAAAGTTGGAACATTAAAGAGACGTATTTTAAGGAGTAATATTTTGAGAAACACGGAAAACAACAAAAAGTTGTAAAATTATGTTTGTGAAATTTGAGCAGGATTGGTTGAAAAACATGGCCGCCATCAAGCAAAACGTCTTTTTTTTGTCATCAGTATATGGTGTCTATTTGGGAGGAGGCCTTTATTTTTTGTATATTTTGAATACAATGAAAAATAATATAAATATATATATATACATTAAAAAATCTGTTCAAATAGTATATGTAAAAATAATACTGTATGTACTGTAATAAATATATTTCATATTGTAGTACAGCCTAGTTGTTCCTTGGTGCAGGTAATGACAGGTTACGGTCTTCTCTCCAGGTTCAGCGCATAGAGGAGCTGAACGAGCTGGACATGGAGCTGTACGACTACGCCCGGGACCTGTTCCAGCAGCGCTATCAGTACACCCGGCAGCAGGAGCGGCGGCTACAGCGCATCAAGAACCACATGCAGCAGAGCCACCAGGGCCTGGGCCTGGGCCTCAATCTGTGGCCCTCTCACAGCCGCCAGACCTCCGGCCCGTACCCGGAGAATGACGAGGAGAACCGAAGGGAGCGGAATGACGAGGAGGAGGCGGGAGGCAGGACGGAGGAGACGGGAGGCGGCGGCAGCAGCAGCAGCAGCAGCAGCAGCAGCAGTCGGCTCCCCACTGAGGACTACATGAACCAGATCATCAACCGCTGGTAGCAGCAGAACTTATGTAACAAAGATAAAAAACACTATTTTGCATTTAAAGAGTCGACAAAAGAAAGACCCCTCCCCTGGTGGTTAACGGTTGCCTTGGCGACTGGGGCACGCCCATTTATCTGCACCCTCTGTGTCTCCCGTCTTCATTAGAGGGATATTTTTAAAGTTGCTGACATCAGACATCCTTTTTTCTCCTCATAAAGATTGAATTCCGAGTGGGGAAGGATCGGTGTATTTCCTGGACAAATTCAATGATAGCAGGAAAGACGGACAACGACAACACTTTTTAGGATGATTTAGCTCATAATGTTCCCCTCTTTTTGTGTTTATGCTTTTTTAAAAGCAGAATTGTAAAACACTGAGACCAACGTTGCTGCCTGAAGATTCCTTTTACTTCTCGTGAACCTTTATTATTATTTTTTTTTTTAGCTCAAGCATCCGTGTACAATGGACCATAACCATGACTGAAGCCTTGCATCACGCTGGCGGCTGCTGAAAGGAGGGCGGTCTACTTCTATGTCCCCCCACCCCCCCACCACACACCCTCCACCCCATCCAACGCTCCGGTTGCTCAACAGCCATTTGCTTCTTTCTCCTTTCACACCTTGCAGACTTTGACAGCCAATTACTGGATCTCACACAGGTTTGGCCGAGGCGTCAAAAAGTCAGGCGAAGTGTGCTTTGAGGCAGCCGACAAACGCTGCAGACGGGGTGGAAGAGCAGTGGTCACCATGGTGATACGAGGCCCTTCATTTGGCAGGTGGCATTTACAGTTTGTCCTTCACAAAAAACAAAGCGTCATACATGAGTTTGACCGTTGTTTGACAGTTTGGGGTGAGGTTGCAGTGCCTCCACATGCTGGGATAATAGTCCACATCAGGGTTTCTCCAACTTTTTCAGCTCCAAATCCAAATTTAGGAGCCAAACTTACTGAAAAACACAATGTATTGCCATAACAGCCATAAGATAACATTTGATACTTTGACAGGTCCTTAAAATTCACTCGCATATTTGACCCCAGTGACAAAACTAAAATGTCAGCTTCCCAAAAGCTGCTAATGTATTTTATTTTTTCCACTTTGAAAGAGTCAATCTTTTAAAACTACTTCATCCAGCATTCTATCAAATGTGAATGTGATCTTAACACGTTAAAGCCAGTATGTTTACGTAACTTTTTGCCCCGAAAAAAACCAAAATTGTTTTCCGTGCAATACATTTCAAGGATTATTTGTTTTTTATTCTTCTTCTTACTAGATGGGCTTTTTTTCTTCTTTTTTTTTTAACAGTGTAAGATTTAAAACTCACAAGGTTCTCAGTACCAAAAATGTCCACTTCCCAAAAACTGCTCTGGTATGATATCTTAAATGTCTTAAATGTTTTTTTTTCTTCCACTTTCAAATAACCTATTAAAAGCTAGTATGTTTACATTAAAAAACAACACCAATACATTTCAGGGAGTATTTGTTTATTATCATTATTATTATTGATAACAGGTCCTTATTATTGCTTGGCATTTTTTCTAGTTTCAGATTTAAAACTCAGAATCGAGGTCCTCTGGACTTTTGCCTCCCAAAAAATGCTATTTTTTCCCCACTTTAAACAAGTAAAAAAAAAAGTGCTCAAAAAGTATGATGTATTAATGGGGGGGGGTTACACTTTAAACAAGTCAATCTTTAAAAATCTTCAGCCTGAAATATAACCCATTAAAGGCAGGTATGTTTGTATAATGCAACTGTTTTTTTATGAAGAAAAAAAAACGTTTTCCATAAAAAACAATTTGAGTGGTGTTTGTTTTTTACTATTATTACTATTAGGCCCTGTGATGGGTCAATGATTGGCAGCAACATTGATATTCATGCATTGTTATTTTTTTCTACAGTGCCACATTTAGAACTCACACTCAAGGTCCTGAGGACAAAAAATGTCCACTTCCCAAAAACTGCTCTAAAATATGATATAATGGGGTTTGTTTTCCAGTTTAAACAAGTCAATCTTTTTTCTTTTTTTTTTAAACCTTCAACCCGAAATATACCTAAGTAATAACCCATTAAAGGCTGTTTTTTTAAGGGGAGGGGGCAAAAACAGTTTTCCATAACATAAAATGCAATTCAAGGAGTTTTTTTGTTTTTTTTTACGAGTATTATGATTAAGTCCTGAGATGGGTCATTGATTGGCTGCAACATTGATTTTCCTGCATACTTCAGCCTGAAATACACAAATATATTCCATTTATTGGGTTTGGGGGATTTGAAAGGCCAGTATGTTTACTCCAGATCTTGCAAAAAAAACAGTAATAGGTGAGACATTTTGCTGCATGCTTTGAGTGGGAAAAAGTAGCACCGTCTGGTGTACAAATTGAGGCCAGTAGTCCAAATTGAAATCCTTAACGGAAATGACTGCACTAGTTATGATAAATGTTGGATCAAGAATGTCATTTTCAGCAGGACACGAGGGGCAAATATGTCACTTTTTATGTTGCATTACCATTTTAGGCTGAATTAAGGAACTGAACTGTTTAAAAATGAACCTAAATGCTCTTCATTGACGCTCAGTACGTTTGGGAAGGTTTGGGAAACCCTGGTGCGCATTGCCAGTAAAAATCTGCAATATAAAGTCATTTTTCTTGACTAGCCATGTGTGTGGATGAGTGTGTGTGTGTAACTACAATGTACAGTACGCCTCCTACTGGCCTTTGTAAATAGTGTGCTTGAATGGATGACAGACTTCCATGACGAATAATAACGTCATTTCATTATTTGTTTTTTTTTTGTTTGTTTGGTGGGTTTTTATTTTGCCATAACAACCAATGCTCACTTCCCCCTTCAAAGTGATTGTACTGCGCTCATTATCTCACATCCTTATTTATTTGTATTTTTGTTGGTGGGAAGTCCTCCCCAAAATGTCAGCACAGGGTTGGGTTCTGATGGCGGCCCTCCAGTGTTCAGTTTGTGAGGAATTTTCATCTATTTTACAAATATAGCATTCGCGTGTTTGGGCAAAGCTGGTACCAAACACAGAGCGTTATCTAGTTAGGGTAACACCTTATTTTTTTAACTTCAAGTGTACAAAAAAAACATTTGGACCGTCAAGACATTTGGGGTGAAATGTCATTAAAAGAACACATTTTATTTTCTTTTTTAATGGAATGAATGAAGCTGCATTTGTGGGAACCAGTCGCCGAGGTCGTGAACACATGCTGTCCAGGACACGTGGGGGCGGAGCTAAAACACAAGTTCAGGGTTGACAGAATTTGTCTTTAATGCTAACTTATTTGTCTACAGTGTTTTTTTTATTTGTAACAAACTGTTTAGCTAGAAACTTGTCATTTCACTGGGTACACAAACAAACAGGTATAGACATTTTGTACCTAGTTGAAGATAAAAGCCTAGGTCACAAGCGGCCGTACGGGCTCTGTGTGCCAAAAATGCAAGAAACGCATGGAGGGCACGTGTGACGTACTGATTTTCGGGCACAGAGGTTCTTTGTCCACAAACGACGGGCGCTTATGTTTTTTCTGGTTGCGAGACAAACTTACGCACTTTGCGCATCGACCGTACGGCCAACGCGTGTCTTTCAGGCGTTTTGCTGGTGTCAGGTATGGGCAAAATGTCAATTATTTTCGTACAGCGCACTTCGTATGTGTGTCATGCACCACATACGTAAAACTGTGTTCTTTATGTATTTTTAGCGCAAAACGTCCTAAGCTAGCTTGCTCACAACCGGTAGCCCGTCTTACGATGTCATCAGCAGTTGACTCTCAAAAATGTTAATTTTTGCATGCATACAACAATTCTAAATGCATATAAATGTTGAATGAAAGGGTTAAATGAACATTTAAGGTTACTTTTACCTTCACTGAAGACGTGATTCTTGATGAGAGCGTTCCCAAAGACACGCGTGGCAGCGAGACACCACACAGACACCACCTTTCTGCTCATTTCGTTTTGGGTTATTTAGGTGAGAAAAACACTTGAAAACAGGAAATAATTCATGGCAAAACAGGAAGGTGGTATCCATGTGGCGTCTGGCTGCCACAGGGTGTCTTTGGGAAGACTCCATCAAGAATCATATCTTCAGTGAAGGTAACGGAACCTTAAATGGTCATTTGTTCCTTTGATTCAACATTTATATGCATTTGGAATCATTTTCTGCATGTAAAATGAAAACTGTAAAACTATAAAAACTGTTTTCAGAACATTTTTGGCTTTCTGCGACGGATTCATTGGATTTACATGATTTCTTATGGGAAAAATGTATTCGGTTAGCATCCGTTTCGGAACAAATTAATTACGCTAACCAAGGTTCCACTGTATTGTATTATAAGATTGGAATTTATCTAACAACAAACTGATTGATGATTTTGTGATGTGTGTGTTAATATTTGTGTTAACCCAAAATGCACAATTTCAGTTTATTTAAATGTAATACCAAAAAAATCATTCAAACTTATGCGGTGGTTTTTTGCTCATTATTCTGTGCACGTTGCATCATTTTTGCTACCTAAACTTGCCATGACAGTTAAGCTTGGAATACAAGTGTCGTGTACTACTCGTAGTACTCGTACCGCTGTTTTAGAGTCAACTGACAAAAACATTTACAAGCTAATATTTTTGTGGCTATCTGACAAAATACGATTGTATGCGACTTTTTGACATCGAAACACCATATTTAATACAAATAAATAAATCCACCTCATATTTTGTTCAATTAAGAAAATAAAATGGCATGAGGTCAATTTGCATAAAAATATGAAGTTCTACTTAAGTTGATGTTTACATTTCTTTTTCCCGAGTGTACCCAACCCAAATTAATCGAGAGTTTTCGCTCCATTTGTTCCTTTATCACTAAAGCAAGTGGAGAGGACGCATATGAGCTGTCACAACCCAACCCCGGCGTCAAGCAAAAGCAGCAGACATGAATGAACCAATGAGAGGGAGAAGAGACTATAAACGTGGCACGGCGGCGACGTCATGGCGTAGTTTAATGACACGGAATGTAGTCCAGCTTTAGTGTCAGGGGTCTGTGTTATTTTTCCGTCTGTGTCCAGTTGTGATGACGGTGAAAGGACGCACCCGGAGTGAAAATATGCTGCTTTTTGTGTAGCCTTTGCTGAAAATGCAATAGAAGCCGAGGGAAAACGGGGAAACTAAGTCATTTTTGTTATGTTTTGTATTAACTTCCAATTGTGTGTCACAAAATGCAGCTCCGCATGACATCACTGTCACACCAACCCCTCGGTAGAAATATCCAGAACTCACTGAAATGATTCCAGAATAATATCTGATGTCTTAACAAGAGTTTCCATCGTGACAGTAAAGCACCCCAAGTGTGTGATACCCAAGTGTCCTGTTATTTTTATTTTTATTTTTTTCAAAGCTGTGTAGAGCGTGAGTGATAGAGACTTTTTTTTTTTATTTTGCCGTCTGTCTCTGGCTTCTTGTGTGTGTGTGTGTGTGTGTGTGTGTGTGTATGTATGCGTCATTCTGGGCTCTGGTTCTTATGATTGCAGCAATGAATCATCATCATTGTCAAGCCACCAATTAAAATATTTCATTTTTACAGACTTGACTGTGTCTTGCTTGTCACTGCCAACCGTGTGACGTTTATACGCTATGATTATTACACACGAACAGTGGGTTCAATCCACGCTCAAACGTTTAAAGTTGAAATGAAGGCATTACTTTTTACAATTTACCACTTCAATACATTTTAAGCAGGAACATAGATGGATAGAATTGTTCAGATTACTTTACTGGTGATGCTACTCGTTGCTGTGCACATTTCACAGGGCACAACATTGTGGGGTGATGTGGGATTTCAAGTGAAACTCATTACAGTAACTTGTGCTTTCACTCTTCACTTTCAAAAATATACTAATTAATAAATCTTGCTGTTTTGTGGCTGAAAACAGCCTATTATTAGCAAATGTTACATTTTTTTGCCTAGTTTAAGCATTTTCAAGCATAAAAATGGCTAAGTGAATTAAAATACAGATACAAGGCATTCAGAAGACTCATTCAAATACGTTGTGATGATGTGTAGTATTCTACACTGGCCACTAGGTGTCAGTAATGTGACTGTCATGTTCAGTGAGACGCACAAGCACCAGACATGAATGATCACCAAAACAACAGGCTTTTGTTGCAGGTTTGACTTGTCTCACAACAGGCAAAATAATCCCTAATAAAAACACAGGCTACTACACGCCAAGCTAAAAGTCCACTCTGAACGCTCAACATCACTTCCTGTCTGCCCCCCAACTCAGCTCCCCAACCACCGGAACACATTGCCAGCAACACACACGAGCATGAGTCTTATTTATGTCTTAAATAGCTTATTTTCTCTTATTATGTCTATAATGGAACCTCAGTTAGCATCCGCCTCTGTTAGCTTTTTTTTCAGCTCACGTCAAAAATTGGCGCGCAATCTCCGGTTAGCCTACAATACGGCGCGCATGTCGGCGTGCTGTTACTACACTGCGTGAGTCCAGCTGAGTTCTTAATGTATTCTTTATCACAAAACGTCACTGCTCTGTATTGAATATAAAGTCCACAGTGCGAAGAAACAAAAACAGTGCCATCTGCTGGATCACTAGTGTGACAATGGAAGAAAGGAGCAGATGAAGCAGAGAGAAAAGAGGACATTTTAGTCAGTGCCTGCTCTCTCTTTGGCAGATGGCGCACATTTGAATTCCCCACAGCTCTGAGTGGCTGTCATTTCAAGTGCAGCTAAAACTACACGATAATGCCTCCGAGGCGGCGCAAAAGTCGCGTGGCGTTTTGTTTTTGTGTTAATAGCAGGAGGTGAGGCTGGCACATCCCTGTGATTCTCTTACACAAACAAAAACACTAAGACAGCCTTTAAATGCTGATTATTATCAGATCAATTCACAGGGAAGCACTATGACGCTGTGGTAATTGCAGCATTGGATCATTGCCCTCTTGGCAGCGGCTGCAGTCGCTGTGGAGTCGGCCCGTTGCCTCTAGTTGAGTCATTTTTATTTCTGCCACTTCCTTGGACATCTAACGTCAAACACTGCATATTAATAGTGTGCTGCAAATCTCCATGTACACATAAAACACCGAGTTACGGTCCTTCTGAAAAAGTACAATGGCAAAATGATGATGCTAATGCACTAAAGTGGAAATATATGATGAGATATAGCATCTTGGGAGGTGATATCATCTTCTGCAACGGTGTCACCATGAAGTCATCCATGATATTAGCACCATGTATGCATGTTTGCTAACTATGATGAAGTGGAATCATGTGAGTTCTCCCTGCCAATCAGCAAAAACACGACATAATGTAAAATTCCATGCTAAATATAAATACAGGAGATGAAAACGGCCTAAAACGTTACTTTTAAGGGTTGAGTTGTCACTTTTTGAGCCAGGCGGTCCGGAAAACCTTTCAAACCCCTATCAGACATCCAAAGAAGACCCAAAAATGGTCTGAACATGACTTTTTAGAGGGGTTGATTATAGGCTGTTTCTTCTTTTTATTTTTACAGAATTGCATTTTGATTTAGGTTGCTGCCACGGCCCCCGTTTCAGGCCAGGAGCTCTAGAAAACTTCACAATGTGAGTGTGAATGGTTGTTCGTCTATATGTGCCTTGTGATTGGCTGGTGTCCAGTCCAGGGTGTACCCCACCTCACTTGAAGTTTGCTGGGATAGGCTCCGGCATACCCCCGCAACCCTGATGAGGACAAGCGGCATAGAAAATGAATGAATGAATGCAGGGTTGGTGTTTTTATCAGTACCTTGGCACCCATTTTGGGCGAGAAGGTCCAGAAAACCTTTGAATCGCTCATCAGGGGTGAAGGAAAGACCCCAATATACCCTCAACATCACATCACTTTTCAAAGGGGTCGATTATCAATTTTTTTTGTCAAGATTTTGTTTTTATTTTCGTAGAAATGCAATCTTGGCCCCTTTAGCTCTCATGTGACTTTTTAGAGGGGTCGTTATCGTCAAAATCGAGTTTTTGTTTTTTTTTATTAGGTGGCTGTCAAGGCACCCTTTTCAGGCCAGGAGGTCCAAAAAACCTCCAAAACCCTTTTCAGGGATGCTGGCAGGACCCATAAATGGCTCTAATGGGACTTTTCAGAGGGGTCAATTATTGGCTGTTTTGTCAAAATCTTGTTTTTGTTTTTGCAGAGCTGCAGGATTTTTTTAGATCACTCCTTTTTGGACCAGGAGGTGCAGCAAACCTTTGAAGCCCTCATCAGGGGGGCAGGCGAGACCCAAAACAGGCCTAAACATCACTTTTCAGCGGGGTTGATTATCAGCATTTCTGTCAAAATCCTGTTTTCATTTTCGCAGAGTTGTGTTATGCTTTAGGTTGCTGCCATGGCCCCTTTTGGGCCGGGTGGTCCAGTAAACCTCCAAAACCCTCATCAAAGCTCCTGTCAAGACCCATAAATGGCTTAAATGTGATTTTTCAGAGGGGTCCATTTTTGGACGTCTTGTCCAAATTTTGTTTTTATTCTTGAAAAAATTGTGGGGATTTTTTTTAGGTTGCTGCCTTGGCCCACTTTTTGGCCCAGGAGATCCAGAAAACCTCCAAAACCCTCATCAGGGGTCTTGGCAGGACCCATAAATTGCCTTAATGTCACTTTTCGGAGGGGTTTTTGTCAAAATCACATTTTTTCTAAAAAAAAAAAAAAAATTTTTTTTTTTTATGTCGCTGCCACTGCCCCTTTTACGGGCACTGTTGCTTATATGGTCACAAAAAAATTAATTAGGTTGTTATTTTTTTTTTAAACTACAATAAAGTGCATCATTTTTACTACGCAGGCTTTTAATTCCGTATGCTTTAAATGCTGAATTCTTATATTGTCATCTAAATTGTAAAGGGATTGACTGGCAGAATCAAACCTCACAGCTGGCATCCAGTCTGAGCATTCTCACAATCCCATTAGGCTCTAAATCTTTTTATTATGTGTGCGTGTGCATGTGTGTCATTGCGTGTGTGTGGGCTCTCATAAAAAGTGCTGCAAAACAAATTAACCTCCACATAAATGTTGATGCCATAGAAATGTAAAGGCATTCACTCCTCGGGTCAAGGCCAGTACGGGACTCATCCGAGGCTGCTTCGGATGTGACGTGCACAAGCAATTGTAACACCGCGTGCGAGATCGCCGTTTTTGCTGTTTTGCTGTGGCTGCTCCACACGCTTTTTAAGGTTAGTCAGGTGTTTGCAGGCTGCAGAAATTAAAAAATGTTAAAAAAAAAAAAAAAAAACGCTTCATTTTGTTGAGCCCGGCTGACCCCCATTAAACAGTCTGGGACACTTTTTAATTAGCAGCAACTCACGTGAAACGACAGAATGTATTCATATTAATGGGGGTTTAATTGAGGTCGTTTTCGGTCCCCCGTCGAGGCTTTCAACCTCTAAAATGGCTGCTGACGTGCCACAGTCGTCGTGTGCCCCCACAGCCCGGCTCCGGGTGAGCCATTTGGTACGTGACCCCAGAAATGATGACAGCCATTTCCCATAATTCACCTTGTTGACAGATGAGCAGGCCCTGCGGGGTGTGTGCACTCCAAGGTGTGTGTGTGTGTGTGTGTGTGTGTGTGTGTGTGTGTCTTACATCATGCTTAATTACACTTGCAGGAAGTGGCTTGTGAGAATGTTCTAGCCTATCCTTCAATGCGGATACAGCTGATTGTTGTGTGTGTGTGTGTGTGTGTGTGTGTAGCATGTCCATTTGTAGCGTAAGGTGGCTGCACACGCACTTTAAACGTGAAGGACAAAGGCGACAGGATAATTAATGTTGCCGCTTTTTCATAAAATGTTAAATCAAACCCTGTAACAGCTCTCTCCGGAGGATCGCTTGTCCAATTTAATTTAGGCTGCAGAGAGAGAAAATGGAAAAAACGCAAAGAGCCGCGTCTCGTCGTCGCGACACGGCCTTGCTTTGCCTTTTGACTTTTGTCAAGACTGCACAACAGGTAGACTAGCCTAGACAGCATGCACTAGCTAAATGTGCAAACTATCAGAGAAATTAATCATAGCTCGAAGAACATATCAAAAAGACTGATAACAAATGTAATTGCTGAAATGTATTTAATATAAGGTCACTTTACTTACTTACTAGTTTGTATTATTTGTCATTTACATTAGATAGAACACTCAAACAGGGCAGAGAATAGGAAATATAAACCATAGCAAGGAAAGACTATTTTGTGCCAATTCAAAATGTCCAAGCCTGACAGATGCTAACATTCCTCTAGTATAAGGCAGGGGTTGGCAACCCTTAGCATCAAAAGAGACATTTTGCCTTGTCTTTCAGTAAAAAAAAAAATAGTCTGGAGCCTCAAAACGTTACACAGCTCATAAACTTGTCAAGGTTGTAATCTCTTTTAAATGTTACCCGTTACAACAACAACATTCACCAAATCAAAGTGCAGCAAGCATGTGTAGGCCTACTCCAGGGGTGCTCACACTTCTTCAGCCTGCAAGCTGCTTTTAAAATGACCAAGTCCCAAAGATCTACCTCCTACTATAATATAGAAAATATATAGATTTATGATATTTTTACAGAAATATATATGAGTACGTATTTATGTACGTTATGCATGTATATCAGACGTGCCCGCACTTTTTCAGCATTCAAGTCACGAGTCAAAATGATCTACCTATTCCATAAAACATGTAACATATCAAATCTAACCGCTAAACTTTGAAATACTATTGTAAATATTAATAAGTATTTGTAATGAGTATGAGTAATATGAACTATTGTAAATATTAATAAGTATTTGTAATGAGTATGAGTAATATTAACTATTGTAAATATTAATAAGTATTTGTAATGAGCATGAGTAATATTAACTATTGTAAATATTAATAAGTATTTGTAATGAGTATGAGTAATATGAACTATTGTAAATATTAATAAGTATTTGTAATGAGTATGAGTAATATGAACTATTGTAAATATTAATAAGTATTTGTAATGAGCATGAGTAATATGAACTATTGTAAATATTAATAAGTATTTGTAATGAGTATGAGTAATATGAACTATTGTAAATTTTAATAAATATTTGTAATGAGTATGAGTAATATGAACTATTGTAAATATTAATAAGTATTTGTAATGAGTATGAGTAATATGAACTATTGTAAATATTAATGATTAGTATTTCACATTCACATTTTCAAAGTTTACAGGTAATGAAAGTAGTTGATAGCATAATTCTAATCCATCCATCCATCCATTTTCTATACCGCTTCTCCTCTTTTAGGGTCGCGGGGGTATGCTGGAGCCTATCCCAGCTGACTTCGGGCAACAGGCGGGGTACACCCTGAACTGGTCGCCAGCCAATGGCAGGGCACATATAGACAACCAACCATTCATACTCACATTCATACCTATGGACAATTTAGAGTCACCAATGAAGCTAACATGCATGTTTTTGGAATGTGGGAGGAAACCGGAGTACCCGGAGAAAACCCACACATGCACGGGGAGAACATGCAAACTCCACACAGAGATGCCCAATCGAACCCAGGTCTTCCCGATCTTCCAGATCAAACTGTTACTGTGTTGGCCAACGTGCTAACCACTGGACCACCGTGCGGCCCTTATATTCTTATATTCTATATGGCAATAAATATAATTACACATAATTCCCCAATAGTTGTGTACATAACCTGAGTACTGGTAATATGTACTGGTAATAAATAGCTATGCAACGTTCATTAGGGCACACAGTTCACGTATTACATCCAGTTAGCATTTGCTATCAAACATTTCCGATATACAAGAATTGAAAATGATGATGCAAAAGACAATGCAGCTGAAGTCAAGGCAACATATTGAAAAGGTTTCAGCGATGGTGTAGAAAACTCTGATTTCTGTAGTGGAGTTCATGACGCGAAGCAAAGCTGTCAAACAATACACTTTTTTTCTACATAGCTAGCCGCTACAAGCGAACAGATAACTTTTGTTATAAGCATCTTACCGTTGAGTTAGTTTATCTGTAATCAGAATAATAAAGATGAAAGTTGCATCTCCGTGTGTAGTGTGGGAAAAAAATAATTTACTGAGCGGGTAAATAATAATTATTACAAGTAGATTTTAGGATAACTGTTTGCATGGATGTTTACTGATTGAATTATTGTTGAGTTTCTTAAAATAAGTACGGTACCGAGATAACTGTTTAATCAGTTAATCTAATAACTTGGTGAATGATCACAAGTAGTTTATAGAAATAATGCTTAATTAGCGGAGCAGTGTCAAAGGTTAAACAGAAATACTGTTGATCGCAGCTTCTACACACCAAGGTTACCAGGCAGGTACGGCCCAGACTGTAGTCAAAACAGAAACATTCGCTGGAGGAAAGAATGTTTTGTTTATGTCAACAACTACACTAAGTGCTATTGGGACAGCGAGGGAGCGTCCAGGAGAAAGTTATCCTTGGAGAGACTGACGCCAATGGTTTGAGCAAACAAGTACAAAAATGACTACGGGACAATCGGGCGGGAACTTTCTTTCATTTCAGCCAGGAGATGGCTACAGGTGAATGAAACGGGGTCCAGGTACCTGTAAGCAGCTGAGAACTATCCTGTCTGACTTATTTTTCAAATATTATGTCTGACTTATTCTTCAATACATTTAGAAAAAATCTAATTTGGCGTGAGAGTCTTTCTTTCTTCCGTCTCGTAACTGGAGATTAAAGAGCACACAAGGGGGAGGTGAAATTGGCTTAATTAATTTTGCAAAGTGGTCCTTTGGCCTTTAGGAGGTTGTGGAGAATTTCATCTCCAACAGTAGCTTGAAACGCCCGGGGTAGCAAGAGGGAGGAGGGGAGCTTAATGTCAGCTGACTGAAACTACCTTTGCAGTCTACCGGTAGCTCGCAATCGAATACAGAAGTGGATGCTGATCGGCACTCCTGTTTTAACTCTAGACTGCTTGGTTTACATGCCCACTCATGCTGCTACGGAGAGCTTCCATTATTAACAGCTTTATGTGCTGAATCACGCTTCAGAATTGAAGTAAAAGTCAAGATAGTGACCGGGCCGACCAAAGTAATCATGGAAAACTTACCTAGCACTTACAGTTCATGCAAGATGCGGGTTTATTGACAGGTCCGCCACAAAACAGGCAGCTCTCCCTCGGAAAGTTGTGTGCTGCGCTGCAGTGAAATGCGTCCAAGCGGAAACAGCAGTTAGGCTGAACTAATGTTCTGCACCACAGAGCTGCGTTTGTCAAAATTGGACCCCAGCCGTGGGGGTGGCCACTGGGGTGGCTGGAGAGTGACCAAGGGTGGCCGCGGCCTGCATTTGTGAACGGCTTCCCCCTCCTGATCTCATGTGCAGCCCAGTGTTGCCAACATGGCCATTTTCTCGCTAAATCTGGCAACTTTCCAAACCCCCTCGGTGACTTATTTTCCCAAAAGTGACAAGCGACAAATGTAGGGACTGGTATTTGGAGACGTAAAAGTGAAAGCATGTACTTTACTATATTGTTCTGCCTAGAGGTCCGCCCCGCCTCACAGCAGTCACAAGCGGTGAGTGCAGTCAGCTCCCATGGAACACTATCTGCCTCTCCCGGAGTCACCACCTCGGCGATTCTCGTGTCTCGGGGCTAACACATACTGTAGCTACTACAGCACGCTTCTCATTATAAACAATATTGTTATGCTTTCATTAATTACATAGTTTTATTTTATCGTGCCGTAGCTTCAGACTTAACTCCAAACTCCATCACCTTTTTTCTCTCTAGTGAGACTCACTGCATACACTAGCCTACCTCCCCTTTCCTTGTTCATCCAATTTGCAGTCAGGTCACATTCAAGGACTTGCGGTGTGTCGGATATTTCCTATTCTTTTCGAAAATGAACATTTCCCCTACTTTGGTGTTAAAAAAAATTCACCGAGCTCAGCAAAGGGAGCTGCAACAAGGAGGCTGAAGAGCCTCATACAGCTCCAGAGCCATGGGTTGCCGACCCTTGATATAAGGTCAGTTTACTTAACATATTTATTATTTATTTACACTGAAAGCAAGCATTGTTTATTTCCAAGTTGACCTGGGGCAAGTGTTATGGCCCTGAGCAAAAATGAATTTTTATTTCTTCAAGAGAGGGAGGCGAGTAGGTAAAGGGTTAGGCGTTTTTTGTGGTGCGTCGTCCGTCGTACTTTCATTTTGTTTTGCGATTTTAAGTCATATCATGGAACCTGGAACCTGTGCCTGTCATTTTGATCAGGCAAAATTTGTGGTTACCTAAACTCCCTGACAGGACCCCTCCTACCTAACTCCACTGAATCATGAATCCAGGAAGCTGCGGAGCCGGCTTCGGTGAGAAGAATAAAACCTTGATTTTGACATACCACGCTACCATAAATCACAGATTTCCTGGTCGTTATACAGTAAAGCGGAAATATCATCGTAAATGAATGGCATGCAATCTGTAACTACAAAAAGTATTAAGTTTGCGGTTAGCACAGCTAGCTAGCTAGCTCCTGCGGCTAGCATATATGTTCAAGCTGTTGTCGCCGCCACTGACTGATACAGATGTTTACAAAAAGTTATGTAAAAAAACTGTAAGGTACTATGATTCTGGTGTGTTCAGAATTATATAACAATGTGTTAATATTTCGCACTTGCTTGACAGAATAGGGGACGGTCATTGAAACAGACAGGATGTACAAACTGTGCGGTCATTGGCCGAAGGGGCAACGCTGAAAGGTCCTATTGGTTCGCAACCATACCGATTTTTTGTTTACTCGAGAAGCTTCCAGTGAACCCACAACATCTTGTTCTGCTGTTATAATCATAAAGTCGTAACCATTTTGTTTCTGTAATTGATGCCATAGTAGGACATCAAGACGATATCCGTTGGGATGTACTGTGGCCAGCCACAGTCATGCATTTGTCGTAGCTGTACTGTGGTGGCGATGGTAATTGTACGGGGGCAAACGCGAGACAACATCCAAACGCAGAAATAATGCAAAATCCAAAACACCATAAAATATGGAATCACAGGAGTGCCAAAATTAAAAGGGAATACGTGTGAAAATACAAAGAGAATCAATAATAAAAAAAAAATATACAAATGTAGTCATATTCTTTTACCATTTTGTCATTGTTTTTTCTGTATTGTCTTTGTTTTTTTTCCAATTCGCCGTTGTTTTTCTTGTTTTGTATTTGTCTTTTCCACTTCTTTTTGTCATTGCATTTAGTAATGACAAAGACAAAAGCATGCAAATGCAAAAGAATGACCCAGGTCATTCTGCCAGGATGATGACTACTCCATACATGATTACACGATTTCTGCTTGCAGTGGCTTAGTAGTTATGGAAACTCAGGAGCCCAGAAAAAATGTCACGGACAGAAAGTAGACGCAAAGACACGTTTATCAAAAGTAAACAGGGGAAATTTAAATATGGTGGATTTGGACGAATTGAGAAGAGGTGTTCAACAAGAATTATGAGCAATTGCTCGGTTGGTGGAAGGTGTCATGGAAAGTTTTTATAAAAAAGTCTTTAAAGGCTATATCTGCGTTGATGAATGCAAATATGGATGAAGCTGTGTGGCGCATTCTTGAGGAGGTAAATGCCTTAACTTATCTTATTTAAATTTCCCAGTAGTCATCATCCTGGCAAAGGCAAGCAAAGGCTGTGGGAAGGTCATTCTTTTACATTTGCATGCTTTTGTCTTTGTCATTACTAAATGCAATGACAAAACGCAAATGGCAAAGACAAAACAGGAAAAGCGACGCCAGAATGGAAAAAACAAAGACAATACAGAAATCATTCTTTTGTCTTGTCTTCTTTTGGCAAAATGGTAAAAGAATATGACTACATTTGTATATTTTTTTATTGATTCTTTTTGTATTTCCACATTTGTATTTTTTTTTTATTATTGATTCTCTTTGTATTTCCACACATAGTCCCTTTTAATTTTGGCACTCCTGTGATTCCATAATAAAACACATGCACTGGAAAAATGCGGCAAAAGAAAAAACACACACGCACACTCCCAAAACAACTGCATGAGAGAAACGCTGAAACCTCATGGAACAAAACGCTTGCCAGGAAGTTTTGCTATGCATTTGCCCCTGTTGGCCACTGAATAATTCTCATGGCGTTTGCTTATCTCAGCTATTGTTTCCCCAATTGTCATCATGTGCAGGCTGGAGGATGTGGCTTCTATGGATCTTGCCGCCATCGCTGCTCTCTGTTGTTTCTAGCGCTGGGGCCGACTCTAAGGCCGTCACCACCACCCTCACAGCGAAATGGGCTGATACACCCCTGCTGCTGGAGGCCAGGTACAGCTGCTTCTAATATTTCACTGATATTGAATATAAATGCATTTTAAATGGCCTAAATGTTACTAAAGCTCATAACAAATCTTTTTTCTGTGTTGCTCTTCAGTGAGTTCCTAGCAGAGGAGAGCCAGGATAAGTTCTGGGATTTTGTTGAGGCCAATCAGAACATAGGAGAGCATGACAGTAAGTAAAAGGCAGCATAGATCTCACATAGATGCTGTTGTTTATCTCTTCAGGAAAAAATAAGTGGTAGAGCCTCTAGGTGGATTGAATTACCTTAAAGAAGCAAAACCACTGTTTAATTATTGACTTGAAATAGAGTGGGAGAAAAATGTCCAGTCAGATAAAAGAAAAGAAAATGTAGTGACAAAGGCATTACATTATATTATATAGGTATTATTTTAATAGAGTAGCATTTATTACTTGTGGGAAAATATTAAAAATACATATTAGTAAATTAGATCATAATAATGCTTTTGTGCAAAAAGAAGGACTCATTCAAAACACACCTGAACATTAATAGACGCCTGTTGAGTACATGCCCCCAGCCACTATATGAGACAATTATACTTTGGATGAGTCTTTCCTACTAGCCCTGAAGGTTTTATAAGAGCTTGCTTGTCGTCCTCCAGCAGACACAGATGAGGCCTATTACGATCTGATCGTGAAGAAAGCTGGCGCCCTGCTCAGCTCCGTCCAGGTGAACATGCTCAAGTTCGCCCTGTCCCTGAGAGCCTACTCGGCAACAGTACACTCCTTCCAGCAGGTAGGTGGAGTCGCACTATTTTTCTCATGTTCCCGCTGCAATAGCACTCTTGATTGTGTGTGTGGTAACACTGCTTTTTATGTAGATTGCATCCAATGAGCCTCCTCCTGCTGGCTGTTCGGCCTTCTTCAGCGTCCACGGAGAGAAGACTTGCGATCCTGACACTTTGGCAGCACTCCTGAAAACAGCACCCGGAAGGTACAGTAATTAAAAACAGATGCTGGTTATTATCATCAGGACTTAATGGTTGCCTCCACTGTCCTCTCCCTTTCAGGCCAAAGCCTTATCTCTTCAAGGGTGACCATAAATACCCGGGATCAAAGTCTGACGCTCCAGTCGTCATCCTGTACGGCGAGTTTGGAAAGTCCGACTTTCACAGGCTTCACCGGGCCATTGTGTCTAAAGTGGAAGAAGGCCTAGCGACTTACGTGCTCCGACATTACCTGGCTGTAGGTGTTTGACACATAAGTGTGATCATCCTGTTTGATTGGGGCAGATTGCCTCTTTGAGTCAAGTAGTGGACCTTTTAATGTAAGGAGTAAATAAAACGTTAAACAACAGCTCAAAGGATGAAGTTGTATGAAATCCCTATCAGCGGTATAGTCCATCAACAGTGTCTTACCCTGCACTTGGTCCCATGAGCCCAGTTGTGGTCGAATTTCAGTGATGAGAAACGTAGTTCCGGTTAGTTATTGGGGTTACTTAAGTAAGGAGTTTGACTTCTCAAAACAATATGCTTTCAAAAGAGTAATACATTTGCATGACAAAAATGCCTCCTTGAAAAAATCAGACCTCGCAAATCGCTCCGCTTTACTTTCTCTGACGTTGTGTTAATGCGTCCTAAGGGCTGTCCATTTTTGTGTGTGTGATAAAGATGCATCCGCCGTGACGTTGCAGCCATCTTGTTTACGTATGTGTTCCACAGCGGATGAAGATGCAAGGGTCGCAGCCATTTTCATCACATACAGTACACAGCAATGGACAGCCAATATCGCGCATTAATACGACGTCAGAGAAAGTAAAGCCAAGCGATTTTGTGAGGTCTGATTTAAAAATAAATAAATCCAAACTATCCCTTTAAGACCTTTTTCCCCTTATTTCGCTCTAGAATCCCAATGCAAAGAGAGTCTATCTGTCTGGCTATGGAGTGGAGCTGGCTATTAAAAGCCAGGAGTACAAGGCAAAGGATGACACACAAGTCCAAGGTATACACACACAGACACTGTATACAAAGCAAGAGGAGTCCCCATGCAGTTATTAATTGATTGTGGTTTCAGGGGCAGAAGTGAACACTACAGTGATCAGGGAGAACGATCCAGTGGATGAGGTCCAGGGATTCCTTTTTGGCCGACTGAAGTGAGTCCAGACTGCACCGCGAGCCAAATGAGCTTCCTCTCCCTTTACAATGCACTCTCTAACCACAAAATAAAAGCTTAAATATGAATTGTAAACAGATGCAATACTCAATTGGCCTCTGCTTCCACAGGACTCTCTACCCAGAACTGAAAGAACAGCTGAAAGAGTTGAGGAAACATTTAGTGGAAAGCACCAATGAAATGGCACCGCTAAAAGTCTGGGAAATGCAAGGTGAGTTTGCTCCACCCGAATCATACTTTATTCTGGAAGTCTATTCCTTTCCAATGTTCTGAACTTCTTTTTAAACTTGACTTGGCACAGCAGTAAAGCAGTATCTGTGAGATGGGACTCCACTTTTGTAGGTACAGTGGTGTAAAAAAGTGTTTGCCCCCTTCCTGATTTTTATTTTTTTTTTTGCAAGTTTGTCACACTTAAATGTTTCAGATAATCCAAAAATGTAAATATTAGTCAATGACAACACAACTAAACACAAAATGCAGTTTTTATTATTAAGGGAGAGAGAAAATCCGAACCTACATGGCCCTGTGTGACAAAAAGTGATTGAACTCCTCCACCTGGGGCACGATCTCATTCCCAACCCGGAGGGAGCAATCCACCATTTTCTGACTGAGTGTTCCGTGACCAAAACAACCCCATTGCACCTCCTGTAGCCAAAGTTCGACTAACGGTCGTACCCTTCTCTCCATCACCCTGGAATAGACTTTCCCAGGGAGGCTGAGGAGTGTGATCCCCCTATAGTTGGAACACACCCTCCGGTCACCCTTCTTGAAAAGGGAAACCACCACCCTGGTCTGCAAATCCAGAGGTACTGTTCCCGACTTCCACGCAATGTTGAAGAGACCTGTCAGCCTTTCTGAGGCGCCGCACGGTTTGCCATAATCTCTTTGAGGCTGACCTAAAGTCGTGCTCCAAGGCAGCCCTGACCTCTGGTGTCCACCATCGGGCTTGCCGCCACGACTGGCACCGACCACCTTGCGGCCGCAGCTCCAATCGGCTGCCTCAGCAATGGGGGTATGGAATAGGGCCCATTCGGACACAATATCCTCGTCCTACCCCTTTAGGATGTCGGTAGGTAGGTCGGTATGTTGTAGGTAAATGACCCTCTTGTTCACCAGGGATGACTCCAACACAGAGGCATCAAGCCGGGGGCTATTAATAAGCCCACATGCCGCCTCTCCAGTGAAGCAACTCCAGAGTAGAACAAGGTCCAGTCCAGAACCCAAACTGTGGGTCGAGGTGAGTCCGACTATATATAGTCGGAATGTCTCAACCTCTCGCACAAGTTTGGGCTCCTTCCCCACCAGAGAAAGTGGCATTCCATGTCCCAAGAACCAGATTTGGCCGCCGAAGACCAGGTTGCCGAGGCGCCCGCCGCAGTTGTGTTGTCATTGAAGAATATTTCAATTTGTTTGATGATCTGAAACATTTAAGTGTGACAAAATGCAGAAAGAAAAGAAATCAAGAAGGGGGCAAACACTTTTTCACACTGTATAAGGTATTGTTTTATTATTTCTTTCATAATAATAACAGTGTTTAACTTCCCTTTATACTTGTATGCAGTAACATGTGAGGTTCATGGCTGGGGAAGCACTGACTCCTTTGGAGTTTTTTATGTTAATACAAGTTGCTGTTTAAGAGGGTAAAAAAAAAAGGGGGTGAATAATTCACTTTGGTTAAAAAAACATTTCACAATGTTTTTGGATACTACCCATTTATTTATTCCATTATAAACTGAAAAACATTTGTGTTATTACCTTTTATCTGTTTATGAAGTTCTTTCAGGCTTTCCTTCTCCAGGAAAAGTTCCGATGACTTTATTTACTCCACACGAGTGGTTAGCATGTGGGCCACACAGTCAAGCGATCGGGAAGATCTGGCTTCGAATCTCCACTTAGGCATTTCTGTGTGGAGTTTGCATGTTCTCCCCGTGCGTGCGTGGGTTTTCTCCGGGTACTCCAGTTTCCTTCCATATTCCAAAAACATGCACGTTAGGTTAATTGGCGACTATAAATTGTCCGTTGGTACGAATGTGAGCGTGAATGATTGTTTGTCGATATGTGCCCTGCGATTGGCCGGCGACTAGTCCAGGGTGTATCCCGCCTCTCGCCCGAAGGCTAAAGCATACCCCCGCGACCCTAATTAGGATAAGCGGCATATAAAGTGGATGGATGGACTTTATTGTAAAAGGCTGATCACCCCCTGGTGAGTTTGGGTATATAATTCTTCACCTTGACAGTCAAATTCATGAATTCATTCAGCACAATATGAAAATACATTGAATGCATTTGATTTTTGGCTAGCTTAGTGCTAACAGAAAGGAGAAAAAAAACGAAAACACTGACTTTTCCTCTGTGGAAGGATACATGCCTGACAGCCTTTCAGGACGCAGTGGTACAGCATGTGCCTCCGTATGACATTTCTATATATTTTATTGTTTGATTAGCAAGAATAATTACGTCACAGTTACTATACATTAAAGACATTACATAGGCTGAAGACAGTCATGGTGTATAATACATATTTCTGCAAAAATTATATTATTGGCGACATGCTGACCAATAGAAACTGGCAGGCGCCATGAGACAACTCGGTGTGCACTCAGACGGTACGTGGGGCTTTCTGCAGATTTTCTGATCAAATACAAGGAAGAAACCTAAGCTGAGGCCACCGTGAGTGTGGCTTCTCAGTTTAGGTTTCTTCCTTGTATTTGATCAGAAAATCTGCAGTTTTTACTTAAGAAAATGTTAAAAACGATTGGAATCATACAGAAAATACATTTTTGATACAGTTTAGTGGGCACATACTAATATTTATTTTATGCTATCATTCGTTTCCCCTGACCGCACATCACTGCTTGCATGACAGTTAAAATGCTACTTTAAACATTGCCTGTAGATTTTGTAAAGGTTTGTGAATCAATTACTTCACTTCTGTAAATGAACAAAATCAGCTACACTCTTTTAATGGATGGCTCCAAGTCAGTCTGCAGACATAAAGGTCCAAAACAAATAAGATGACAACAAAACACGTCGCACGCCGTGGCCTTTTGGGAAGATAAAAGTCTGCAGAGCATAAAGTATTCTAAGACACTGAGCGGGCGGCGAGCATAAAACACCTTTTGGGCTTACAGTTAACATCTACCGGCATTATTTGTGTCACTTCAATTTTGAGGGAATCAATTTTACGACGGTGTAAATACACCCCGGATCTTTGTGTCCATTAGTTTTGTCGACAAAGTTGACAAATGATGGCTCTACAGTGGCACAGATCCCACGTTATCTTCCTGTCATAAATAGACTCTAGTCTTTCAATCTGATTAATAGTCTGCTGGATTTGGAGGGCAATAATGTGATTTCCTCCGCTGTATTACCAAAAGGTACGCACTGTTATAAATATGCCTTTCATGATTTACTTTATTTTAGTCTACCTGTATTGTACCGGTTGCATGTGAGCTCATGCAATCTTTGCGCTAAACCTGCAGTGTGTCTGCAGGCTGCGTAATCAATAAGTGTGGTCGGTCGATGTTTTCTTGATACATCTGAGACATTTTGCAACATTAAAGTTGTATTGATTAGTATTACAGTATCCTTTAAATAATGCCCTTCCTCACAGTGTCTTTCAATCCTTCCCTTATTAAACAAGTTGCATGTTTAAACTTTTCCTTTATTTGTATGCATTTCAGGATGCTTGGAAAGCGTCTTTGACGAGGAGGCTTTGATTGTCTTGAATAAAGGGTGCATGGCGGTGGGGGGTGCATAAGCAAGCTGAGCTCCAATGTTCAAAGTGCCATGTGGGCGTCGGTCTCCCCTGCTGGGGCTCGTTAGCTCAGCCTGTTTACAAAGAGAGGCAGACCTCCAGGGGCCCTAATCACACCGGCTACAAGACCATTGCAGCAGTGTGCAAACCATACTCCTCCTCATGCAAAGGCTGATTATGCATATATACTTAATGTTTACTCTTTACTTATATGCCTTGCTGCTGACTCTCTGGAAGACAATTTGAGATTGTCACGGTCACATGCTGTCAAAAGTTTACACTGAAGAGGAAAGGTGCAAATGTGTCTTGCTCTTACTTAAACATATAGCATGCTGTCTTTTGTTTTACTCTTCCCTCTTCTTTCCCAGACCTCAGTTTCCAGACAGCCGCTCGCATCCTGGCTTCCCCCGCTGTTGATGCCCTTAATGTTATGAAGGACCTGAGTCAGAACTTCCCCACGAAAGCCAGGTGATGAATAAACACACACAAGCATAGTGAAGCTCCAACTAGGACGAATTTTATTACTAAGTCAGCACTTTACCCCACTTGTGTAGGTCCATAACCAAAACGGTGGTCAACGCTGATATCCGCAAAGAGATCACCGACAACCAGAAGGTATTTGTCATGGGCCAGTTTATTAGGTACACTTATAAAATAAATCTAATGATGTCCACTACCAAAGTTGAATAGAAATGTTTGTATTTAATGATCAATATTGTTTGAAACTTTTGTTTGTTATTATTCTGTCATCTAATGAAATAAACTTAATATCTGCATCTTTTATGCATATACAGTAATAGCGCTTTGAATTTTGCGGCCTTGCTCGATCATTAGTTTTCGAAAATACATTAATTAGTAAATCATTTTACAGTAAATCATTTTACAGTAAATCATTTTACAACCTATTATTAGTTTATAAAATAAGCATATTTAAGTACATAATGTTAAAGCGATAGTTCAGATTTTTTGACATGAACTTGTATGACATCTCCATCAGCAGTGGAGTGCATCAACACTGACTTACTCCCCCCAATTGCTCCCGTGAGCTCAGTTCTAGTTGGAGATCTGTGACGAGGAACGTAGTTCCGCTTAGTTGCTGGGGCCATTTAAGTAAAGAGTTTGGCTTCTCAAAACAATATGCAGTCAAAAGAGTAATACATTTGCATCACAAAAATGCCTCGTCAAAAAAATCTGACCTCACAAATCGCTCAGCGTTATATTTGTCTCCTGCCGTATCAAACTATAATATGTATTATTATAATATATAATCAAATTTTATTATACTAGCATTTTGAAGCATACAACAGGCTAAATGAACTTAAATACAAATATAAGGCATTCAGAAGACGCAGTCAAAGACATTGCGATGATATGCAGTATTCTACACTGGCCACTAGTAATGTTACTGCAATATTCAGTGAGACGCACAAGCACCAAACTTGGAGAAGCCGTTCATCCTTCAAATATATCCTTTAAAGCGTTACAGAACTCACACCGGCAATGATTTCAGCACAGATAAAAAGCAAAAGAGGGAATGGCGTGACCAATCGTAACGAAAGCACAACCAGAAGTGGAAGTTTCAAAATAAGAGTCTCCGCATAAACCTGTATAAACATGGGTAATTCTTAACAGCTTGTGCCAAATCTATCTTTGGCGGTCCATATTTATTTGTGGCGGCCTGCCACAGCATAAGTGAATGCATGGGAAACACTGTAGTCTACAGTTTTATTACCGTACATGGTTGACTGGTATCTTTCATGGTGGTCGGATTGAAGGCGAGTGGACAGTTTTGCTTGTTGTTCCCCTTCCTGCTGACTGTAACAGGGATCATTTGCTTAGGCTGTTTACCAAAGCATTCCAATAAAAAAGAGACACAAGCCGTTATTGCATAGAGCCTCCTGCACAACAACAACTCCTCTTTACAATCTGAGGGGAAATATCTCCAAATGCCTCCAGCTTTATTTCGAGTACTTCAGCCTTTTGCTGATTCGTCAAACGTGCCCTGCAGAGAGGAGCGATGACTGATTGAAATGGTGTAGGCACATGTGCTTGCACTGTGCCGTTTCCTGTGTCTGTCCAAGACACTTTGTGAGTGAGACAAACAATATTTGCGTTAATCATGTCTTGTGATTGCAGCTCGCCCGAGTTTGATTAATCTCACGTCTTTGTCTCTCGCTAATGAGATTTGACCGTGGTGGCAATGAAAACAACACACACTAATTAATTAGCTTGTTAGTGAAGGGTCGGATTGCTAAACTGACCGGCTCCAAGCAGAAATGTCGATGCTTGTTTGTGTCGACTGCCTTACAGTCACAATGCAGCTGTCGAGGTGAATGCCTTGTTTTGACGTTCCAAGTTTCAAACATGACCAGAGGCTCAGCTGCAGTCATTACAGGGCATTTCATTCACGCTTCTTCTTCCTTCTCAGTTTTTCAAAGGATCGCTGGGCCTGCATCCCGGTGAGTCGGCCCTGTTTATCAACGGACTGCACATCGACCTGGACACACAGGATATATTCAGGTACTCGCACTCATCATTAACATAGCAAACTCTAATTATCCGCATCATTTTCAACCTCCAAAATGTGTCCCCTAGTGTGTTTGAAGTGCTGCGTAGCGAGGCGAGGGTAATGGAGGGTCTGCGCTCGCTTCATATTGAGACGCCCTACATCCACGACATCCTAAAGCTCAATGTCCAGCCAACGGACTCCGATTATGCCGTTGACATCCGCCATCCAGCTATCAGTGTAAGACCTCAGTCATACCTGCTCTATATAGTAAATGTTGCTCATGTGTATACATTCACCTTTGTTTTTGCCTTTTAGTGGATCAACAATTTGGAGACAGACCACCGGTACAGCTCGTGGCCCTACAACGTGCAGGAGCTGCTGAGACCCACCTTCCCCGGAGTCATCAGGCAGATCCGAAAGAACTTCCACAATCTGGTACGGACCACAGTAGATCCAGATTCAAGATCGAAACACTTAACCACCATTGTGTGCCTGCATGTGTAGGTGATCATTCTGGATCCAACCCAGGCCAATGCCATGGAGCTGTTTAGCGTTGCAGAGATGTTCTATTCAAACAACATCCCACTCAGGTTTGTGGCCTCAAGACTATAATTAGTACACCAAACAAGTACTTCACGTTTAAAAAAAAAACAACAACAACAAAAAAAACCCTAATAATGACTTCATCCACTTGTGTATTGGATTCCATGAAAAATAAAAAGAGAAAATCGGAAACATTGTGGTCGCACATTTGTAGTTACGAATAAAAGTACATGATTTATGTAACTAATTTGTTTTTATATGGAATTAGGCTCTATCTATCTATCTATCTATCTATCTATCTATCTATCTATCTATCTACAACAAAATAAAATTAATAATACATTTGAAAATATATGTGTGCGTGCGTGCGTGCGTGCGTGTGTGTGTGTGTGTGTGTATATATATATATATATATATATATATATATTTCAAATGTATTATTAATTTTATTTTGTTGTTTTAGAATGTGATGATAAGTTCTAGATTAAGTATTTTAAATTACATTATTTGTTGTATAATTACTCAAAGTTGTAGGAAAACAGTTGATTAAGTGTCTCTTTTAAATACATGGAACTATGGTATATTTTTATTAACAATATTATGGTTAATCATGTAATACATTTTTAAAGCATTGTATTTAGTACAGTAATTTGAAAAATGGCTATGCCAGAATATACATGCAACAGAATGTATTTAGTACCAGTCCAGGCTGTACCCCATCTTTTGCCCAAAGTCAGCTGGGATAAGTTCCAGCATACCCCCCGCGACCCTAGGGAAGACAAGAGGCATAGAAAAATGGATAGATGGATATATTAAATATGTTAAAGCATGGTATTCATTATTATTACAAAATGGTGAAAAATTACCCAAACTCTGCAGAGCTGTGGGACCCTTTGGGATAAGTTGTTAAAATCAATTTAGATTGTGGAGTTTTGTCAGGCATGGCTCGGGAAGACCTTTAAAAGGTCTGCATGAGGCGATGCTCAGCTTGTCTGAATGCTGATGAAGCAGACAACACACTCTGCATCCCAATAAGATTCCAGTGGATCCTATCTGTGTGTGTGTGTAGGATCGGGCTGGTGTTTGTCGTATCGGATGAAGACGACATAGATGGCATGCAGGACGCTGGTGTGGCGCTGCTGCGAGCCTACAACTACATCAGCGACGAGGTCGACAGTCACAACGCTTTTGAAGCTGTCATCTCTGTGAGTTGAGGCCTCCACGTCAGACCCGATAGGTAGTCCCACTTGTCAGCTCATCTGTTCTATTTCCCTCCTCCTCCTCCAGATGTTCAACCTCTTGCCTCCTGGTGGACGACTGAGTGTCAGCAATGTCGTTAAAGTTCTGGAGAAGAGGTTCCCCTACGTGGAGGTCAGCAGCGTCCTGGGAGCCGACTCCAGCTACGACAACAATAGGAAGGTGGGACATGCAGGTTTTGTTCCTACTCAAAATCACATCCATTTGTTTTTAGTATGTTGACTTCATTATATATATGTTTTGAAGGAGGGACGGGCGTATTATGAGCAAACCGGAGTGGGCCCGTTGCCGGTGGTCATGTACAACGGAATACCATACCAGCGGGAACACCTGGACTCTGACGAGCTAGAGACGATCACCATGCAAAAGATTCTGGATACCACCACCTTCTACCAGCGGGCTGTCTACTTGGTCAGTTGGAGCCTGTTATTGACAATGTCCAGCAGCCTGTCAATAAAGTCCTTAGTTTGGAACGTAAATGCACGATTTGAATAGCCGGTACCTTAAATGTAGTTAAAGAAAGAGCTCTATTATTTAAGACACTCGGCAAATGAAAAATCGCAATTGAGACACAGTTCCCTAATTATGTTTCCTAATGACTTGTTTTAATCTCTTCTGTGCTTCCACAGTGCTGCTTTAAGTCAGTGCATTGCTGACTTGCAATAAGATAATGTGATCAAATGCTCAGCTAAGAGTCAGGGGAGTTTGCTGTTCATGGGCTGGCAATAAAACAGCAACTCTGCTCACATAGCGGGATTAGTTTTCTAGTATTACCACACAGTTTAAAGTAAAGAAAGATGCAAAGAATAATGTTATGTTCCTTTGTGATTGGTAGGGCGAGCTGGCCACCGATCATGACGTGGTGGACTACATCATGAACCAGCCCAATGTTGTCCCTCGCATCAATTCCAGAGTCCTCTCCACCACCAGAACATACCTGGACCTGTCCGACACCAGTGAGTCAACACGAATGATGAAAAGAAGAGAACAGATGATTGATTTTAAGCAGAACTCTCGATAATTGCTCGACACAGTCATAAGGGAGCGTCTGCGAAGTGGCACATAAAATGGCCAAAATAATGTCCTCTTTTTTCTTTTTTTTTATCCCCAGATAACCATTTTGTGGACGATTACCCTCGCTTCTCGACTCTGGACATGCGGGAGAAGAGCACGGCTGTGGCCAACAGCATCAATTACATGACGAAGAAAGGTCAGCGCATTAAAACGGGACATTTGCTTGAGCATCTCCAGAGCGAAGACCATTTAGCCACCTTCAAGCCTGAACACTCCTCATGTATTCTCCTCCTCTGTCCTCCTCTTTCTCCTCTCCATCATGTTTTAAAATGTCCCCTGCACCAGGGATGACTGCCACCAATCGGCATGGTAATCACACTCTTACCCTCCTCCGCCTCGTCCTCTTCCTCCTCACTTGTTCTCTTCCCTGTAGTGAGATGTCTCCACCGCCTCTCTTCCATCCATGCCTCATCTCCCAGGGATGACACTCATGGCTCATTAGGCTTGACATTGTCCTTTAGGGTCTACCTGCTAAAATGTACTCACTACACTTTAATGTCCTTTTCTCCCATCTCTGTGTAGGTGAGCATGACAGGTCATGTAGAGCTTGTTAGCTGCATGCGCACGTGGTTCTCTTAGTTCAACCTAGTTTGAACAGTTGTCTTCTTTGCTTCCTGTAGATGACGGCTACATCCGGCCTGTGACCTTCTGGGTGGTGGGAGACTTTGACAAGCCGTCAGGACGCCGCCTCCTCTACGACGCCATCAGACACATGGTGACTACGTGGCTGGAACTGCTTTACTATGATGCCAACTTACGCGAGTGTTTCCCACAGGGCTGCGATCTATATGTGGGGGGATGATGTCATTGTCTAATCTGCATAATTGGCCATGACACTTTAAAAAAGTCAACAAAAAATGTGAAAAGCAAAACAAATTAAATGTAAATATTTAGAAATACAAATTAACTTTATTCTGTTGCTTCTTTATTTCACAAGCAAGACTGAGTGGCCTGCGTGTGCTTTTTGGAGGGGGGGGCACAGCAGGATCCGCTGCTTGTTACAGAAGAGCGATACATGCTTCCATGTCTCTAAAAGTGTCCAAAAAGATCAGAAAACATCACTAGATTTGTCACTACTTGCTTTTTGAAAAAGACAATATAGAGGGGGTCTGAATACTTGCTAAATATATAGACAAAGTCGCTAAGTTGGCAACGCTGATCCCTCCTGCTAAATCTTATTCTCCAGCAGACCAGGTGCATATACACTATGAGGTTTGGTAAGAAGCAGGGTTACAATGCCATCTACTGTACGGAGTTGTAACGACAAACTACATTCACAGACGTCTCCATTCTAACATGTTTGTGAGCGAGGGCAAACAGCAAGTGCCAAATCTATTTGTGGCCGTCCGTATTTATATTATCTAAATAAACATGTATGGGAAACAGTACGCTCTACCTGCTGACTTTGCTCCGCTTCTCACTGCCGTCAGAAAACCAGTAACAACGTGCGGCTGGGCATGATCAGCAACCCGTCAGCCGACCCGTCTGCAGAGTCGAGCCGTGTGACCCGAGCCGTCTGGGCCGCCATGCAGACGCAATCCGCCAACAACGCCAAGAACTTCATCACCAAAATGGCCAAAGACGAAACGGCTGCGGCCCTGGATAAGGGTGCCGACATCACAGAGTTTGCTGTCGGGGTGAGTTGCTATTGTACCGGTACACATTTAAACAGGTCCAGAATACAGTACCAGTCACATGTAAAGTCATTTCCAAAAAAGGCACAGTAATAGCAATGAAGTGGTGGGGGTTGTTCTTGTGTATCAGGGTTTCCCCTAGCATTTTTTGAAGCTGTGGTGGTTGGCTGCATGGGATGGCGGACTGCCGCCACTGTGTCGTGCCACTGCTGCATCTGCAATTTCATTTTTTTTATTATGACAAATAGCAAATTTGTATATATCTCTTTGGCATGTATATCTATTCATACAATATATTACTTAACATTGTGCTAAATTTGAGAAAAAAACCCTCATTTTGAAGGTGTGGCGGCTTTTGTTTTGCCGTGGTGGTGCGCCACAATCAATTACATGTAGCAGAAATCCTTTGTATCATAAACAGCAAAACACAATAAAGTGTTCAGTGACTACACTGAATGTGGACAAAAAAGGCTTGTTTATTTCAATGTATTAATTACTAACTTAATCATCTTTTCCTTCAGGGTATGGATGTGTCATTGTTCAAGAGCGCGTACGAGAGCCCCAAATTTGACTTCCTGCTCTCCCACGCCGCCTACTGCCGAGACGTCCTCAAACTGCAGAAAGGACAGAGGGCCGTCATCAGCAACGGACGAGTGAGTTCCGTTTTTGAATTTATTTTTGTGAATTCTCTCAGGACACGGGTCCTTTAATAGAAAATACTGTTTTCTTTCTCTCCCTGTGTAGGTCATTGGCCCGCTGGAGGAGGACGAGGTGTTCAACCAGGACGACTTCCTCCTGCTGGAGAGCATCATCCTCAAGACGTCCGGGGAGCGCATCAAAAGCAAAGTGCAGCAGTTTGGAATTGAGGAGGACAGGTAACGTCTGCTGTGTTTTCAATGACGCCACTTGGAACCAATCATTTAGTTCATGTGAAGAGGGGGCTTTCTTCTAGGGCCAGCGACCTGGTGATGAAGGTGGACTCTCTGTTGTCGTCTCAGCCCAAAGGAGAGGCGCGCATTGAGTACGGCTTTGCTGACGACCGCCACAGGTGAGCTTTGAGAAACCTTGTTGAGTTGAACTGCATAGGAGGCTGTTGGTAGTGTAGTGGTTCACATAGCAGGGGTGTCCTGCTCATGTAACGTGGAACAGGATAGATGGGATGAAATGGAAGTGGACTGATGCTCTGCAGTGTGTAACTTTGTGGTTCTCTTCAGTGCCGTGAAGATCCGTCCCAAGGAAGGAGACGTGTACTTTGACGTCATTGCCGTGGTGGACCCCGTGACCCGGGACGCTCAGAAGCTGGCTCCCTTCCTGACGGTCGGCTTCACTGACTTCATCCTCTCTCTCTCCTGTTGATGTCTGGTTGCTTATTTCCTTGATGTTGTCCTGTTCCTCCTCTTGTTCCAGGTTCTGAAGCAGCTGGTCAACGTCAACCTGCGTGTCTTCATGAACTGCCAGTCCAAACTGTCCGACATGCCCCTGAAGAGGTGAGAGAACCACATCCATGTGTCATTGACCTTTTGATCCCTCAATAGCTGACGCCCTTCTGCGTCCTCTCTAGTTTTTACCGCTACGTGTTGGAGCCTGAGGTGGCATTCCAGGCTGATGGCAGCTTCTCCCCGGGCCCCATGGCCCAGTTCATGGACATGCCTCAGTCACCACTCTTTACACTGAACCTCAACACTCCCGAGAGCTGGATGGTGGAGTCTGTGCGTACGCGCTACGACCTGGACAACATCTACCTGGAGGAGGTAATCCTCGCTTTTAGATACAGTCTTTGTCAATTACCTTTTTTTTGGTACAGTTAGTTTGTTGGCTTGTGATGTGCAGGTGGAGAACATAGTAGCGGCGCAATATGAGCTGGAGCACCTCCTACTGGAAGGCCACTGTTTTGACGTCAGCTCGGGTCAGCCACCCCGTGGCCTGCAGTTCACCCTGGGCACCGCCTCCGAGCCCGTCATCGTGGACACTATTGTCATGGCCAACCTCGTACGTCTCTCCTGGTTGGCAGCACCGCTTCATGTTTTCATGCTGGACTAAACAACATGTGCAAAAATGTGCTCTGCAGGGCTACTTCCAGCTCAAGGCCAACCCAGGAGCTTGGATCCTGAAGCTGAGGAAAGGTCGATCTGATGAGATCTATAAGATTTACAGGTGAGGACAACAAGACCTGACCTCATTTGGCCCCAGTTAATGCCTCTATTCAATTAGTTGCCGGCTGCGTGGTCTACAAAAGCAAACAACCACCATGGTCTGTAATTAGCGCTGGGTCCAAACACATTGACATTAACATCTGTGGCTGTAGGCAACCTCCTCATGTACTCTACCTCTGCATGCGCTTTGAAATGTTGGTTTCACTTGTCATACTGTGAACTCATCAGCGCTATTGACTTTCTTCACCCCTTAAAGGTGTTTTTAGAAATGTAAACTTGGACTTAGCTGCAGTTAGTTTTCTACTTCCTGTTTTATTTTGATGGGATTGTGTCCTTTTGCTGTTTTAGTCACGATGGTACGGATTCGCCGGCAGATTCAGATGACATCGTCGTGGTCCTCAACAACTTTAAGAGCCGAATTGTTAAGGTCAAGGTGAGTTCATATGCGGTCAAGAACTTCCAACGTTTAGAACTTCCATGCAGGGATGGAACCATTAATGATTCATGATTCATGATTCATGATTCATGATTCATGATTCATGATTCACCACGGTAACAAGAGTTAGTATGGCTGTTTCCAATTCAAATTAACTGTTGTTCAACTTCAGTGTGTATGTCAGTACTTTTTAAACATTTTGACTAGCGGTACATCCAACACACCAGTCAGGATTTGTATCGAACTTTCATATCGTTGCATCCCTACTTCCATGTTGTCATGTTAACTTCCACGTTGTCACTTTGAACTTACACCAAGGGTGTCCATTTCTTTTCCACTGAGGGCCACATACTGAAATATGAAAGGATGCAAGGAGCACTTAAGAAGTTTGATGGATATTTTTTATCTCAGCTTTGGATTATTGGTTGAAAGAGTGTTTTATTGGTGTGAACTTAAAGTAGGTTTTGGTTTTTTATTCCTCATTTTTGCTGTTTTTTTTTAAACATGTTCCAAACATTTCAGCTTTCTTCTGAAATAATCTTCATAAATGTTCTTTTCGTAGTATAATGACTTTGTTCCCATAATATTTTGACTTTATTATAATAATAACAATAATAAAATTAGCTCAACACAATTTTCTAACAATTACAACTTTATTTTTCTTCGCGTCTCATACTATTACAACTTTGAAAAAAATCATAATATTTTGAGTTTATTCTCGTAAAATTGTGACACTTTTTTCTCTTCATATTTTTGACTTTTTTTCTCGTAAAATTCCAGCTGTTTTTCTGCGCTGCTGTTTTGTTTTTCTTTCATTTTGCAACTCTTTCAATGTTTTTCTTGTAGATGTTCTTCTCGTAATTATGGCTTCATTGCTGTAATATTTTGACTTTATTATCGTAACATTGTAACTTCTCCCGCTACCTAATGTTCCAAAAATTACTTTATTTCCTTTTGTTTGTTTCTCTTAATATCACTTTTACAAAATGTCTTTTTTGTCGTCATTTTTCAACTCTATGCTGCTAAAGTGACGTTTTTCCTCATAACGACGTTTTATGTGCCATAAATTGACTTTTTTTTATTAGATTACAATTTAGTATTTTGACTTTATTCTTGTAAAAGTACTGCTGACGTTTCTATTTTTGCTGTTGTTTTGTTGGTTGTTTTTTTTTCTTGTTAAATTATATTTTTCGAATGTGCTGCGGGCCAATAAAAAAACAGCCACAGGCCTCAAATGGCCCCCAGGCCACACTTTGGACACCCCGGACTTGGACGCTGTCACTCGAACTCGATGGTGGTTACTTCAACTTTGACGTTGTTGTAATGAGCATGTGTGCCCATCAGGTGCAGAAGAAACCAGACAAGTTCAACGAGGAGCTGCTGAACGACGGCACCGAGGAAAACGACAGCGGCTTCTGGAAGTCTCTGACCAGGTACGCCAGCGCTGGACAGCTGGTAGTAAAAGTACTGAGCTTTGAGCTTCATGTGATACGGTCACGCTCCTCGCAGGGGCTTCACGGGCGGCGGGAAAACTGAGGAGGCGAAGCAGGATAAAGACGACGTCATCAACATCTTCTCTGTGGCCTCGGGTCATCTGTACGAGCGTTTCCTCAGGTGGGTCACATGAGCTGGCTCAACGTAAAGCTTCAAGAGTAACACTTCTTCCTGACTGTCACAGGATCATGATGCTGTCGGTGCTGAAGAACACCAAAACGCCCGTCAAGTTCTGGTTCCTCAAGAACTACCTGTCGCCAACGTTCAAGGTCGGGATTCTGCTGGGAGCCTTCCAATCTACGCTGAGCTTCAAAGTCTTGAATCGTCTCGTCCGTCTCTCAGGAGTTCATCCCTCACATGGCCCAGAAGTACGGCTTCCAGTACGAGCTGGTCCAGTACAAGTGGCCCCGCTGGCTCCACCAGCAGACCGAGAAGCAGAGGATCATCTGGGGCTACAAGATCCTCTTCCTGGATGTCCTGTTCCCGCTCGCCGTCGACAAGATCCTCTTTGTGGATGCAGACCAGGTCTTTGCTCTTCGTATTTCCACACATAAAGCCTTTCGTGCAATAAGCACCATACCCCTCATAAACGCCAGTCACCTCTGCAGTTGAGCTTGGAAGGAGACACCTTAGCTGAGGCCTACAAAGTGAAACTTACGTCTGTCTCATGTACCTTCAGATCGTGCGTACGGACCTGAAGGACTTGCGGGACTTTGACCTGGAGGGGGCGCCGTATGGCTACACCCCCTTCTGTGAGAGCCGGAGGGAAATGGACGGCTACCGTTTCTGGAAGTCGGGCTACTGGGCAAGTCACCTGGCCGGGCGCAAGTACCACATCAGGTGAGCGTGGCCCTCAGCACACCACATACACTCTTCTTTATTTTCCTACACATTTATTCCGTCCACAGCGCCCTCTACGTGGTGGACCTGAAGAAGTTTAGGAAGATAGCGGCAGGGGATCGCCTCCGCGGGCAGTACCAGGGCCTTAGCCAGGACCCCAACAGTCTGTCCAACCTGGACCAGGTAACACGACACACACTCCATTGATTATGGCGAGATGCTGGAATAGGAAGAGTGACTTTATTTGAGGCACACTTCATTCTCTAAGTGAGTCGCAACCACAGCCAGCGGGTACGAAGCAAAAAACAAGCGGGATGTGATGAATTCACATTCAATTGTGTGCGTGTGCATGTGTTTGTGTTTGAAGGACCTTCCCAACAACATGATCCACCAAGTACCCATCAAGTCACTTCCTCAGGAGTGGCTGTGGTGTGAGACGTGGTGTGATGACACCTCCAAGAAGAACGCCAAAACAATAGACCTGGTATGTATGTTATGTTATTTACATGCTGTACATGCATATATGTACTGTATATACATTTAGCCTGCATAAAAAATTGCAATCTTGATTCACTCTGACTGTATTTGTGTGTAATTTGTTACTAGGGTGTCATCTTGACATCTTTTTGCTCCATAACATGAGCATAAAAAAGGTTGTTTTACCTGTGATGGCCACCAGAGGGTACATTTAGTACATACTTAACTGTCACTTAATGTCGTGTGTCAGTGCATACTGATAAAACAGTAGACCAGGTATCCTGTATATCTGTACATTCAGGCTGCATCAAAAAACAGGAAAAAGAAGTTGCAATCTTGATTGGCTCTGCCTGTATTTGTGTGTATTTTGTAACCAGGATACCATTTTTAGACTAACACGACACATTCCATAACATGAGTATAAAAAAGTTGTTGTACCGCTTGATGGCCACCAGAGGGCACATTAGATTTAATGTAACGTTTGTCAATGAATATGCAGTTAAAGTAGCAGTTGGCAGTCGTTAGCAGTCAATTGTCTTACCTGCAGATGGCCACCAGAGGGGGCACTGGTCAACAGAAAAATAACCCTGTTACCTGACTATTTATTTTACGTGAGTAGTTTGTCAATAGGGTGTCACTTGTAGACTTCAGCATGAGACAAAGTATTACAAGCCTTCTGCCAAACGATGATCAGTGAGTAGAGTAAATGTACGTCATATTTCCTCATGGCCAACAGAGGGTGCACTAGGCAAACCTTTTTTTTTAAGTATGATTTTACGCTTCGGCGTGCGACAATACCGTAGTATGTTTTCATCCGTGTGTCTGTCAGTATATACAATAGAAGTACTGAAAGATACCATGATGCATTCATGCATGTGCCAGTCAGTGTAAACCAGTGGTTCCCAAACTTTTTAGTCAGGCACATACCCCTTCACACACACACACACACACACACACACACATACAGGCTTTCACAGTGCGGGCATTGGAACACCAATATAAGTTAAACACTCTGAATACACAACATAATCATCAAACTTCCGTACTTATTCATGTAACTCACACAGAGCAATGACGAACCTCATGCCGCGTCTCCTTGCTTCTTTCTGCTATGACGTCACGCTCTGTGCCTTGAGGCGTTCAGGTGCCCTCCTAATTGTTTTTCATTTTTATTCACGTACCCCCAATGACAATTGGCGCACCCCAGTAGAAGTACTGTTTTATGTCCTGGCCAGGAAAGTTGTCATACCTCCGAGTAACTCCCAGAGGGCGCATTTGTTAACAGAAAATTAGCTATCTTGTATTTCCTTTCCTTTTAACAGCTATTTGTGTATTTAGTGTATCACCTTGAAAATCAGCATGCTATATGCCATAATATATGCGTGTGTGTGAGTGTGTGTATCACTGTGCCGTACACACAAAACGTAGGAGTGTTCAAGTCCTGTAAAGGGTGTAATGCCAGCTAATGGCCACGAGAGGGCGCACTAAGTGAACTTCAACTGTTTTTTTGTTGTTTTTTTTTACAATGTGTCCTGTCTCCATAGTGTAACAACCCAATGACCAAGGAGCCCAAGCTGCAGGCCGCCGTGAGGATCGTGGCCGAGTGGAGTGACTACGACCAGGAAGTCAAACGTCTGCAGACCAAAGTTCAAGGAGAAACAACGCACAGCCTCCCCAATAAGCAAGCAAGCACAGGTACCTCATGTACATTCATATACCACCCTTGCATGTCATTGACACTTCCATTATTAAACTTGTGGCGCTTCTCTCCCTGTCAGATATTCATACAGAATTATGAAGACTCAATTTTTACACCAAAGCTCTGTTTAAAGAGTTTGACAGATGCCACTCTCCCGCCTCGGATGACTGCCGGCGGTCCTCAATTAAAGGCTGCTACACGCTCCCAAATGTTTTTTTTTATTTCTCCCTGCAAGATGGACGCTTGTTCGTACTGTTTCTACGTGTGTGTGTGTGTGTGTGCGCATGTGTGTTAGGTTATTTGTGACACTTTCTCAAGAAAACTTTTTCTGGCACTCTTTTTTTTTTTTTTTTTTTTTGCAGTTTGAAGAATTAAACACTGACAGTCTTGAATTCCTTTACGACTTCCTGTCTGGTGCCTTTTGTTTTTTTGCTAGCCATTTTCTTTTATTCAATTTCCCCATGTGTTTGAAAGTTGCAGCACTAATTTGTGTGAATATCATAATTTTAGCCATGAAATGTGTAGAAAAGGGTGCCTGAACGTCTTTTAGTGACAGAGACTTTATTGTGATCCATTTTGAAAAAAGGTTTTACAAAAAAAAGGTAACATTCAATTTTTACACCAACTTAAAAAAAAATCACTTAAAATAAGGTTTTGATACATTGAAATAAATTTCTAAGTGATGGCTTCTATAAACAAGAGGGTAATATACATGTAAAATGAATGCTACAAACAGAAGGATAAACATGGAGGAAAAAAAAACATGATTGTTTTACTTTTGGACTTGAAGCACACGTGGGCCAGAGAGTTATTGCAAAAGCAATCCTGCATCGTCTCGACTGGAATGTTTCCCAAATTTGTTACGTGTTTCTGTCCTTTAAAAAAAAAAAAAAAGAGCGAGAGAGACCACCCACCTCACTAGATCAGCCAAGACCTACAAAGATGAATTTACAAGAAAATGAAATCAAGCAAAAGAAGGGGAGAAAAACATTCTGTCCCGACTGAGCGGATGCTGGAAGAATTCATCTCTGATTCGCTATTCCGTCTTTTGTCCCACCTCTCGCTGCTTTCTGTGAAAGGTGGACAACCACTGGCAAAGCACCTGGAGCTGTTTCCTTGGCAACCACTAACCAGGAAGTGATGCTCTCTTACGGGAAATTAGACATTTGTGCCTCAGATGTATCACTTTTAGTGCAGATTAAAAAGGAGCGGAAGAGACGATCAATGATAACGTTTCACACGCACAGCGCACGTTCCAAACTGCTTCCCGGAGAATGGGTTGCATTTTTCTTTAAAAACACACACATGCACCTCCAGCATTTTATACACGACTATGATACAAAATAAGGCATTTCATTGTGTTAACGTACGTGTGTGCGCGCGTGTGTGTGTACATTTTGAATGTTTCAGCCGGCCTATAAAAAGACTGCAAAAACAAAGTCATGATAACTCTCAGTTAAAATATATATATTTGTCATATATATTTACGTATATATTCATATAGAAAAAGATAAGAGAGGAGGAGGAGGGGAGAAAAAAGCCCACCAAAAGAAGTCCCTTGTGGTGTTTCCTTCACTCCAACACCTCGCTGGGTGCCACCGTGACCAGCTGCAGCGGCATCTCCTGATTGGCCATGAGGTCGTGGGTGGTGGCCGTCTGCAGAATGAGCGTGGTGCCGTCAGCGGTGATGACGGTGTCCGTCGTGGGTGACGATGTGGAGGAAGGGGGGGCGGCGCCCTTTTTGTTCTGGTGAGTCTTTATGTGTTTGGCCAGGTGGTCGCTGCGCATGAACCTCTTGGAGCACTCGGTGCACACAAACTTCTTCTCGCCTGATCTCACACACACACACACACATTTTTATAACATTTTCAATTTTACAATTTATTAAATTTCTCGAATAAAAGGCCTCTCTTCTAATAGATGCTGTGCCTTACTAATGAAATTTCAGAATTTTTTGGGGATTAAAAAAATACACCCTTCATTTGCCATAGCTCACCAAATGGTGGGCTCTGTTCCACTGGACACCGTACCTGAATGAATTTTTAATTACAAATATTTTTTCCCTACGTATGTGTCATATTTCCTCAAATAATGGCCTCTGCCCTAATAAAGACTGTGTACCAATGATTTATTTCATTTACTGTTATTACTGATTTTTTTTTTTAAATTCAGGAAAGACTTATTTTCAATGTTGCAAAGGGGGTACAATTAAGTTACCATATTCCTCAAATAAGACGCCTCTGTTCTAATAGATGCAGTTCTATAGTAGTTTAACTTTCGGAATTATTTCCTAAATAAATGTATTTTACTTTAAAAAAAACGGATATAAATGTCGTTTAGTTCCCTCTGCTCTAACAGATGCCATGCCCCTGTTAATCATTAAGTTTGCTATTGGATTTTTTAATTCCTAAAAAAATATTTTCAGTAAAAACAGGGTTACAATTCATTTAATCGTAAGAGGCTTCTGTTCTAATACATGCCCTGCCCCAAATAATTATCATTTAAAAAACAAAAAACATTGATAACATAACATAACAAGATAGGGAAATGATTTGTGCTGCCATTAATTACCGTAATGCCTCAAATAACCTGCTCTACTATATTCCGTGCCCTAGTTATTAAAAAAAAAAAAAAATACATAAAAATAATTTTAAACTAAATTTTATTGGGCCGCAAGTTGGCCTAGTGGTTAGCATGTTGGCCACACCGTCAGGAGATCGGGAAGATCTGGGTTTGGGTGTGGAGTTTGCATGTTGTCCCCGTGCGTGTGTGGGTTTTCTCTGGGTACTCCGGTTTCCTCCCACATTCCAAAAACATGCATGTTAGTAGGCCATGCTGCTACATGCCATGTGCGATAAATTGATGATAATCAATCATTTCATTTTTTAGAGCGTATTATCATTAAGTTTATCATTCAGTGATCTCTGTGTCGTGTCACATTTCAGCCACTAGATGGTGTTAAGTGTAGTGTACCTGTGTGAGGCACAGAAGATGCCTACTATAGCACTTGCGAATCGCGGGGCGTCACCACTTCACATACCCTGGGTATCGCGAGCTCGCGCCGCCCGGTGCTATACATTCACTTCGCTGATTCACTAACGCCCCAACAAGCGCCAAGCGCCAACCGCCAGACCGAATGCCCCACAGCACATCCACACTGGAGCTGTGACATTCGGCTTACAAACTATCGCTTTTGTGCTTTCATTCATATTAGCGTTTGCTTGCTAACTGCTAGCTAGCACTCAGTGTATTCAATCACTACGTAGCTAGCCCCCGCCTCCACGTACTGTGACAAAGACGCTGAATAGCTGGCAGGAGTCTCACTCCTTCCCTTAATTAGACTATACAAGCAATGCGCTCAGACACAAGCAGAGTGAACCCTCGTCATCCAGCCTGTGTGCTACAGCAAGAGGAGGAAATGGAACAGGCGTACGTACACGTCGCACATACCAATTTACCAAGGCATCAAAATCATCAACCTTGTTTTTTTCTATCGTTCGATTAATCGTTTTATCGATTATCTTGACAGGCCTTGCATTTTTCCTTCCCACACACAAAGACATTACAAACTGCATCTGATCTCAGAAGTGAATCAACGTTATCTTTAGAAGATATTTGTAGCATGAATATGAAAGCTTGTCTCCGTATTGCTACAAACGACTTCATTTCTAAAAACATCATGATACTAATATATTACTGCATGCATCTACAAATAGTTTCTTTTTTGTGATCTGAAAAACAACAAAAAATTGTTTTGCCTAGCTTTTTATTCTTTCAATAATCATTGGTTAACTTATTTTTACACTTGCATGTGTGGGCAAAAATTCATTTACTGAGTGGGTAAATAATCATTCCAAGTAGATTTTACAATACCTGCACTGATGTCTGTTAATCGGAGACTCTAAGTTGTCCGTAGGTATGAATGAGAGTGTGCCCTGCGATTGGCCGGTCACATGCTCCAACATGAGTGTTTGTGTTCAACTAACAAAAGACAATTGAAGAAGACGTCATGACGACGCCAGCACGATCACCTACCCGTGTGCGTCCTGCGGTGTCTCTGCAGCTCGTCGCTGCGAGTGAACCTCTTGCCGCAGTACATCCAGTTGCAGACAAACGGCCGCTCGCCGCTGTGCCAGCGTAGGTGAGCTCGGAGGTGTGACGTCTTGCCGTACACTTTTCCACAGCCGACGATGTGGCAGATGTGCAGCTTCTTCTTGCCCACGCCGGACCCTCTGTCAAACACACACACACGTTTACTCCTCCATGTAAAAGATTCAAAGTGGAAGAAGTCGCTCACCTTCCACCGGACTCTTTACAGTTGGGGCAGGTACAGGCCACCCTCCGCAGCCTCTTGCCCTCGCCGCTGGCCGCGTCCAAGTCGTCGTCGACAAGTTGGACTCTCAGGTTGTTGAGGTCGCTGGGGTTTAGCGTGGAGTCGCCGCTCAGATGCCACTCCTCCGAGTCGGGCTCCTCCTTGATTTGGATACCTGAGGCAAGACGAGACACACGTTCACACATCCACCTGATAGACGTCAACTTTGATATAGTCATTTCAATACGTGACAAATTGGAAAAGTAGATACACACACAAATGAAAAATAGACACAATAATAATACAGTAGACCAATAAATAAACCCATAGATAGACGGGTTGATAAATAAGCTCAGTAGATAAATTAGAAAATGATTCATAAATAGATACATGAAAAATACATGGATGATAAATTGATACTGTAGCTAGCAATGATAATATATTTAATAAATAAATCATTTTTAAATATAATAGAAAGCTGAAAGTGGGGGGAGGACGCTGCCCAAGACGTTAGTTAGAGCAAGACACTACACTGCATGAAGGGGTGGCTGCGTGCTGCAATAGTACAAGCCACAGGTGATCAGCTTTGGTGAATGAACCAATGAACCAATGAACCAATGAACCAAATACCAGGCAGAAGAAGCATTCTAACTGTGAATGTAGTACTCTACAACCAGTGCAGGGAGGCTAATTTTAGCCTCCCTGCACTGGTTGCCTGTGCGTTTTAGGATTGATTTTAAGATTTTATTGTTTGTTTTTAAGGCTTTGAATGGGCTGGACCCTCAGTACGTCTTGGACCTCATCCAAATCTACACTCCAGCGCGCACATTGAGGTCCGAAGGCCAGCTCCAACTGGTGGTGCCTAAGACCAGACTTAAGACCAGGGGAGACCGGGCCTTTTCTGTAGTTGGTCCAAAGCTGTGGAACACTCTCCCCCCTCATGTAAAAACGGCCCCCACAATTGAAAGCTTTAAGTCTCGTCTTAAAACCCACTTTTATTCTCTGGCTTTTAACTCTGCGTGAGTCGTGTGGTCCTCCGTGTCTTTTACTTTTTTTAGTTTGAATTGTTTTAGTTATTTTAGTTTTTTTATTCAATGTACTTATTTATTTATTTTTTTACGTACTTCTTGAAATGTTTTGCTTTTATTGGTTTTACTTCCTGTTTAAATATTTTACTGTTGTACGTTTCTTTGTTTTTATTTATTGGATTTTCTTGTTTTTACTGTAGTGATTTTTACTTTTTTATTTACACTTACATTTACATTCCCTTATTTACTTATTATTTGTGGTTTTGCTAGTCTGTGCAGCACTTTGGAAACAGTGTTTATAAAATGTGCTTTATAAATAAAGTGGATTGGATTGGACTGGATACATTGGCCACTAGGTATCAGTGTTAGGCGAGACAAGCTAGAAGTGATCGCCAGAAAAAGTTGAAATGATCTCACAACAGGCGCAATAATAGTAACGTTATAATCATCATAATGAAACGGGCTACTGCTAACCCACAGCAAGCTAAAACTCAACTCCCACATCACTTCCTGTCCTTTACACATCTGGCCGCCCGCTGCCAAGGTCCCCCAGCAGGGTTTTCATGACATGTAATGGACCGTGGCGAGGCGCCTCAGCTCAATAAAAACCGCCACACTTGGAAATGAGTTGTTTTTTACATGAAAACAATGTTAAGTAATACGGTGTATGAATGGACACATATGCTATAACGGGGGTGCCCATTACGGCGATCGCGAAGGTAGTGTTGGTAGCGTGTCACCTAGTCATAACCGTCACAAACATCTTAAATGGCTTATTTACTCTTATTATGTCTGCTATATTGGGCGCCATTACGATACGGTGATGAGACAATAGCCAAAGCAGGAAGTACGCTGTCCACAAAAAAAATCAAGCAACTGCTAACATGTGAGTCTACGTTAGCTTATTTATTTTATCTGGTTATATCTACTATATTGGGTAATACAAATGTAAAGGTGACTGTATGTGTGTTATTTCATGTTTAGAGGGCTCCATAACTATGAAAATATTCCATTTATTAATATTGAATCCTACTTCGTGGAAATTCACTTACAACGGGGTAAGTCTGGAACCAATGAACCACGCTAAACGAGGGACGACTGTACTGTATATAAATTAAGGGGTAAATCAAAAAAATGAAAGAGTACCAGCTGGGCTGTTGTTGTCGTCGCCCTGCGTGAACTGGACTCCAGCTTGTGTTAGAGAGTTCACCGTCACCGTCTGCAGGTTGGGCAGGCTGACCTGGCCCGTCTGGCCCAGAGGAAGGGTCTGGACCGGCGCTAAGGTCAGCTGCTGGGCCTGGCCCTGGCCCTGAGGCAGCTGGAGCCCCTGGAGCGACTGAACACCCTGAACCTAAAAAAAAAAAACAAAAACAAAAAAAAACAGGACAAACATGACACTGAAGTGGACTGGAGGAAATGAGTTTACCCAGCATGCTCTTTGTCTTGCTCACCTGGAACGTCTGCCATTGGATCTGACCGGTGGCGGTGACTGTCTGGGCCTGGATAAGGAAGGTTCCTGGGTTGACCAGCTGAACGCTCTGCAGAGTCTGACCCCCTGCTGCCCCTGTCCCGCTCATGTCCTGGCCCTGAGCAACCTGGGTGTCACCTGACAACTGCAGGATGGGTTGTGTGATGGCGGTGGCGCTGGAGGACGACACCTTCAAGGACACAGACAGACTAGTGTCAATCTACAAGTCTCCTTCTTAGTTCCTTGGACTCGGGAGTTTTGGTCCGGTAAATTCTGAATTATTTCCTGCTGCCAATAGATATGCTGCCAAAGAGAAATTATAAGCTGCAGCGATCACCCACGAGACATTAATAGGGCTTAGCCTTTTCAAGTTAAGACATTCTGGAACCTTCAGCACCACTTACGACAAAGATTTAGGTAATTGTGTGGATTTTTGACTGTCATATAAATTATGTTAGACTCCTAAAGAAAAACTACTAGCTGCAGTCAATGATGATTACGCCTGAGGCATTATCAGGGCTGAACCTTGTCAAGTTCAGACATTCTGGAACCAAGATGAGATTCGGTCGGTTAGCATACAAACTAGTTTTTAAATCGTTAGTTAGTTAGTTAGTTAGTTTGTTTGTATTATCAACTGGAAAGCAGCATTAGCATCCCTAGCCCCTTTCATACAGATTGTAAAAGCCCTCATTTTCCATTTTTTCCCCCATGTTGCTGCTCTGTGTATATAATGGCATCGCCAGGAAGGGTTTAAAAAGTTGACCCGGTAATTTCCCACCATCTGACATAGCATCAGAGCCGTACCAGAGGCGGGACAACACCCGTGTGTAAGGTCAATACTGAAACTTTCCTCACCCTGTTGTGTTAAAAGCAATTGTCACTGTCTGACAAGCCTTTTACATGTGACACATAATCTAATTACAGATGCTGTGTCACTGTGTGAAAGCACACACATTGCAGCGATATCCCGTTTGGCTGGTTTCTGTGCAAAAAGCACATGGAAATAAATCCCTTTATATTTACTACACCGATGAGATGTATTATTAATTGTTGTTGGATTTTTCTGACCTGTATCTGCTGCAGGTGGTGTGAGTTGAAGTTGTCGGAGGAGGAAGAGGGGTCCGACACCCCCACGGACACAGCGGTGGCTTGTGTTAGCACCCCCGTCCCATCGATTGTCTCGGGGAGCTGCGAGGCGTTGGAGTTGTCGGTGGTTGTTGGCACGTAGAGCTCCTGGTTGGCATCGCCCCCGATCGCCACTATCTGTTTGGCGCCGCCGTCCTGACCCTCCAGCGTCTGCCCGCTCATGATCAGCTGACCCTCCGGCGTCACCCCCGTCGCTATGGGGACCGTCTGCGCCGCAGTCAGGCCGAGTGACTCCAGGTCCACGCTGTTGATGGGCACAAAGGTGATGTTGCCCGGGAGGCCCACGGGGACGGCGCCCGTGTACGCCGATCCCCCGGCAAGGTTGACGCCTTGGATGGACTGCACCTGGCCAGCTTGCGTCAGGAGGTCCGTGGTCGCCGTCGCGGCGCAGCTGAGCCCGATACCGGTTTGGCTGCCATCTTGGAGGAGCTGGATCTGGCCGTCATCCAAAGCTTGCGTGGAAAATCCCGCGAGGGTGCCGTCTGCATTTTGGATTTGCGGGATGACCTACAGTGGGAATGTTGTGGATGAGAACCAAAATAACGCTCCCATGCATGCACATCTTATGACATGTGTTACCTGATACTGAATCCCCGACACGCCATTTGCCGTGGCCTCGCTCCCCGGCGCCGTGACATAGATGGGCTGGCTGGGAAGACTCCCGATGGGAAGCACATACTGTCCGTTGGACGTGACAATCCCGGCATTTGGGTCTTCCTTGCCGGCTGAGACAGGAGTTAACACCTCCCAGCGGTCTGAGCCCGACAGCTGAATGGCAGACATATCTGTCGTCTATGGAGGGAGGAGAGACAGGAAAGATTAGCAAGGACGTAGGTAGCTAATGTCAGCTGTACGGTGCGTCACACTTCTGGACCAAAAAAAAAAAAAGATACTTGGTGGTCACTTTCGTATGGTATGAGTGAGTTGCGTTTACACTTGTATTTTTGTCGGAACACATAATGCTGGCCCTATGACTTCCACGTTAACAGAATCAAGGATGCAATCGTGGAATTGGACAATAAAAACGGTTAAAATACTGTTAAAAGCGGATTCTCTAGGAAAACTGACACAATGTGAATGAAATGCTGTCATTGTACAGAGAAGCAACATTTGTGTGGGGAAGTATTTCCCCGGCGGACCACTCAATCATGGCGGAATCTCATCCCAAGCGCTTTGAACCCAGATGGAAGCTAGCGGGGTTAGCTTAGTTTAGCAGAGCATGTCTACTGACATGATATTCTGTGTTTTGGTGCATTCGGAGGTGCCTGCGAGTGCTTTTTGGATGGGGACCCATCTCTCAGGCCGGGTATACGGTCGTTTCCCTGCCAAGACGATTCCCTGCCACCAGAAGTCGATGCCCCGCCAAGCATTCGCCCTCAAATATGGCAAGACGTTTCCCCGTCAGACCACAAGACACAAATTTATGTAAATCGAACAGTAGGCTTTATTGACGCATGTATGTACATTCTTACAACGGTGTAACCAGCATGCATAAATATTTACAATGGTATTTATTCGTGTGAAAGTTATAGTTACACATTTTAGTTAGACCTACAAATATTCTTTGTCGTAATAAGACACATTTTTTTTGTAATAAGTTAAGTAAGTAAGTCTGTCGCGGCGAGCCTGGTTGTTGAAGTGTTGAAGCCAGCCCTCCACATCGTTGTTAGTGCGGATGATGAAGATACTGTTCACTTTATTTACATTTATGACTTGTAGTCTGACGGGGAAACGTCTTGACATATTTTTGGGCGAATGCTTGACGGGGAATCATCTTGACGACCACAATCCCTCAGGCGGTTCCCCTGGTTTTGGTCCCAGACTGCGACTGACTTGACCAAATGAACCGTACTCGCAGAGCAAACGGACTAGAGTTCATTTTGACCGAGCAAACATGACAAGTGTGACACTTGTCATCTTTTCTTCCTTTTAAAACGGACTAGAGTCAGTCCGGAGCAAATAGGAGGACCGAGACCGCCAGAGAGATGGGACCCGGAAGACGTCACGTTTTCATACACGTCACATACACCGTCTAATCGAGGCACGACTTTATCCATGTGCTAAACCGAGATAATTATTTTGTCAGAGTATGAATGCAAACCAGACTGCACTAAAGTGACAAGTATCTTATTTTACATTTTGATCAGGACCGGACTACAAGTATCTCGGACCGCTTGTTTAGTCCTGGACTGTCTTCACACTTGACCAAACGAACCGTACTCGCAGAGCAAATGGACTAGAGTTCGTTTTAACCGAACCAAACATGACAAGTGTGAACGCACCCTTAGTGTTAATGTCACTTAAAGGCTTTGGGGGGGGTGATTACATCTAATGAGTCAAATTGCGTTATTTGTGCGGAGCCTGTGGTTAAAGGTGAAGCTAAAGCTAGCGCAGCTAACATAATGGAGGCGAGCAAATGGGTGGGGGATGGGCAGCTATTCCAGCACAAATGAACGCTACTGTTTTTCATTATGGACGGCGACATCCTCCCGCTCGGAGCTCATTCTTCCAAAGCCCGGAGAACACCGACTGTCCTCCGCCACACCGACCCAAGTGACAGCCCCCAGTGTCCTACCCACTATGGGCGGGTTTTACAGGGGTAAAGTGGGTGGCCGTTATTGAGGGGGGAACACAGGAAGTGTACGGCGCTTTCACCCCCATGGCATCAAATGTTGTTTTTGTTGTTTTGTTTTAAACTGAAACACACAACCAAGCCAACGAGAGTGTGAGGCGAGCTAGAAAATATGAGGATACCTGCGTTTCCGTCGCGGATTGCAGGAACTCGCTTTGACTGCTGTCCACGTCCGCGGACGCCATTTCTCCTTGTTTCAAGGGGCGCTAGCAAGGGAGAGAGAGTGGCTAGCAGCAGCAGCAAAAACTCTGTAATCTTCAACTCCTGTCTGCCAGAAAAGCATCCCCACACTGTGCAGTCCAAAAAAGGATGACGACCGCCAAAGTCAACTTTTGCAGCGGAGATTCTGCACACAAGATCGACTGTTTACTTTGTCAACTCTACTGCTGGCTAGCCTGCTAGCTTAGCCAGGCTAGCTCTGTTGGTGGCTAACCATATCCAGCTAGTTAGCCTCCGAGCAACAACAAAAAAGATAGCAAAAAAAGACGCAACTCCCGTCGCTGTAGGTAGTACAAACTCACCGATTCACTCCCCGAAGTGTTTACGTGGCGCTCATAGCGTGATTTGAGGGATTATGTGATCAAGACAACTCCGGACATGATTATTTTATCATAGGCGGGCTAAGTGTTGATCGCTGAATTCGGGTCGATTTTTTTTCTATTTTGATTGACGGTGCGGGAAACACAAAGGGGTGGGACTAACGAGGTTGACCGTATAATTTGCATCGCATTTCAGGACGTTCCGCCTTTCTTCTTTGTCGTGATTGGCCCAGAAGACAGGCGGTGGACGCGTCATTGGCTCCCCGGGATGTCAGTCATTTTTAAAGGCCGTGTGCTTCCTGTAGTTGGGAAGTAGTTTGAATGCACGTCTTTTAACGAAATATCCACCTTTTAACACTTTGTGTCATTATTTACTGTATTATGCTGTCATACATTTTTTTTCTACATGACTTGTACATTTGTTTGTTTAATTTTAAAACTACTTTTTCATAGGAAATACAAGAGAAATAGTCGGCCGAAACAATTGTAAAACTAAGTTAACTTGTTTTAAGACAGTCTTTTACTTAAATTATGAATGACAAAGGCATAAAAAGATACACCTTTCCCGTCTACTTGGTCAAAATATAAACTTTTTATACATTTTGTTGTCATTTATTTACTGTATTATGCTGTAATGCAGTCGATTTCATCGCCTCTCAATATATTTCAAGTGTAAAAAAGAGGTAACCGCTCTTCTAAAACAGTCATTTACTTTTTTTTTTTTACTGTTTTTCCCCAAAAAATTAACACTATGTATTAAATTTAGCAAATTTAATGATTTTAAACCAAAAATAGCTTGTGGTACAAGTTGCAAACGTCCAAGTAACAAAACTTGAGTGATTTCTTCCTATATATTTTATATCCCAAAGAAATAATGGAATAGTCTGTTCCATGGTCCACCTGTTGCTGCAGCAAGCATAAAAGAAGTTCCTTGTTATTAAGATATGAAGACCATGCACATGACAATAAAACTCTCTTGAATCTTGAAAAGTCTTTAGCTGTAATTTCGAATGACAAAGGTATCATAAAGCACACCTTATTTTTTTACATTCTTAATTGTCATGCAATTGATAAAATAAGTTAACTATAGACATGTTACTATTAAATAAAAACAAGAAAAAAATAACGCAACCTAAACTTTAATAGCAAGTAACAACACATGCTGTATGTGGTCACAAAGAGACAAAAAAGGATACAAAAAGCGAAAAAGAAAGTACAACACATGAGCCAGAGTTAATCCTTTGCTGCCAATTTTTGAGGTATGTTTTTCCCCCAAAAATGGTGTCCAATTCTGCAGTGTAGCTTGTGCAGTTGTAAAAGAAAGAAAAGAGCCATCCATTTTCTATTCCGCTTCTCCTCTTTAGGGTCGCAGTGGAATGCTGGAGCCTATCCCAGCTGACTTCGGGCGACAGGCGGGGTACACCCTGGACTGGTCGCCAGCCAATCGCAGGGCACATATAGACAAACAATCATTTACACTCACATCATTCATACCTATGGACAATTTAGGGTCGCCAATTAACGTAACATGCATGTTTTTGGATGTTGGAGGAAAGCGGAGTGCCCGGAGAAAACCCACACACGCACGAAGAACATGCAAACTCCACACAGAAATGCCCAAGGGAGAATCGAACCCAGAATCAAACTCAATCTCCAGACTGTTACTGTGTTGGCCAACATGCTAACCACTAAACCACCGTGCGGCCCAGAAAGAAAAGATGAGTAAAAGATGTTGAAAAAGAAAAAGATAATAAAATAAAAATTACAGACATAGCATAAATAAGAAAAGTTTGAATTGATAATTAGCAATGAAATGACATAAGTTAAAATAAGTAGATTAAATATAAATAAAAATCAGCCAGAAACATGTAATTCCTCAATAAATGCTGTGATATGAATAAGTGATATGAATAATTCGAGTGATATGAATAATTCATTATTTATTGTTAAATTCAATGTTGCTATATTGTTTCGGCATGTACCGTAGTGGAAGCAGTTATTGCTAAATTTATTTTAGCAAATTAAAAGGACATCTTGTGCAAGATTCAGCTTGAAACTGCAGATAACACCAAACCAATCAAGTTGGCTGTCAGCTGATGCCCAAACAAAATAACCAACTGTTGCTAGTTTTTCTGTTTTATTTTAAACGGGAATCAGGACAGGGAAAAAAAAAATCATGAAAACTGACACATTAAAAAGGTGTTTCGTTGCATTTTATTCAAACATGCACAAAGATCAGCGTGACAGTTTAAATATTCCAGCTCCCTTCCTTGGAACAAGCGGCAGCTTACAGTCCATATTCAAAGCCGTTCCCCATCACACAGAGGGTGGGGGCGTCAGTTAGGAATAAAAAGCGGTGTGGATAATGTTCTCCTCTGTCGGTCTTTATGGCACGCTCTAAAATAATAGGATGGGCGTTCCTGTCTTATTTTTACCTTAATTTAACAAAATACAGCTGAATAAAATTAGAATAGAACCAAACTTAGTTGCAAAGTAGCATATTTCATACTCATGTTACCGTTCTTTACCGTTGTGTTTGGACTTATACAGGGTATCCGATTTGGAGATGAAAGGCTTTGGTAAGAGCCGTTGATGTAAAAGATGTAAAAGGTGCATGCTGACCGACATGACGTGTCCCTCTGGTTGTTTTCTTTTGGCGTGCTTATTTCTTCTTAGGTGCATTGGGTGTGTTGAATTTGAAGAAGATAATGTCCCCATCCTCCACCATGTAGTTCCTTCCCTGTTGCCTGTATTTCCCAGCCGCCTTGTCCAAAGCAAGACACAGGAAGATTAATGTTTCACTAACAGTATTAATGTGAGCGCTAACCCAATAAATACACACACGCACCTTGACTGCACCTTCACTGCCCTCTTCTTTGAAGTCGGAGTACTTCATCACTTCGGCCATGATGAAACCCTTCTCAAAGTCTGTGTGGATCTTTCCGGCTGCTTGAGGAGCTTTGCTGCCTTTCTGTTGGTCCCAACGCCACAGAACACCACGTCATACGTTATGTCACACACGACAACAGGCAGAGACGCTGCTATCCTGACAAAGGTGACGTCTTTTGAAAAGAAAAAGCAAAAAACGAGACAAGAGTAACCACTGGGATGCTCACCGAACTGAGCTCTTGTGGTCTTTCACGTGCATTTTTGCGGTAAGCCCTCAAAAACAGCAGAGTGCTCCTGTCATATAGAGCAGGGGTCCCCAACCACTGGGTGTGAAACTTTCAGGCGCAGTGATAAAAAAAAAAAGTAAATAACTACATTTAATTTTATGTAAATGCGTATCAATTTTGGAAATATGGGCCATTGTTTTTTTCCAAAAATAATATACAGTTAGAAATGCCCCAGTTTTTGCATGTTTATGTTGTTTTGTTTCACTGTGTTTCAGTATTGTGTCTGTATTAATTTTGTGCTCTTAATATGATATTTTCCCTGTTTTAGTGTTACATAATACGTAATAAATAAGATAAATTACATCGCCATAATGTGCGCCAGGCCTCTCGTTTGTGGAAACATGTCCGTGGGTCCAAAAAGGTTGGGGACTACTGATCTAGATGGTCTTTGACTAACCTTTTTCCATTGTGGTAGGTCCTAAAACAGCAGTGTTCCTTTCATACAAAAGATTTGTGACTGGCCTTATTGCGGTAGGTCCTTGACAGCAGAGCGTTCCTGTCATATACAGTTGTCCCTCGTTTATAGCAGTTAATTGATTCCAGAGCAGACTGCGATAAGTGAATTTCCGCAAGATGGATTCAATGTTAATAAATGGAACATTTTCGTATTTAATAGCATCGAAAACCTGTTTATGACTTTATAAATACGTGTTTTAACATCAACAGAGCCCTGTAGATATGAGATAACACACCTATGGTCACCTTTTCACTCCACTCATTGTCAGTCATTGTTTACTTCACATTGCGCAACTCTTATGCCGCAGGGCCTCGAGACGGCCGCTCACCATCAAGCTAGAGAGCTAACCAGTTAGCATCAAATTTATTTCTTTTAAACTTAAGAAGCCAAAAACTTACCACTTCCACACGGAATGGGAGAACTTTTTTCATTCTACCATGTCGGACATGCCATGACTGAACCTCATGCAGTGTTACGGTAATGTAATATAAGGTAATGTCTCATAAATTTTGTGTGTCATTACTGCCACCTAGTGACCAGAACGCTACACATCACTTGTATTTCATTATGTTTTGACTAATAACAGAAAAACAATGATCATTTATTAATTTCTAAAATCCTCGATACAGCGAGGGAGCGATAATCAAACCGCGATATTGCGAGGGATGACCTTAAAGGATTTTTGACTAGCATAAACATAATGCTTCTGTTAAATTTCTCAAAGATGACTCACCCGAATGGTCCACGCTCGCACCTCATCCGGTCCCGCTGTGAAGAAGTACTCCAACTGTAGTGCTGCGTAGCCAGTCTTTATTATTTTGGTCAGAACACTGTAAGGGGACAACAAAGCAACATTAAAAACTCAATGGTAGATAGTGTACGCTGCACCTGCACCTTCACTAACTCAATGAATACTTAAAGGAGTCAATATCACGCACAGCTTCATGGATGTCCTTCAGCCAATAATAACGAAGTCCGCCTCACCTCTGTGTCTTTTGCTCCTCACAGTATTTCTTCTGCTCCTCCTCCTCCATGTCAAACAGTTTGGACTCCAAGGCTCCGCTGAGGGGGATCACCATGGCACCGGGGTCATGAGCATCCACCCACTCCTTGATTTTGGCCAACCTGAGGAGAGTGTGTGTAGTTTCAAGACAACATAAACACACAGCTGCACAAACCCACACACATACCACTTGTTCTTCTTCCTAATGTAATCCTTCTCTGAAAGGTTGACCAGGTAGATCATAGGTTTGGATGTCAGGAACAGGTACTTGTTCAGAACCTCAATCTATAAGGCAGGAAAAACAAATCAGTCTGACTATTATCCACTGAAATGTCACAGTACATGGTGGAATTCATGTTTCCACTCAATGAACCGCAGCTCCCCCCAGTGCTTGTAGCACTCGTGCAATGTTGCCAGCCATTTAGACAATTGTTTACTCACTTGCTGCAATACCGCTATGCAAGCTGTGCACGACTACTCTAATAGATGTTAGGTTACTTTAAGAGGATATAGTAAAATGCTTGCTGAAATGTTGAAATGGGACGTGAGACACTGTATTCATATTTGGTGACAGCACCATACGATGAGGAGAAAATACCTCTTTGTCATTCCAGTCTTGGCAAAACCGCACATGTTTCTTTTCGTCCACCAACCAGCCCTTCACCTTCAACATGATGTCCTGGAGCGAGAAGAATCATCAGGGCCAATAGTGACTCAGCTGCTGTCCATAACAACAACAAACATACATATTCTGGTTTAAGTTTCTTGTCGCCGCCTCTGACGGCCGTCTTCTCCAGTTTGTCAATGATGGGTGTGATGGCCTCCTCATCCTTTAGCCGTAGCTCTTCATGGATGATCTCAATGTCCCTCACTGGGTCCACGTTTCCCTCTACGTGGATAATGTCCTCGTCGTCAAAGGCACCTGAAACAAAAAACAAAAAAAACAAGCATTTTAAGTTAAATCAAATACAGGGACACTGTACAAGACTTGAAATTGCATGTCAGGATAATAACGCTTGTCAATACATCACAGCCTAACATAGCAGTCCCCATATACAATGCAACTATGGAAATGTGTGTGAATACTGATAGATGCCCAACTGACTGGACACCCCAAAAAGAGACAAATTGAGGATTAGAATGCAGTTCAATACATCACGGCTTATCATAACAAACCCTAGACACAGTATAAATAAGTAGAAATATGCCATAACAAATGAGAATATAATATGTAGTTGAAAAAAAAACTACATTTTCCTGATGCAGATTGTAGCATTCACACACTAAGATTTGGAATATTTAATATAATTTTTCTAACAAAATATAATAAATTATTATAAAAATATTTGTGAAATATTTCATTTTAGACAATGATTTCAATTCATAGTAAATAAATATATATTTATATTATCAACTTTCTTTATCGGAAGACATTTCACAACAGTGCAGTTGAAAAACTACTTCCAGAGTTGCATTTTTCTTCCCCACAAGTTCACCCCACACACAAAGACATTACAAACTTTTCATCTGATCACAGAAGCGAATCAATGTTATCTTTTTAAGATATTTGTAACATTAATGATATGAAAGACCAGGTCGCCTAGGTGCCCGCCCTCGACCGCCACCCAAAACGCAATGCACCGGACCCTTATGCTTGCCCCCGCAGGTGGTGGGTCTACGGTGGTGGGCCCCTCCAGTGTGACCTGGAGGGGCGTGATTGGGAGGAACGGCCTCCCCGATCTGAACCCGTGCGGTGTGATGTTGTTGGACTTCTGTGCGAACCACAGTTTGTCCATCACAAACACCATGTTCCAGCATAAGGATGTCCATAAGTGCACATGGCACCAGGACACCCTAGGCCGCAGGTCTATGATCGACTTTGTAGTCGTATCATCAGACCTGCGTCCGCATGTTTTGGACACACGGGTAAAGAGAGGGGCTGAGCTGTCAACTGATCACCACCTGGTGATGAGTTGGATTAGATGGCGGGGGAGGATGCCGGACAGACCCGGGAGACCCAAACGTGTAGTGAGGGTGTGCTGGGAACGTTTGGCAGAGTCTCCTGTTCGTCGAGTCTTCAGCTCTCACCTCCGGCAGAGCTTCTCCTGCATCCCGGGGGAGGACGAGGATATCGAGTCCGAATGGGCTCTATTCCGTGCCTCCATTGCTGAGGCAGCCGATCGGAGCTGCGGCCGCAAGGTGGTCGGTGCCAGTCGTGGCGGCAAGCCCCGAACCCGATGGTGGACACCAGAGGTCAGGGCTGCCGTCAAGCTGAAGAAGGAGTCCTATCGAGCATGGATGGCTTGTGGGACTCCTGAAGCAGCTGACGGGTACCGGCAGGCCAAGCGGCACGCGGCTTCGGCGGTGATCGAGGCAAAAACTCGGGTGTGGGAGGAGTTCGGTGAGGCCATGGAACACGACTTTCGGTCGGCCTCGAAGAGGTTCTGGCAAACCGTCCGGCGCCTCAGAAAGGGGAAGCAGTGCCCGGTCCACACTGTTTACAGTGGGGACGGGAGCCTGCTGACCTCGACTGAGGATATAGTTGGGCGGTGGAAGGAATACTTTGAGGCCCTTCTCAATCCCACTGACATACCTTCCCTAGAGGAAGCAGAGACTGAGGATACGAACGCGGACAGTTCCATCACCGTGGCTGAGGTATCTGGGGTAGTCAAAATGCTCCCCAGTGGCAAAGCTCCGGGGGTGGACGAGTTTCGCCCTGAATTCCTCAAGGCTTTGGATGTTGCGGGACTGTCTTGGCTGACACGTCTCTTCAACATTGCGTGGAAGTCGGGAACAGTACCTCTGGATTGGCAGACTGGGGTGGTGGTCCCCCTTTTCAAGAAGGGTGACCGGAGGGTGTGTTCCAACTATAGGGGGATCACACTCCTCAGCCTCCCTGGGAAAGTCTATTCCAGGGTGCTGGAGAGAAGGGTACGACCGTTAATCGAACCTCGGCTACAGGAGGTGCAATGTGGTTTTCGTCCTGGTCGCGGAACACTGGACCAGCTCTACACCCTTGCAAGGGTCCTGGAGGGTACTTGGGAGTTTGCCCAACCGGTCTACATGTGCTTTGTGGACCTGGAAAAGGCATTCGACCGTGTCCCTCGCGGTGTCCTGTGGGGGGTGCTCCGGGAGTATGGGATTGGTGGCGCGCTACTACGTGCCATTCAGTCCTTGTACAACCGGAGCAGGAGCCTGGTTCGCATTGCCAGTAGTAAGTCAAGCCTGTTTCCGGTGAACGTTGGCCTCCGCCAAGGCTGCCCTTTGTCACCGATTCTGTTCATAATTTTCATGGACAGAATTTCTAGGCGCAGCCAAGGTGTCGAGGGAGTCCAGTTCGGGGACACTAGGATCTCATCTCTGCTATTTGCAGACGATGTGGTCCTGATGGCCTCATCGAGCTGTGACCTGCAGCGTTTACTGGGACGGTTTGCATCTGAGTGTGAAGCTTCTGGGATGAGACTCAGCACCTCCAAATCCGAGGCCATGGTTCTCAGTCGGAAAAGGGTGGATTGCTCCCTCCGGGTTGGGAATGAGGTCCTGCCCCAGGTGGAGGAGTTCAAGTATCTCGGGGTCTTGTTCACGAGTGAGGGAAGGTTGGAGCGTGAGGTCGATAGGCGGATCGGCGCAGCGTCTGCAGTAATGCGGTCGCTGTACCGGACCGTCGTGGTGAAGAGAGAGTTGAGCCGGAAGGCAAAGCTCTCAATTTACCGATCGATCTATGTTCCCACCCTCACCTATGGTCATGAGCTTTGGGTCATGACCGAAAGAACGAGATCGCGGATACAAGCGGCTGAAATGAGTTTTCTTCGTAGGGTAGCGGGACTCACCCTAAGAGACAGGGTGAGGAGCTCGGTTATCCGAGAGGAGCTCAGAGTAGAGCCGCTGCTCCTTCACATCGAGAGGAGCCAGCTGAGGTGGCTCGGGCATCTAGTCCGGATGCCTCCCGGACGCCTCCCTGGTGAGGTGTTTTGGGCATGCCCAGCCGGGAGAAGGCCCCGGGGAAGACCTAGGACACGCTGGAGGGATTATGTCTCACAGCTGGCCTGGGAACGCCTCGGTGTCCTCCCGGTGGAGCTGGAGGAGGTGGTCGGGGACCGGGAAGTCTGGGCTTCCCTACTGAGACTGCTGCCCCCGCGACCCGGACCCGGATAAGCGGAGGAAAATGGAATGGAAAATGGAATGGAATGGAATGATATGAAAGCTTGTCTCCGTATTGCTACAAACGACTTCATTTCTAAAAACATCATGATACTAATATATTACTGCATGCATCTCCAAAGAGTTTGTTTCTTTTCCTGATCTGAAAAACAATTACAATTTTTTTTTGCTTAGTTTTTTTCCCATTTCTTTTAATAATCAATGGTTAAGTTATTTTTACGCTTGCATGCCAGTTAATCTAGAAGGCGAGACATGCTACTTTCTCTCCTCACTTGTGTGTCCACTGTACCTATGTCATGTCATTTCAGTTGTGTAGTCTCACTATGCACCTATTTTGTAACTTACGTTTACACAGATTGAACTAAACTAAAATGTTAGCTTCGTAAGAAAACGTTACCAAAAACATTGCTTGTGAAGTTTGTAAAGGTTTTAAGGTAGCCATAGTTTGACACAGAAACAGATTATTTACATTTCCATAATTTCTTATGGAATTAATATTATAAAATACAAAAAAATCAGAACAGATTGTGTTCCACTGTATCACTAGAACTCTAATTCCTATTACTCTTCTTTGACACATGTAGCACCCACTACGAAGCATGAAAAGTCTTTGCGTTTAGCGCGTTCTGATGTAACAAGCCAAACACCTGTCCATGAGACTCAAGCTGTTAGGACACGGCAGCTGCACGCAGACAACTCACGGGTCATGTGGAAGATGCCATCACAGGCACTGATATGGGACAGGAAAGCGTTCCCCAGTCCTTGTCCTGAGTGAGCTCCCTTCACCAGACCGGCAATGTCCACCACATTCAGGAAAGCTGGAACCTTACTGGAAAGAGAGACCAGCAAGTGCGTCATCACTGGTATAACACAGACACAGATACATGTTGTGTACATACCTGGCTGGTTTATGATACTGGCAGAGGAAATCAAAGCGTTCGTCGGGGACGGGCACTCTGCTCTCATTGGGGTCGATGGTGCAGAAGGGGAAGTTCTCAGCTGCTGCTTGACTTTTGGTCAACACGTTGAAAAAGGTGGATTTCCTGCAACACAAACAACTCTTGTGATTACAGGTACAAAAATGTGTAATAATAACGCATAACGCCTCACTAATCATCTACAGGTATGTGTACATACCCAACATTTGGCAAACTCAGAGACCCTCTATGTACTACCCACCAAACATTTTGCAACCTCACAGCTCATGCATGTATACTTACCCAATGTTTAGATTATGTATGCATACATACCTAAAATTTATCAACCCCACAGATCACTATGTACAGCAGACTCGCTTCACCGGAGAACGTTAGAAGGAAGCGTTCACAGACGAATACATGAAAAAGTCATAAAAATATCACAGCATCTATTCTCCAAATTAAAAAAATTAACAAGAAATTATTCAGAAAATGAAAGAAACGTCCCTCCCTGCAAAGACAGTCAAGAACGGGACCAATAGAATGACAACAAACATCACCAGTAGGCAAATTCCACCCATTCATCCATTTTCTATACTCTTTAATCCTCACTAGGGTCGCAGGTATGCTGGAGACTATCCCAGCTGACTTCAGGCAAGAGGGGGCTACACCCTGGACTGGTCGCCAGTATATCGCAGGGCACATATAGACAACCATTCACACTCACATTCGTACATATGGACAATTTAGAGTCGCCAATTAACCCAATATGCATGTTTTTGGAATATGGGAGGAAACCGGAGTACCCAGAGAAAACCCACGCATGCACAGGGAAAACAAGCTAACTCCACACACAGATGCCCAACGGAGATTCAAATTTTTTATGTTAAGTTGGCAACATTTTCTTTTAATTTTCACAAATACGAGAACTCAAAAAAGCTTACATAGTTCAGTGTTTAATTATTTCAAGGTAAGCCTACACATGAACTCTGCACTTCTGTTCATTGAATTTTGTTGTAGTACAATTTAAAAAAAAAAAAAGATTAAAACTTTTAAAAGTTTATAAGCCATGTCATGTTTTTAGGCTCCAGATAATTTTTCTTGACTGGAAGAGGAGGCAAAATGGCTCTTTTCATGCAGAAGCTTATGTACCCCAAATGTATACGTACCCAACATTTGGCAAGCCAACAATTCCAATTTTAAGCGAGGTACCAAATCGTCCAATCAACTGGGGTTGTTTTGGGGCTTCTCCCTTCTTTGGAGGCATCTGCAAAGAGTTGCGTCAGTTTAGTTTTCACCCACGACAACACAATTCCGAGACACCATGATAACTTTAATGTCATATGAATGTAGTCTGAGCTACATAAGACTACGTTGCTAAGCTAGCTGCACTGAAAACTTGTGCCAGCACTAGCAGCTTCATTCAAACACGACATGCTAACATTAGCAAGTGGCTAATAGCAGCCACTCCTGAGTACCCACAACGCTCCACCGAGTCGCCACCAACTACCTGCTAGTACACGTTAAAATGAGACGGCCACGTTTCAGTTTTTTGCATGTAAGCAGGTTTAATGTGTACCTTTATGTTCTGTTTTCCGGCTACGGTCAGCGTGCTGTACACTTCAGCTATTGCCGCTTACACGCACCACTCCAGTGGAAAGACAGGCTGGAGCGCAGGGCGGAAGTGTTTTGACAAGCGAGCCCTCTGATTGGTCTGGTAAAGAGCTGCGCGGTTGCGTCACAGTCGACGTGATATCACAATATAGCAACGGTGCTCGCACTTACGCTTTTTCCCTCCCTAGTTTATTAAAATAGTTGAATTATAGTTGGGTGTAAATAGTTCTGCACTACTCTGTATTACCAAGTTAAAGGAGTAAATGCTCGTGATCTAAAATCGTGTTAATAGGAACCTCAACAATAACACATAATCAGTACTTACTAAGTAGTCCTTCTTTAATGCAAGCGATATTAAGTGCTCATACTAGTGGTGATGCTTTCAGCTTTTATTGGGAAATCAGACAAAATATATGACATACAAAATCAGATCAAGTGCAGCCATCTCATATGACTAAACTGCAGAAGGGTTGCGAGCAATTGTATACGTTTTACTTTTTATTCCTAAACACTGATAACCCTGTGAAAAAAACAGAACAAAAGACCTCCACATTTAACACCTTTATTCAGAATTTATTCCATAAACCTCAACCATGTTTTTGAGTTGTAAAGAAAAAACATGTTTATTTTCTAACAAGAGAGACTTCATGGTACAATAGCTGCAACACTAAATGAGTAATTTGAGAACATAAATCAGACAAAAAAATTGGTGTCAACAGGAAGACCAAAATAAGAAATGCAGCCGCATACAAACCACTACATGAAGCTGAAAATGTCAGACAAACTTTCTTATATATAAAAAAACATCCAGACTTCAAAGCCAATTTCACACTAGAAAAATCCATGATTTTAAAACGGCATAAACACATTACATTGTCTTTTGATTCAACTTCCCATTCAGGTTTCACAGCAAAGCAAGTTGAAATTTTGGGGCTCGGAACAGTGAACAAAAAAACAACAACAAAAAAAATTTGTTTGTATTCTCTTGCACTTCTACAACTTGGGTAATTTTTTCCACCACTAATCAAGTTTTGGTGGGATGGAGACATCGAAGGAGGTCTGTTCTCGAGTGCGAGTTTGCCATTATGTGGACGAAACAAATATAAAACAGATGACTCACTGCTCAGTAGTGACCTGTGGAGTGGACAAATGTGAGATTAAAAAAAGTCATAAAAACACAAAACACTTGAGATTTTAACGAGTTGAGTATTCTCTCAAATAGTGGCCTTCGTTTTGAAAAGACAACCCCAATTAATTCCCCAGGCGTGCCACTTAGAGGCTGTCAATACTTTTGCTATGACATATCGCACGTGTGTCCCAGTAAAAAAAATAAATTTTTCACCCACAACAAATCTGTAAAGCTGATGTTTGCACTAGACAGGAAAAATAGGGACATCACATGATTACACACAATGGAAGTTTGTTGATGTTCCTCGGACTGACATTAACATAAGCAGTTGTAGACATAACTGAAATCAAAACAAACAAGCAATTTCTTGCACATTTTCCTGTGACTTTGGCCACAGACAAGCAGAATGGGTGATAAGACTTTTTAACCTACGACTATGTTGACATAGTTTTCCTCCATGTGTGCACATTTTATTTAGATTGTGGTTGAACACATAGAACGGACCTATCGTAGAAAGGAACGCTTTGGTCCTCAAAAGCGATCATGTCCGTGGACTACTGCTTCAGCGGGCACTTTTTAGTAATAACAATGCCGCCGTGGACCGTGACTTGCATTGGTCAACATTAAGTGGGACGGACTTAAGTGGGTTCTACTGTAAAAATACACGTAATATTTTAAATTTAGTATATTTTTACTGATGGAGCAAGAGTTTCAAGAAAATATTAACATTTAGGGATGCACCGATCGATTGGACACCAATCAGTATCAGCCAATTTCCATGAAAAAGCATGTGATCGTCATACGCCAATTAATATCTTTCAACGCTGATCACAAATGCCGATCACCTGTGGCTCGTACCATCGCAGCTTGTAGCGATCCCTGCGTGCAGTGTAGTGTCTTGCCCTCACTAACGTCTCGGGTAACGTCCTCAGTCCACTTTCCTTCACAAGGTGCAGACAAACCTACCTGCCAACGCATGCCATTAAAAATATCTGGCAGGGGTAGCGCGTCAAAAAGCTTTAATTTAATACGGCATTTGAAGACCAAACACTTGACGGAGTATGGTGGGTTTTCGAGGCTCACCGCGTGATCAGTAAAATGGCAGATAATGCAGCCAAAATGCTGGACAGCACTTCCCCAAATATGTGTGACAGTCAGGAGGCTACGCAAATAACACGAAAAATAATTGAATTCAACGAACGAGATGACCGTCCTTGGCCAGTGGAAGACTCTCTCACTTGGAGCCCACCTATGTGCTACTGGAAGTCTTGCTAGGGCTCCACCAATGGACTCAATCTCATATCCAAAGTCTCATTAAAGGAGGAGTCTCAATCTCCAAGTTTCACAAGTGATGTACAGTATGTTCTCTTGAAAAAGTAAGTCAAATATGTTCTTGTCGAATTTAAAATGATTTTATGGTTCCATTTTTCCTATCATGTCAGCCAATAGCAGGGGTGCAGCCAGGAATTCAGAGCGCCATGGAAAAAAAACATTTCCTTTTTTATTAATTACCAATTCTTATTAATAATTACCTGTTTTTTTTGGAGCCCCCCCCCCATACGGCACCCCTGGCCAATAACACTCATAAATAAATTGTAAAATTTATAATCAAACCATATGACCGTAGCGACCGATTTCACAACAATGCCTTTTTTACAAATAAGGCCCTTTCTATGTTATACACTGAATATGCTCTGGAGCAGAGTAAAAAATGCCCTTGGCCACTATATGAGGAAACAAGGCAACGATATGCCTGCAATTAAAAGGGAAAAAAAAAGGTCTTTAAACATACGTGGGGAGTAGGACCGTGACCTGGATCGAGAGCGGTACCCTCTGCTGTAGTAAGGTGATGGTGATCTTCGTCTATCGGGACAAACAAAACTTATATTCAACACCAACCAATCAGACGACATAATAAATCATATAGCACCAGAAAAATAAGATACCTGTATGATCTGTACTCTCGGTCGTCGTAGCGATCATAGTCCCGATCGTAACCTCGGTCATAGCCTCGGTCATATCCTCTGTCATAATCCCTTGACATGCGCCGTGATGAGCTCCCGCCACCACCACTGAGGATAGAAGCAGAATGATGTTTCCTGACATGTATTTATAACCGACCAAGAGAGTGTCAAATATCTGCAAGGTCATCAGACACTCACTATGTGGGTCTTCCCATGTAGATGCCAGGAGTAGGGGTGTGCGCTCGTTTGGTAATGGAGAAATCCACCCGAATCCGGCGTCCGTCCAGCTCCATCCCATTAGCATGCTCCTTGGCCTAATTCAATGATTTGTCCAGAGCATAAATTATCTTGTCATCTAAAGCAGACATCGCTTTGTGTCCCACTTACCTCTTTGGAGTCCTCGTAGTTCTCAAAGTAGACAAAAGCAAAGCCCCTGGAGCGGCGAGACTGCTGGTCATACACGATGTTGACATCGGCCAGGGGGCCGTACTTGGAGAACACCTCCCTCAGATCCCTCTCAGTGGTGTACAGACTCAGGCCAAACACACCCAGACATGTGTTGGGGTCTGGGTTGGCCTGTGGGGGTTTTAACATTTTATCATCTACTAAATTTATAACATGCTCTTGCTTTTATACACTTTGACCTCCAAACAAACCACAAAGACTAGGGGCGTCCAAACTTTTTCCACCGGGGGCCGCAATGAGAACAATGAAAGAATGCAAGGGGCCAGGCACTTTGATGCATTTTGTAAAATGAACAATGCTAAAATACAGCCAGGTCGTAGGTCAATATATGCTAAGATATATCTGAACAAAACATCTACATCCTAGCTCTGTGATGCAGATGACAAGGCAAATTACCATAATGTCATGATAATATATGGCGGCATAATACGAGTACACCGTATCAAAAGCAATAAACTTTGATTTCTCAAGAGTATTTAATATTGTAATTGGAATGTCAACTTTTAAACTAAATAAATTGAACATACATAATACAACAAAAGACTAAACCACCCCAATGAAAATAAAATGGTTTTTAGAAAAAAAAAATTGCACTTAAAATCAGATATTTCTCATTTTGAACGTTCTGATTTTGAACCATTGTCACTTTCATTAGTCTGAATATTGACCAAAAAATGGATAAATAACCCAGAAATACTCTTTGATTTTAGTATAAATTGTGCTTCCTGTTGCTCACTTCAAACTGGATCCTGTTTACTCGTCTCCACTCGAAAAGAACGACAGCTGGTTAGCAAACGCCGAAGAAGGTGCCGTTTTTTGGTTGTTTCCTGAACTTTCCCACCCGTTACGATGGACTCTCTTTTCCGAAACACACATTTGAACAATTTCCACATACGAGAACGGCAGATGTATGCGGTATGTTTGCTCTGATTTTATGTGACTTCTAGTTACGAATACATTTATTTGACTCCCGTCTCTTTGAGGTGGGGATAACAACCACCCGATGTGAAACCCAGCAATTACTTATGTCTACTATATTAGGTAATACGAGTATAAAAGCGATGTATAAATAGGGGAGTTATTTACTTACTACAGGGCCCTAATAATGTTAACCATTTTAGAAAGTCATAAACAGGTTTTCTATGCTCCAACTACAAAAATATTCCGTTTATTAATATTGAATCCTACTTTGCGGCATTTCGCCTATCACGGTCAGGGCTGGAACAATTCAGCGCGATAAACGAGGGACTGCGGGACAAAAATGTCCCCCAGGCCACAGACACAAGACAAAACGTTGTAATATACCCTGTTGCCGATGTGTCGGCGGCGGTTCGACATGGGAGAGCGGCTGTGACTCCTTCGACGGCGGGAGTCACCACTGCCAGAGCGACTTCTGGTGCGACGACGGTGAGAGCGGGAACGGGAGCGAGAGTAGTTCCTGCGGGAGCTTCGGTGGGAACGTGACCTTAGATAATAAGAGTGTAACATGAATGCACTCATGGCAGTCTAAGGTGCTTTACTGGATTATGCACATAAGATTATAAAATGATTCTTACCTAGACTTGGATTTGGACCTGGATTGCGAACGAGACCTCGACCTGGAATGGCGGGAACCTTCTTTGGAACGTGCCGGGGAGCGGCTGGCCGATTTCACAGAACGTCGAGGGGAGGAACTCCCCGAGCCAGGCTGTGACTCCTGGACAAACCGGACGTTGAGTTCAAAAAAATATATACACACACAAGAACAATAACAAAATTGGGTCAAGAGAGGACTCCACTCGCACTTAAAACCCCCAATACAAATGTGTTTTTTGCAATTAGCTTATTTTTGGGTAAAATACAAAACAGTTACATTTACATAAAAACACATTGTGGCAGTAATGTATTACTTAGTTAGCTGAGAGGCAGATTTCAGAATAACATAACATGAGGGTGTTTGGGGGGGCTGGCGAGTGAGAATTACAGATTAAAAAAGGATTCATTTACATGCATGATTTAGAGACAGAAACAGGAAAAAAAGAGAATAGCAACATAACAGGCTTTTAAGAAATTACTCCTACCCGGCCAAACTTCTGATCATAACTTCATTACTTCTTTTACTTCATTACTTCAAAACAACCCTTCATTTCTTCTTTCTTCTCTTTGACATTCTTATGACTTCTTTTTTTGATCCTCTTCCCCAATTTAGCATCTGCCATTACAACACTAGTCGAGGGGCAGATCTTCTTTTTCCGCTTCAATACATTAGCATGCATCAACAGCATCATCGGCTTCAAACAATAACAACTTTGCATCTGAAACGTCTTCCGCCTTTTTCTTTTCTTCCAACCTCAACCTTAACAAAGAACAAACAAGGGTGATAAGGCAAGTTGTTGTTTGTTGCATGAACACCAAGAGGCACAAAGAAAAACAGCAGTGCTAAATATATAAATGAATAACAGGCATGTATTAAGTAATATTAAGGCCACACTGAAAGTATTGGAAAAATAAGTACAAGAATTAAGTCATATCATTACGCGACTCAATCCAAAGCAACGACCAAGGGGTTGAAATGTCAGAGCTGTTGTAATTTTACGAAAAGTTGAAAAGTTGGGACAATTAAATTACTTTAAACAAGTGAATGTCGAAAATCCCACGTGAATTTAAACGTAACACTGTCTTGTAAAATTAGGACTTTATTCTTGTAACATTATTCGCTATTTTCTTTACAATGTGGCCCCAATATGTCTTCGTGATAATATTTCTCACATCACATTTTCAAAAACTTAGATAAATGACAACATTAATAACATGTATATTACTTCTAATCTTACTACATGTAAGCAAAGGCAACTATTCAATGGCGCTTGAATGAAAGCAAGGCCATGCCGCGGCCTAGTCTTTGGACTGCGGCACGTTGCTTGCTAACTATAGACTAACGATAAAACTCAAAAGTATTTACAATACGTATATTAAAAAAACATACAAACACATACTTAGTTACAATTTAAAGACTGCCCTCATAGGTTTGAAGACATGTGCTGCCATAGCCATAGCCACAGCAACACAACACAAACACAGCTAACATTGAAGCTAACAAGCTAACGCTAGCTAGCTTTGCGTCTTTTTCTGGCAACAGTATTTTGTTATAATCACACGCAACTCACCTTCTCTCTGAATTCTTTCTCGGTGTCGCTCATGTTCGCGTCACTAGTCTGTAGCTAGTAAGAAAAGCGAGCTAAATGTACTTTTAATGATTGTTTTGCCCAATAGCTGATCGAACAAACCTCAACCCAAAACCGGTTTAAGCTGAGCTGCGCCTGAAATAAAAAGCAGGGATCGTTTTCCGGTTCCGGGTTTTTCCAAAGTAAAAGCATATTTATGTAGGCATACAAAATGTGAACCACGCTACGTCATTGTTTAGAAATATAGTCAACGGTGAACTCACGTTCAGACACCCGCCTAATTTATGCATTGAATAAACCGAGTGCATATTTTAAAAGTGTTGAGCAGATCTGCATCTGACATAAAAGCCCGCGATCCTTTTTGTCTGGATGCTCCATAATAAAAGCATCTTTATAGTGTATAAATGGCCAACGAGTTTGCTTTAAAGAGATTCATTTTAAAGGTATCGCATGCTGCGTAACCCAAATATTAATTATAATTAAAGCCAATCTATTAGACAATACTTACACAATGCAGTGTAATAGATTATAAAACATTAGTAATGAGCCAATAGGAGGTTATATTATTAACTTTTATTTCAGGGGGGAAAAAAAGAAGACATTTTGAAGCTTTAAATCAAACATGCGTGTGCATACAGTAGTTTGAAATGCAGTAATTGCTGTACATTGATGTCACAGTAGGGGAGAAACACCTATCCATTCATGAAGAAAAAAATACTGTACATACTCGCAGAAAACTTTCAGTCACATAAATTAATTTTAAAAAGCCGCTCATGCATGTTTCCATCAGAATATGTAACTTAATGCATGAATAACTTAGTTGTCTGATGGCTGTTACCAAGAGGAGTCAAACTGCAACAAAATACGTCTGAGCTGCATACATTGGAATCCAATCAAGATCAGTTTAGAGTTGAGCTCAGTGTCAGAAGATCAAAGGCACTTGTGGCAGTACTGCTGACAGTTATACAATGCAAAGGTAACATTAAAAAAAAGTCTCTAATTAGAACTCAGAGATTACAACAGGTTAATATTTCGCTGAGAGGTACAGGGACATAGATCATGTCTGAAGTCTTCAGAGGTAAGCAGCTGGACTTTAGTCGGTCAAGTCGTCCTCTCTGCTGTTTTTGTCCATCTTCCCTTCCTTGCAATGTCTGTACACGTTTCTTTCGTTGAGAAATGTTGACACGCTGAGCCGTCATGCTATAGCAGCTTCTGATGCAGAATCTCCCATATCATTAACTTGCGGAACAGAGGCATGTGCCACTGGAGGGGGGGGGACACATGTTGCTTTTCTTGTTTGTATAGAAATAACACTTTCAGACAAGGGTGTGCTACAATAATATACCTGTTTGAAGGTGAGGGGTCTTCCTTTAGCGATGTATTCTGCGTATTTACATGCAAACACACCGCAGTCGCTGCCATTTTTCTGCTGGGGGATTTCCTGGAAGGAAGGGACGGTGTACAGCACAGTTGTCATGAAGTACATGACTGAAAACATACCAAACTTTCTTATAGTCTGGACATTTTACTCAACTGCAAAGAGCACCAGGCATCTATTAGAGGTATTCAGTGTTTTTAGAATATCATGTTTACATTTTTTATTATGTTGAAATTAAATTCATATTTATTTAGGTCCACCTACTCATCAAGTCCTGGTCTACAGTGTTCTTATTACTAAAAAGTGCCCATTTAAGCAGGCGTCGACATTTACTGGATGGCCAACCGCTTTTGTTGAAATAAAATTTGAGACCAAAAGGGTATATCGTATGAAAAATGGGTCCGTTTATGTCGACGCGTTTTGTCATCATTACTGTCGCTGAGCAACGTAAAACAGCAACTTCTGTCTAGTTACACAGCATTAAAAACATGCACACAGTGCCTTAATTTATTGATATTAATGTTTCTTCTGTTCTTATTAATTTTCTTGTGTTTTCTTTCTTTTTTGGGAGAATGAACAGAAAACGAATTTCATTGCATAGTATAACTACCTGTTTTACTGTCCTTATGACAATAAAACTCTTGAATCTTGAATCTTCCTGTTCAGTGCAAAGAAAACTTCAAAATAAACGTGCGGCAGTATTAAAATGCACCCGTTTTTTTTTTTTGCCCGTTAGCCACCAATAGAAAAGATTTGCGCATGTACAAAACAGAAGAATAAAAACTATAAATATATAATAAAATATTACCCTACCGTGTTGAACCGAATAGAGTTGTATAATTTATTGCGGTTAATTGGTTCCAGACACGACCGTGATAAGTGAATTTCTGCTACTGTAAGTACAATTCAATATTAATAAATAGAATATGTAGTTAAGAACATCGAAAACCTGTTTGACTTTCAAAATACGTTTATTATTAGAGCGATATATTTAGGTTGAATATCGATATATGATATACAGTATATCCCAATATTTTTTTCCGCAAAGTGAGTTTAGACAAAATCAAAGCCAAATACTGTATGTGTTGTTTTGTTGAAATGAATACTTAACATGAGGTTGTTTTAAAGATTCATGCAAAATGCACATAAAAAAAAAAAAATCATGTCATCGCGAGTGCATCGTTTTTAAATAATTTTTTTCCACTGTTGCAACGAGGACCATATCTTTAGCAATGTGGACAGGAGTTGTGGAGCCCGCGCGCAGCTTCACACATTCCTCGTATTGGAGTTTGTGCCAAGTTTTAAGATGGTGACATTTTTTTTTATTTAATTTTTTTTAATGCTCTGAATTCAAAGTACCTCCAAATTACTGAGTTACGATAGAGTATTGGGGACATATTCTGACTAATTCTTCCACCGCAGATGCTGTCGCTTTGACTGAGCTTCTGTTCAACCCCTCCTCTTGCATGCACGGAGGGGGGCGGGCCAGGAGCTCCCACACAGTGCAGAGAAATGAGGGAGATACAGAGCAAATCCAGTTTATATCGATATGAACAGTGTGGTTGTTTTTGATATCGTGCTTAAAGTGAAAATTGATATATTAAAAATATAGATATATCGCCCAACTCTAAACAGCACTAATGCGCAGGTTACATGATCACTGCAAGGACATAAGAGACGGCCACCGCTCATAGCAAGCTACCGAGCTAACTAGTTAGCCTCCAATTTATTTGTTCTAAACCTAGTGTTACAAACAGAGTGGGGAAGAAGGACAAAGTAAGAAGCCAAAAACTTACCACTTCCACAAGGAATGGGAAGATTTTTTTTCATGTCGGACATGGCATGGCTGACTCCATGCAGCGTTAGGGTAATGTAATCTAAGGTAATGTCACATCAGCGTAACATTATACATATGACTTGTCTCAATATTTTTTGACTAAAAATAGGCCATAACCAATCTGTCGATTTGAGAAAAAACACGATAGAGCGAGGGAGCAAAGTTCGAACCGCAATATAGAAAGGGACGACTGTATAAGACAACCACTCTTTTTCAAGACTGCTTTTTGGAAAAATCCTGTTGGTTTGCATATATACATCTCTAGCCCCCTAATATAAGATGACCTGTCTTATATTCGTGTCAATGAGGTAGATTTAAGGCATCTACTTATGGTTTATTTACTCAAGTAAACAATGCACCCAATGACTTACTGGGACATAATAGACTTTACAGTATATGGCATCTTTCACAACTGCATGTAAAAGACATCAGCACATAGAATTACCTGATTGTGAGATTAGTCGCGTTAAATTAGATGAGTTATGCTAGGTTCTGTGTGAAAAAAACTCATGTGGACAGACTAATAAACAATGCAGTTCGTGTTATGCATCCGATGTGCCATCTTTGCCTGATCCCTGTATGACAGAGGCTTATTGGGGAAATGAGGTATTTTGCATCTCATCATTTGGCCCAATTACACTTACAGAGGCTCGCATGCAACTGACGGTCCACTTGGCGCTGTCGAGTTCTCTGCCTTTCTTTGCTTTGTGCTCCTCCTTTAGGTAGAGGCTGCAAAAAATAAAATAAAATAAAAAAATAAAAACATATCCAATTTAGAAGCATTGCAAAGTCAAGCTTGAATAAAAATGAGATGTAGGTGGACTCACAGTAAAAGACTGCAAATGTCATCATGTCTTTGGCCCATTGAGTCATAGGACTTCACTGTCTTTGCTTTCAAGTCTATCACCTGAGATGAGAGTGATGGAAGGCCCATATGATATTTTCTGTAAACGGCAACATACTAACAAATTCACCAAGTGCTCTGACTCACCGCAAGGGCCCAGTGGACACCCAGATGGAGCGGGACCAGAACAAGGTCGTATAGGAAGAGGTCAACAACTTTGGTCCAGCGCCTCACGGCAGCATGTCCTCCGGGTTGCCCTGCACCTCCTCCGCCTCGGAGCTTGGGGTAGAAGAAGGTGCTGAACGAGTACACTCTCACTCCCGCTGCCGGGTCTGAACACTGTTTCATCACCAGGGACAGGTAGAAGTTGATCACCTGCACATTGGAAGCATGGGAGGTAAAGTGTGAGGTGTTGATGAGAGCATATTAGACACTCCGTTCACAACACAAGACGATACCCAAGATTGGGTCTATGAGAACGGAACGAGACAAGATTTTAACTTTGCTTTTTAGAAAAGTACAATAAAAAAATATTTTAAAAACATATGACAATATATTGCCAACTACAAATTTAATTTCTACTACGTTAGCTTGCATTGCTCCTCACGAGGCTACACTCTCCTGCACTAGCAGCCCCGCCTACACCCACCAAGACTAAGAGTTACATGACTAAGATAGTCGTGTAAAACACCACGGTGCTGAAACCAATGCACAGAGCGAACCCGCTTCCAGCCTGTTCGGAGGCAGCAGACGAGGAAAACATGCACATGGCAAAGCATTGGGGTTGGCAAAATTATCAAGTTCATTTTCATTTATTATATGGTTAAATAATTTATTATTGTCCCAGGCCTAGTGCCCATGAGACATTTTTTTCTGAACAAGAAATTTTGCCATGTTTTAATCTCACAAGATCTTGTGACACCCTATTTAATTATACTGTAAACCTCTGATTTTGCATACAAAACCAAATCAAAACAGTAAAATACCTCGTCATTGAGCCAGCCACCTTCCTGAAGGGTCGCCAAGTCTCTCTGTGTGATGCGCAGCTTGAAAGCAGCACTTAAAACCAAGTTGGGGTCACTCTGAGCCAGAGCACCGCTCACTTCCACAGCCATCTCCTGCACAAAGTAAATTGAATTAAAGTAATCCTATCTATTAAGCAGAGTCAAACTTTATCTTACCTGTGTAAGTCGGGGTATGTCCTCATCAGTGTGTCTTAAATGAACCGCGTGTACATGCGAGCCGGGTAGGCTGACAGAAGGTGGCACTCGGTCGACGAGGTTGAGGCGAGTGGCCACTTCTGTAGAAAGGTCCACCTCAGGTACCGGTGTCTGCACAACAACAGGTTAAATATTTCCAACCACCTACACCGCACTAAAATGTGACTGCAACACTTGGTCCGTGCGTAGAAAGTTGTCAATATGGTAACATATACACCGCTCACAAAAAGTTAGGTTCATCCATCATACTTGATTTTAGCTTCTTTGAAATTTCACCCGAAAGTCGACTATCCCTGACTTTTGTGTGTAGTGTATGAGACAATTAAGTTCCATCCACATGAAGGTATGTCTTTCCAATGAGGGAAAATAATCATACTAGTACAACATTTTCAGCCCCCAATCCAATATTTTGGCCTCAGATCTGAGCTGATTTCAAATCCCGATCCAATACTTTGACAATGTTATCATAGATTATGGAACTGAAAATGTTCTTAGCAAGTACAGTAACTGAAGTTAACACAATAACAAATTTTTATAAAAGCCTATATCTTTACATCTACAATTTGCTAGTATTGTCATAAATACCATAAAATAAATCTCTTGCAGAGAATTAAAGGTCAGCTTGACTTTAATATTTTAGAAAAAGTCAAATCACACACGGACTTCATGCAGTATTGTAAACTGTAATGATATGGGGCATACTTCATATGTGGTCTTGCTAACCGCTTCGTACTCAGTTTTATGTTTGGCCCTCAGATGAAGAATTAACATTGTGGTATTGAATGCAGCTCTGCTAATACCGCCCCTTGAATTTGTCATTTTGCAAACATTGCTAGTGACTGCAGGACTATTTAAGTCCACATGGCTAACATGGCTTGTTTAGGTCATGGCCTGCTCCAAAAACAAAGCACTTTACAGTAGGGATGGCCCGATCCATATTTCTTGGCTTCCGATCCGACAGGATCCTTTAAAAAAAAAATATATATATATTTTTTAAATAAGCGTTTGTCACGGACTGCACGGTGGTCTCGTGGTTAGCATGTTGGCCACAAAGTCAGGAGATCGGGAAGATCTGGGTTTGAATCTCCTTTGGTCATTTCTGTGTGGAGTTTGCATGTTCTCCCTGTGTGTACGTGGGTTTTGTCCGGGTACTCCGTGTCAATTGGCGACTCTAAATTGTATTGTGTGAATACTCCAGCATACCCCCGTGACCCTAATGAGGAGAAGCGGTATAGAAAATGGACAGAAGCTTTTGTTACAAACATGAATTTGTGGAATTGAATATGGTTATGAAAACGTTTGGCCTCTCTTACCCGAGGAGTTTGTGCAGGATCCAAAGTATTTATCCTCTAAAAGTTGGAGGCATGTCCAGACAAGAATGGTTTTGCTCTTTTGTGGTGTCAAATGACAGTTAAGATACAATTGAGTGGGGCCTCTGCCAGACAGCGACAGCCATTTGAGTGGTATCACCCTTGTTAGCATTCCTATCAGACGTAACAATGGTCATGGACACGCCTGAAGCTAACGTGGCTGTGCTATGTTTACTTGTTAGAGGTGTCGGGAATGGAATATTTTCCCACTCTGTGGTAGATCCGCACATTGCTGTACTTTCTCTAAAACAGAGTATAATTTAATTCCTAAATGGAATATTTTCCACTGTTTTAGAGAGAGTAACTCAATTCCTAAAGGATATATTTTCCACTCTGTTTTAAAGTGCGGCATCATGCTTATTTACCACAAATATCTCATTCCTAACATCTAAGGCAACCTGAACAGTCCAGTTGTGATTGATTCAATGCCATGAGAACACAATGACCTGGATGAATGGGAGTTTTCACAGACACTTTATGGCAGCTGTCACAAATATCAGCTGAGCAATCAGCTGATCATTTCCAATCTCCGATCAATTAAAAAATAAAAAAATGCAAAAATCTGCAGACTGGGACATCTCTAAATAATACCTTTGCACATCTCACATGCTGGCTGTCTTCTGGTGCTCCTGTGTAAGATTTACTGAGAGGCAACCCAGTCCGTCTGTTAAAAAAAATGCATAAATACTAATATATCATCATGTATTATCACACACTTATAGTAAACCAGAAGTAGCCATTGTCTCTGCAACTGTGCCCTCCTTATAGGAAATAATGTCTAATAGACCAACCTGCTCTTATTTGCAGATGTACTCCTCCAAGCCAGCATACTGGGGGCAGCTGCGCAACACACACAAACGTCAGATCAACATATTCATAGTAATGTTTACTAGAATCATCTTTGTATGAGGAATTAGGATGTTCTTACAGGAATATCCCATCTTTCTTGCTGCCGTCTCAAAAGATTTTCTTGAAGCGGTTACTGTGTGTTGACCTTGTGAGAGGAACACACTGCAAAAATGGAAAGATAACAATAAGCTTATTAACATGGTGAGAAATATACACAATTAATTACCATTAACTGGCGTCAATGGTCAAAACTGAGATTGAGTAGTGGTATAACGGTACATTCGGCATCTGGTTTTTCGGTGCGGAACATTCAGTTCGGTACAAACTCATACCAATTTCCCACTCGGTACAGAAGTGTTTCTCACACCAGGTATTCGATAAACAAATACCGTGCATCCCAGCGTTTAGCTAGCGAGTCATGGTTCGCGACAGTGCTAAGGAGAAGCCAGAGCGTCAAAACCCTTTTTCCATGGTTAACGTTGTTTCCTCCAGCTGGCCTTGCCGGTGAAATACGTACACGGACAAAGACAAGAGGATAAGAGGAAAACTGTGTGCCACCATTGTTTAGTAGAGCTGTGGAACAGTGCTACAGGCTGGAATTATTAATGCTGCAATAAGGACATCAAATTTACTAAAGGTAAACTAATCATTCAGACTGTTCAAATAGTCTGACAGCACTCTCCTAAAACAATATTTAAAAAATAAATAAATCACACTTTATAGCAGGGATGGGCAAACTGCGACCCGCGGGCCACATCAGGCCCGCCAAATGGGCTGCTCGAACCCCCAACTGTCCATTATCACCGACAGGTTTCGAAAGGCTGGACTATTGCGTGATGAAGAGGATAGCCCAACTTAAATGGCTAATTCGCCCAGAGACAAAAGTAACTCAAGAGAGCAACAACAAAAGAGAGAGAGACTGACAATGGAATTATGAGGCCGTTCAACTGTGACGCTGCAGACGACGACTTTAGTGGTTTTAGTTCCCGGGAGGAGGACGGCGATGAGTAACTTGTCTGGTAGGCTAGTGTTTAACTAGTCATACAGTATTACACACCCTGTTTGGCACTGTCAAGAAATAAGCATTTACTTAATCACAAGTTTTAAAAAATCTGTGTAACATCCCTCTGGGTACTAAATATCCCATGTTACAATGTGGACACCTGTGGCTTATAGACAGGTGCAGCCTATACAGTATGTGTACCAATCTTTTTTTGCTTTAAATTACGGTACCTTCCAGCAAATTGAAGCGTTTTGTGTTTCATTAATCATTAAAGCTGTTTAAAACAAAAGCTATGCAATAATATGCATTTTGTTCCCTTACTGTACCCAAAATGAACCAAACCGTGACCTTAAAACTGAGGCACATACCAAACCGTCATTATGGCGTACCGTTACACCCCTATAAGAGTATCACACTATGATATTGTACAAGTCTACTCACGCTTGTGGTTTTGTTTGATTAAAAGGTAGCGGTTGGCTCTTGCTGTACTTCTCTGTGACCATCTCCAGAAGGCGTCTGTAGTGCTCTTTGTCATTCTGCTTTATAGCCTGGTGGTTCAAAGACACAAGCTACTATAGAACACTGACAACTGTCAACTCTAAGCGTCCAATTAAACAAAAGTATTGGATTTTATAGACTCAATTCCAACAATATCTTGACTTACCTCTTCCACGGTGAGGCTGGCCTTATAGCAGCGGCTGTGTCCGTTGCAAATCTGGTCAGAGTTCGGCATTCCCATGCTCACAGTGGGCCGTGAAGGCAGCAGCTGGAGGGGGCCCCTCTTCTCCCTGTCAGGGAACCCAGAAGACACTGAGGTCCCACTGTGAAGACAGAAGGTACTGTCACTAATGAGGGTGTTTTTAAAGGGGCCCTATTCTGCTCCTGTCAGGGGCTTTTAAAATGACACTGGATCCCAGTAAAGTAGAGGGCAGGGGTGTCACCAGACAGTTCACGAGATGATATACGAGAATGAGTCTACGAGAACGAGATGGGATTTTAACATTGCTTTTCAGAAAAGTGCAATAAAAAATGACAATATATTGCAAACTAGTCATTTAATTTCTACTACATTACACTCTTGTGCACTCTGTGTATGCAACTGGCCCCGCCTCCTCCCACTGAGACTGTAGGACTAACACTCCGTTCATGCCGTTGTTCTATGGAACAAACGTGCCAAGATGCTGAAACCAATGCACAGTGTGAACCCTCTTCCTGCCTGTTTGGAGGCGAGCGATGAGGAAAACACGTATGCACATGGCAATATATTGAGGGCGGCAAAATGATCAAATTCATTTTTTGTTTATTGTGCGAATTTATTATCATCCCAGGCCTAGTGACACGACAATTTTTTTTTTCTGAATGAGAAATCTTGTCACATTTTAATCTTGTCAGATCCTGTGACTCCCCCAGTAGAGGGAAAATCTGCATTCTTCTCCTCTGGACATGCCTACTGTGTTGCAATTGGTCAGGGGCCGAGGGTTGGCTCCAGCAAATATCAAACCACTTGCCTGAATTTCCTCATTAAAGGAAGCGAGGTGCTCTGAAAAGGATTCTGCACCATTCTCTCACTTGGTCCAAGCCCTGGTTTATCTGTGGAAGATGGGGGGTGGGAAAAAAACAGGAGTATAGATGAATATCATTAATAAGAGTAATAGGCATTTAAAGTCAGCTAGTTTTAATAGTAATAATACAGTAGTGGGTGCCTAGGCCTGTCACGATAATCAAGAAATCAATTAATGACATGATAAATAAAAATGAAGTTGATAATTTTGCCGTCCTCGATACATCGCATATGTGCATGTTTCTTTTGCTCCTCTCTCTACCCAACAGGCTGAATGACAAGAAGTTTCACTCTGTGCATCTGTCTCAACACCTAAATAATATCGTTTGTCGGCAATAATTTGTGGGACAATTATCGTCTAGCAAAATTTATTATCGTGACAAGCCTACGGGTGCCCTTACTAACCCATTCTCCACTCAGTGTTCGTCAGCCATGGGGTGTGCAGCTCGTCAATTCCCAGTGGAACAGCCTGGATCAACAGAGAAAATGCCATCTTCATAATCAAACCATGGCATGTTAGCTATATTGCAGAAGTGATACATCTTTGTCCAGGCTGCTCAGACTCCAATCCACATGTAGCAGCAATTTCCTAACTTTAACAAACTTGAGTTGCAAAATTCCCCCAACCATGCGACTTTTAAAAATAGAAGTCGTAGAAAGGACTACAAAAACCAATACAAAGTCCAGAAGGAATTCTGTAACAAACTAAATACAGCACGATTTAACGGCAAACCTGTGTGTCTTCATATTGTCCGTGCTTGTCAGAGTCGGTGGAGATCAACGGTTTGCGCAACCGGAGCAGACTTGCGACTCTGGCGGCGGTCTTCTTTACAAAACTTATCACCACATCTGGGAAAACCGTATGAATCCTCACACATTACCATTTATGATCACTTTTGGGAAAAAGCTATAGTGATATCATAACGTGTGTGTCAACATACCTTGGCGTCGTCTTTTCGCCTCGACTTGGTCACTTTGGCTAACACAGTCTGCTGCATCAACACTGCAAAACAAGTATATCACATCAGTTTTTACTAGATACTAACACAAAAGAACAAATATAAAAGAATGATTTTTTTAGCATATTTTGCAGATTTTTCTAGTTACTTGCTCAATGTAGAATTTGCTGATATAGATATACACACAACGTAACCAAGACTTATGTTAACTTAGCAGGTTTGTGCACCACCCATAGTAAAACAAGAATTTAATGGTTACCAGCTTAAGTATTTTTGGTAAACTAACAAAAACAGTGTTAGGTTTTCCAGCACTAACCTCTGGTAGTTCCGCTTAACCGGTCTCCCGTGGCTCTCGCGCCGCTGTGCCCTGACGCCACCAGCTAGCCCCTCGTTAGCTTCGTGGTTTTGCCCAGCGTCGGGCTCAAACAACGACGAGATTCCGTCAAATATCCATCCATACATCCCAGACAAATGCGACAAAAATGCAACTAGGTCCCCTACGCGGGCCAGGACGGGTCTAAACAGGAGCCAAACAAAAAATGTATGACACAACACAAGCAGTCAGATAATAGACGTCAAGCTAGCTTTAGCATCAGCGTTTCGATATATGTGCGTCATGCGGTGTCGTTTAATCACGTCGACTGTCTGTGCAAGAGTGGGCGGTGTTCAAAGTCCAACACATTGGATTGGACATTCATAGACAAGCAGCGTAGTCCGGAGACTTAAAACGAGCGAACCAAAACACGAGGCTCTAAATGCCGTCAGCAGCACTGAAGATGATTGGCCGAGCCTGAAATCCCTTTCCCAGTTACGTAACGGTCAACAACTACATTAATACAACAACGACGAATTTTAAATATTAACACAATTTTATATAATTTTAGAATTTTGGATTGACGTGAAAAATCGATAAGCCAAGAAAATACTAAAAATAATGTTAAATATTCTACACACACACACACACATACATACTGTACATACATATATATACATATATATATATATATATATATATATACACACACATATATATACACATATACACATATATATATATATACACATATATACATATATATATATATATACACATATATACATATACATATATACATATATACACATATATATATACACATACATACATATACATATATATACACATATATACATATATACACATACAGTATATACATATATATATACACATATACATATATACACATATACATACATATATACATATACATATACATATATACACACACACACACACATACATATACATATATACACACACACACACACATACATATACATACACACACGCACGTACTTGCATATATATATATATATACACAGCACACACACACACACACACAAGCATTTGTAGTCATGACAGTGTGATAATAGACCTTGAAATACAAAAGGAAAACCAATCAGTGCTGTAATCACATTTAAAGTATTTATTATCTTAACAGTAGAAATACTACAGATACAAAAAGAAATAAATGGTCGGAACAATGTACACCCAGCTATGTTGATCAAGGAAGATTTTCCAGTGCAAAACCATACATGACATAGCACATATAGTGATGTAAAACATTAGTAAAAAAATACAACACTATTTAAAAATGATGGCAAAAACATTTTGGCCTTCATAACATTGGAGGTACTTACAGTATAAGAACACATAAAAATTACAAGACATAAAAAAAGACATGCAATATTGGTTATTACATGGATGTAAGGCATAGGTAAGTTTGGTGGTTTTAGTGGTCCGACTTCTTGTGGTCTTGGGGAAAAGAAGAACCTGACAAGACATAAATGTAAAAAAAAAAATGTTGATTATTTATCCTACTATAGAATTACATTTACATCTACTGTAGCAACTTGATCCATACTAATTAAAACTGTTGCTATGAAAACATTCAATGAATTGACAATTGAACAACCAAAAGTAATCATAAGATATTTTTCATGGAATTTAGTGCAGTTACAAGTAATGCTAATTCCTGAAAAGATGTCCATTACATGGCAACACATTTTGAAAAAAGCAACAAGGTAACATTGCAACAGTGAACACAAAGCAGCCTTGGTGGAGTGAGTGGCATTAACACTCACACTCACCTGGGCCATGCAGGTAAAGAGGCGACAAGCAGCTCAGGTACAGCCACGTCCTGTTCTCCTGCAGCCAGCGCTGCCGATAGCCAATCATATCAGGGGAACAGGCTGTCTGTAACCGCCTTTCCTCTTTTGGAGGCGGGACTAAATGTGTCTCATCCACTAGGGTAGGGGAGATGATAGAGCACACATGTTTTTCTGCCCATCCTATCCCAATGATGACATTTCACAAACTTTGTGAACCAATTTGGAGGCATGCATTAGTTTATATGATCAGACCACACAGTGTTCTTTTGACATACACTGTACACTGTAAGTGGCAGAGTAGAGTAGAATAGCAATAAGTACAATGTGCACCAAAGTGACTGTAGTGCTTGTAAGGCAACTTGCAACCTTCCCAACTGTGGGTGAGCACACTTTCTTTTATTTTGACATCTAATTATCTAACTTACTTGTACACTCGTGGGACAGATAAAAGTGATTAAATGTAAATAAAGGTTTTATGATGGGGACAGTTTGACTTTGGAAATGTTTTGTAATTTTACTACGGCTACTCAATTTATTCTTCCATGACGCTTTATTTCCCCATTTTATATATACACACTCATGGTCATCCCTCGCTACATGACAAATTAATTAATAAGGATTAATTACTCACAGATAGTCAATACAGATACAGAGCTAACATTTCAACCTCCATGGCACTGATTGAAATCACGGAGAAAATTACCAACGCTATAGACCACAGAAAGTGTGCAGCTGCAGTATTTATGGATCTCACAAAAGCCTTTGATACAATTAATCACGACATCCTAAATACAAAATTAGAAAGGTCTAATTTAAGGTCTAAATTAAGCATAAAGATGGATAAATGAACTACAATACAAGTATAAGACAACTAAAGACATAACGCATTGGAGAACACGTTGATATGTAGTATTCTACACTGGTCACTAGGTGTCAGCAATGATACCGTAACAACCTATTGGTGTTGTAATGTTGATGTTCTAAATTCTGATTCTTGTGGACGCACATCTCGCTAATAATGTTATTGGTTGATGAGGAGGAAGCATTGTTGTAGGAGAGAGAGCAGGTAGCAAGTAGGAGACAAGTGTGCAAGCTGAACCGTGTTCTCTATTGGAAGTGAGCACTCCTATTGGCGTCAAGGTTGGCAATAAAATTCAAAAGAACGTCAGACTCTGTGTGACTCCATAAGAACACTACATTACATTAGCCACCCCAAGAAGTCCCACAAGTTTAAAAAAAAAAAAAAAAGAAAGAAACTACAGGGCCAATGCTAACGTGTGAGTGTATGTTATGTCTTATTTTCCATTATGTCAACTATATTGAGTAATACTAGTGTGAAGGTGACTATATAGGTGTTATTTCATGTCTGGAGGACTCTGATTAGTGTTAAAAACCATACTTAGGTCATAAATAGGTTTTCTAGGCTCCAACTGCAAAAATATTCTATTTATAAAGAAGGAATCTTACTTAGCGGAAATTCACTTATCACTATTCGGTCCAATTAACCGTGACATATGAGGAGATTGATTGACAACGGTCTACAGCCAATCAGGATGCAGAACACAATGAGTGGTTCTCGCTTAGCCAATCAGGACTGTTGTGGCTCTATATTTAGCCGGCTATTGTCTAATGTGGGTTCCTAATATGCTTGTACAGGCACTTAAACACATACTGAGACAGGTGGAGGGAGCACATCTTTGCTTCAGCTCTACATGTCTTCAACTCTCACATAAGTATACACCACCCTCTACTGGTAGCAGTAGTAAATACAATAACACATACAACAGAGCACAGGTACTATAGCTCGCTCTAATACACCACAAGGACGCAGAACACAATGCGCGTTCATACGCTGTTGGGGAAAAAAAAAATTTTGCAAAATTGCATTTAAAAAATTCGCGAAACAGCAAGTCCGCCAAAGGTGAACTGTGATGTAGTGAGGGAACACTGGACTGAACGCTGAATCCACAACATCACTTCCTGTCTGCCCGTCACTCTTCTCCCCTGAGTGTGTTTACAGTAACATGAGCATGTGTCTTATTTACTCTTATGTCTACTATATTGGGTAATACGCCCGTAAAGGTGACTATAGGGCTGTTATTTCATATCTGGAGAAGTGTAATCATTTTAAAAAATGTATTTAGACTGTTGCAAGCAAGCTTTCTATGCTCTAACAACAACAACAAAAAATTACATTTATGAACAAGGTATCCCACTTTGCAAAAATTCACTTATCACCATTGGGTCTGTAACCAATGAACCGCGATGAATCAGGGATTACTGCACTCATTTCCAAGTTTTGAACTAAACACATGGTCATTCATAGGCAACATTTGTCCCATGAGCTGAGAGTTTGATTTCCTAGTCCCGTGGGGCGAAAATTGCATTGAAATATAAACAAATTGGAGGTCCAGTTGCACCAAGAACAGACTGCATTTGAGGTTCCACTGTAGGTTTTCAGCCAATGCCACCCATACACTGTGTAGTCTGATGTAAAGAAGCTTAGCACTATCATCTCCGAAAGTGATTGCTTGTTAAAGCTAGTGCACCCAACTCTCTGAACCAAAGAGAGACACCTCGTGTTGACCTTGCACGACTTCATTACTCCACTGTTTAAATTCACCAGTGCTGTCTGCCTTGAACCAAACGCTCACCTTGCTTGGAGCCCACCAACCGCTGCTGGACTTTCTCTAGGTTCTGGATGTATTCAGTTAGGGATCTTTCTGGATCCTGAGACACTGCGCCCAAGGTTAGGGTTGAGCTGGAGTAGGACCTGTGGGAGAGAGAGAGAAAAGAGATTAAATAGGTTAAACCATTCGTACACTGGAGGACGTACTCACACTAGGCCACTTGTACCCTGCTGCACTGGGGTACGATTCCCCCCTCCCTCTACTGGCCCCCACTGATTTGCGCTCACGCTGTGCATTTGAGCTGTGACCTGTTTTCTTGTGCCGTCACTTCTATTCTGCTGTATTACTGCAATGTGCCGAACTTTGTGGAATATTTCCAGTCTTATTTGGAGACATTCTGATTATTTTGCACAAGGTTGGCCATGTCAATTATTTTCAAGAGAGGGGCAATCATATTAACTGAATGACACGTTCTATTGTGGTGTATTTCTACAATTTCTATGATTTGTGGATTATTTCCATTCTTATTTGGAGCCACTCAATATTTTGTACACTTCATCTCAATACGTATACGACAGTCACCTTTACACTCATATTACCCAATATAATCAAAGAAAATAAGCCATTTAAGACATAAATAAGACTCTCGCTCGTGTGTTTCAATAAATGTCTTCCAAACCTATAGATGGGAAGTGACGTCAGGGATTCAAGAGTTGAGTTTTAACTGGAGTATGGCCACAACAGTAGCCTGTGTTATTGTTATGATGATGACTATTATGGTTATTTTTGTGCCTGTTGTGAGATAAATAATTATAAAATAATAAATAGCCTGTTGCTGGCAATCAAGTCTGATGTAGTGACACCTAGTGGCCAGTGTAAACTACAGCAAACTCAATTTACCTGTGGGCGGCTGGAAGTAGAGTCTGGGTGAGGCTGGCCGCATCAAGTATTGGGAGTAGGGTTGGAAATCTCAGAATACGATATGCGATAGATGGATCACGATAACAATGATATCTCGATATGATGATAGGGTGAACCAAAAAAATATTTCATATTGTATTTTGCGGCTCCAGCCTACCCGTGACCCAATGGGGATAAGCATTATAGTGAATGGGTGGAATATTTGCAGCATAATATAACCAGAATGCGAGCAGCAATGCTGCAAAAAGGATGAGACTGTTATAGTGCTACGTAAGTGTAAACAGGATTTTGGTTTAGGTATCTGACCAACAGTAAAGCCGTTTTACTTTTTACATCTTAATATCACAATAGTTGTATATATAGATATTTTACCGCAACCCTATTTGGGAATGATGTATCATACTCACTCTTAGTTCAGTGGTGGCTTATGCTTGCACCCTATCAGGCCTATTTACAGTAATCTGGGTTGCAAAATGTGACTTGGGGGCCGCGAGTTTGAGACCTCTGCCTTAAAACTGTATTTGTATTTAGTTCATTTAGAACATTCTTATGCTTGAAAATGCTTCATTTAGGCCAAGAAGACATAACATTTGCTTAAATATACATTTTTTAAAAACTATTAATAGGCTGTACTTAACCATAAAACAGTGATCATTTATGAATCCATTAATTTTTTAAAAACATGAGTGAGGGAGCGACGTTCAAACCCGCGATGACGCTACGGATGACTGTACTGGAAATAACGATCGCAATATATATCTGCTGCTTCTTCTTCTCTCCTTATCGTGAATTGCAACCACTCAAGTTCGTCCCTCCTCTTGCGCTACGTAGCCAAGATGATGATTGGTGGTAGTTAGGCTCCATCGCTGTGCGCTGGTTTTTGCTGCACTCCTCAGTGTGAACACATACTACTTGCAAGTGTGGAAGTGCACAATTTAGAACACAGCCTTGAACCACCTCTTCCAATCGCGCCAAACCAATGATTCAGTGCACTCACACTAGCTAAACGTACCATGCTTTAGGTGTTAAGTGGGCCAAGGCAAAGTACGATTGGCCGAGTGCGAGTACGCCCTTAGTTAACTTTTGATTAGCTGATATTGTGTCTTGTTAAAAAGGAGATTGCCAAACCTGTTGCACACCCTGAAGGGTGATTTGCTGGGTGGTACAAGAGCAGACACGGTATCTCTGTTTGGTGGCGACTCTGAATTCAAGCGTGACTGCTGCTGCTGACATACAACATCTGCTTTCAACCCTGTATTAAACACAAAGAGTGAAACCCTATTGTCACACACGCACACACAAGGAAAAATCATAAACCATGTGTTTAAAGAGCTAACCTGAAGCATGTCCATTAACAGTCCCACACACGGATAATCTTCTGATGGCTTTCTGGAATTTCCTGGTCAAAAACTTCATCCTGGAGAGTAGATGTCATTTTTACAAGTCTTATCACACTCACAATTCTCCCTTTAAAATCTGTCCTGTTTGATCCACACCTCGAGATGGCGATGACCACTCGCACTGCGGCCCTAAATCTTCCAAGTGGTCTTCGAAATAAAGGAAAGGGTGAGGGCCGTGCCCCCATGTTGGCGATCAAACACAAAGTGGCCTGCTCACAGTCCTGGAATCCTCCCAGCAGGAGTAGTAGGTAACGTTTCTGATACACCAGAGCTTTACGGAAGCTCTCAGCGCGCAGGTAGCGCTCGTACAAACGCTGCACCTGGATAGAAAATCAACAAGACAATATTTCATCACATTCATTCTTTGCGTGTGATAGTGCGTTCGAGACTGACCTTGTTGTGGTGGGCCATGTCGCTGATGGGTATGTTTTCTCTCTCCGTGGCAACGTTGAGGAGTTCGTTCTCGGCGCGGCGCAGCTGACGCTCCATGTAGGAGAGTTTGTGCTTGAGGGCGGTTCTCTCCTGACTCAGCAATGTCACACGCTGTGTTAGCTCAGAGTTCTCGCTCACTGTCCTCTCCAGTAGTCTGGATGATGCAATGGACGGGCTCTACGGTGAGGTGAAAAAATAGATTCTTGAGTGACACCATTAATGCAATAAGTGGCGAGATTAGCAGAGAGGCAGCAATTATTTAATTTAATTAAATATATGTGCAACAACGCCTGTGTTAGGCGAAGCCAGTTTATTTCAAATATACATTTTTTGTAATATTTTATATATGTCTTTTTTTTCTTTTTTTTAAACAATCAGATAAATAAAATATATTATAAATGAAAACTATTTTATAAAATAAGTGAGAATTTTATATTATTTAAATGATTTCATACATAGATGTCCTTTGTGCTAATTATACTTTTAGGAGCACATTAAATCATAATAAAAGATCATTTAATGAAAAAAGATGGGGAGATCATTTAAAAAAAAAAAAAAAAAAAAAAGAGCACTAACTTAGTGCTAGGTTATACTTCTAACTTTAGGGTAAATCTAAGCTCGATTGTGTTTACATTATAGCAGCTTCTTGTGTACCTGTTGGCTTTGCTGGGAGCCCCCAACATTGGCGACATCAGTCTGGTCAGTCTGATGGCGTTCGCCACTTAGTCCAGACATCCTCTGGGCAGCCATCTCTTTCTCCTCCCTTTGGAGCTCCGTCAGAGTACGTTGCAGCTCGTCCAAGCGCTGCTTGTCCTGCTGCCTCAACAACTCCAAGTCGTGCTGCAGTCAGCCAAAACAAAGCATATTTGAGTTGATCTTTTCTGCATGGTTGTTGAAAAGCCGTGCTGATCTTACCAGTTTGTTGGTGGTCCTTTCCTGTCGTCTATCCCGCTCCATCTGCTCCTGCCAGCCCTTCCTCCTCTCCCTTTCCCATGCCTCCTCTTTCTGCCGCTCCTTGTTCTTCAGCTCTGCGAGCTCCGCCGCTTGGCGCCTCGACCGCTCTCGCTCTGATTCCAAAGCACGGCCGACCTCCTCTTTCTGCTCGGTCAAGGCCTCAACAGCCAAGCGATGCCGGGTGGCGGCCTCCTCTCTATAGATCTCCTCCCTGCTCTTGTCTTGTTCCCATTGCCTCCTGCTCTGCAGAAGCTCCACTTTGAGCTTTTCCACCACGCCTGCCAGCTCCTCCTTTTGCCTTCGCTCCTGCTCCAGCTGCGAGCGCAGGTCGGATATGAACTTCCCTTCTCTTGCTGCATCTTCTTCGTGCCTGCGGCTGATTGCCAGCTGTTTGGTGCAGCGGTCCCGCTCCTCATCCAGCATCCGGTGGGCGTCGGCCAGCTTTGAGCGGACATCGAACAGACGAGACTCTGATTCGGTTAACATGCGCTCAAAGTGAGTCTTCTCCTGCATGTGGAGCTCATGTTGATCGGTGGAGTGCTGGCGTTCGTCTTCCAGTTCCTTCTGGGAGTCGTCCAAACGTTTCTCCAGCAGAACGCTGCGGGACTGTTCTATCTGGAGCTCTCGTCTCAGGTTGCTACATGCCACCCTCTCCTGCTCCACCTGACCGTTAAGGGCCATCAACTCTGACCTCTGCTGTTCAGAAGACGTTCGCATAACCTGGAGGAAGAAGTGGAGCGTCACCTTTGGATAAAATGATAAATTGTGACATTGTTTTCTTCCCCCATGCATGCAGCATTCCACACCTCTAACTTTTGCTCCACCTCTCTCTCTTGCCGCACACAGATCGCTCGTTCCTGCTCCAACTGCTGCTGAAGATCCTGGACTCGAGTCTGCTCTTTGCGCAACGCCTCCTCACACTCTTCTATAGTCAACCTGCAGGATGATTGAAGAAAAGGCACATGATACCAATGACATCTTGTGTGTATAGAAAACACATCATTGTTTTCATTTACCAAGGACGACACAAGAATCTAAACAAAATGTGCACAAATAAAGAAAGCGATGTTAAAAATAAATAAATAAACAAACTAACGGCCATTCTCTTTATGTCGCTGACCGAAGACACAGGTAAATGTGCAAGCAATTAGCAAGCTATTTTCAGTTTTCAGACGTGACTCAACCCGCCCGAGGGGCATCAACTGTAAAACGGGTGCACTGTAACAAGCGGTAAGAAGCAAAACTGATCATAATAGCTTATTAGTTTATTGTAAACAACAGGACAGGCAAGTGTAACATGCATGATATTCACACCAACAGCTGAGTTAAAGCGCATGCTGAGGTAGATTAAAGCTACTTTACATGCAGCTAATTACGGTAACTCAATGTTATGAAATACTGTGCTGTATGAGACTGGACTGCATGCCTGTGTGTGAGTTGGTGTGGATACCTGAGTGACAGTATTTTGTTCTTTTGCTCCTGCTGAGTCTCGTGTGCACATTTGAGCTGTTTCTGGCTGTCCTCCAGCAGCTGTGCTCTGGTTTGAGATTCAGTCTGTAGCTGCTCTCTGTCACCATCGCTTCTGGAGGCAGTCTGGGCAAGGGGAAAAACAAAACAAAACAAAAAACATTGGCTTGTATTGCCATCACAGGCCACAACATTAAAGTACAACAATACAAAACTGTATAATCCAACAGAATAGAAACATACATTATTGAGCTTTTGCAGGAAATTACTTAAGAATTAAAAAAGCAAAAAAAAAAATAAAATAAAATATGAATTAAAATGCAATAAAAATAAACGGCTTCCTATGTACATTAAGTATTATCAGTGCTTGTGTATCAGTATTGTACAATCAGAGCTTAAACGTAAATGTGCAGGGTTGAAATTATTAGAGACAAAGCAATAGAAGAGCTGATTACCATGATTGGAAATACAGTATATAAACAACTTTATTACTGTGTTTGTCATTTGCAGAGCTATAGAACAGCACTGAATCACAGACAGCTGTTTTCTCATATTGTACTTTACTTATTTAGCCACATAAGAGTGACCGAGTGTAAGTTCTACACCCCAATAATAAACATAACATAATTAGGTCTCTGACAGTGCCATTCAAATTTGCAAATTATCCTTATCTTATTCTACTGTAGTTCTGGCATTGTATCATTTTGTGTGTAAATGTGTCTTGTCCAAACCCCAACAACTCACGTTTGTGCGTCTCTGCGCCATCCTACATAGCAGCTCCCGCAGTGCGATCACTGTCTCCTGCAGTGCCCTCTTCTCCTGCTGCCAGCTCATGGGGGGCTCTGAGGAGGATTTGTCCCCCTGGTTCAGTAAAGTGGGGCCCTCGTCCTCATGAAGCTGTGAGATTGCATTTAATTCCTGGACATACAGCGGGGCACGTCGCTGCGACAGGGTGAGTATTCTGCAGCTTTCCTGGTACACTTTCCTCAACAGCGCCTGAAGATATAAGATACATATAGGTTAGGGACTGTTATAAGCATCAAATAATGTGTATAAATGTACCTGAAGCTCTGGAGACAGCAGGTCATCACTGTAGCTCATGCTGCCTGCAGCACTGTCAGTGTTAGCAGTGGGGTTCATACCCCTGCAGCGGAGATACTCCACAAACTGAGCATCCAGCCTCTCGGTCTGGTCTAGCTCCACTCTCAGCCTGGCACCCAAGTCAGAGCTCACATCTGGACCACAAAGACATCACCATTAATGAAGAACAAAACTGCATCCCAGGTGTTCCAGCTTTGCTGCTACTCACTGCTGCCGTATCCGTCGCTGGCCCACTCCGGTGCAGATAAGGAAGAGGTGGAGCCGAGTGGCGATGGAGGCTCCGTTACGTCGAGTTCTTCCAGATCACACACCTATAAAGAACCAAACAATGGTATAGTGAAGGAGCTTCACACAGAGGCGGATATGGTGTTGTTCTGAGCACATACATTATCTGCACTGACTGAGTCCACCATGGAGAAGTTATCCGAGACGGAGAGAGACCGCGGGGAGTGGGTGCTCTGCGTAGCCGGGTCAGGGGTGATTGTCCTGGAGAGAGGCGGCTCCATGGTGACCACGGGAGACTTGTTGGCCCGGAGGTGGTCCAGGTCTGTGGTAGTGAGTGCGCTCAGCTCCGACACATGAGAGCACAGAACCGAAGCATGGAACTGTTCTTGGATTAAGTCTTCGGAGTGTTCCAGACGACGCAGTACCTCCGGAGAGCTCAGCAAGGTGTTGTCACGGTAGGAGCTCACGGCTTCCTCGAAAGTTCTCTGTGAAATATCTGAAAGAGACTCTTAAGGATTACACACAAAACTTCCAATATGCATCAATGGGTCAGTATTTTGTTTTAGTTAGTCTTTTTGTACAACAGTTACTTATTTTTACACTTTTATGACAGTTAACCTTAGAAAGCGTGATGGAGGAAGCTGACTCATTTTCAGCAAAACACTTTCCCCTTTTGTGTCTGCTACAGACACAAGAGTGGGTAATTTTATTATACTTTTGTATTATTTATTCTGACTGTACAGCAGTTTATTTTTACACTTGTATGAGTTAAATGTCTTGCCCTGAGCGAATCTCACTTTTGTGTCCACAACACTTCTGTCACATGACAATGGGCCCGTAATGTCATATTTTAGTTTTACTCTTACTTGCAGCAGTTTTTCACTGCACTGTATGAGGACTCACCCCTGGGTGAGCATCCCTTGTGGTGAGTAAGCGTGTCTATCTGGAGACTGTGTTGTCTGATTTGCGGTAGTTGTCTTTGCTGATGGGCCAGTGTCTCCTCCTGCAAGGCCAGGTCCTCCTGCAGACGTAGAAGCTCCACTTTCAGGAGGTGGTTGTCATTCTCCAAGTTGGCTAGGGCCCGGTCTTTACTCTGAAAATATCACGAGACATGCAGTAGTTCAGCCTAGTATAAATACCATGACATGAATCCATACATGCGTTAAGTGTTTTCTGATGCAGGTTTTATGTGATATTCTTTAGTTGTCACCTGTCCTTCCTCAAGTAGTTTTTCAGCTCTTTGGGTGCTGGTGCTTAAGCATTGTTTGACTGCTGTCAACTCTGCCCTCAGGGCCTGATGCTCCACCCCCAGTCTAGCCAGTTCCGTCTCTCTCAGTCTTAAGGCAGCATCCGTTTTAGCCAGAGTCTCCTCGGCATGCGTCTGTCAACAGGAAAGGGTCTCAATAGAATATGACTCCGACCATAAAAACAAGATGAACTTCTCCTTTACTTCCGTACTTCTTACCACTTACATACCGTTTATCAATGACACAAATCTAAAGAATTCTCAACAACATGACCAAAGCTACATTTTCTTCAGTGCTGAACAAAGTGCACCAGACCATAAAGACACGAAGCAGTCCAACGTAATCCAAATCTTCCGGTGTACCAAAATCCCCACAGAAACGTCACCAAATGTTTTACAAACAAGAGCTAATCCCACATATATGTATCCGCTTCCTCATTTTTATGTCATTTCCCCTGCGAGAGAAACATTCTGCCGTCTCTGTAGTGGTGCTGCTGTGACGTGTCTTCCGCTCTAACTAGAACCAGATGTTGTCTTGCAGCTTGCACAACTGTACTAAACTGGTTTGGGGGTAGCTTAGCATTTCCTGTCTAAGTGCTTTGTCAATTCTGTTACTGTAGTTTTATTGAAGGCTTTGCAAGCACCCCCCCCAAAAAACATTCAACATTACTGGTGTTGAAAGGAAAATGTTAACTATGGGGTAAATTAATAATTTTTTTCAAATATTATCATTAACTGTATTGGAGAAACTCTCTCTGAATGTTTCAATGCCAGTGTTGTACTGCAAAACACAATGATGCCCAAGACATAACTCAACTTTTCACAGCTGACAATGCAGTCGAACAGCACCTCTGCTGGTTGCAGCCAAGTAGTGCACCCCACCATCCCGAAACTTTAACAGCTGGTGCTTACAGCTTTCAATGCTGATTTTATGGGAAACAAAGACTCACCAATACTTCCTTTTGAGCATCTTCTCGACTTGATTCCCTCTCCTGGAGCCGCGCCGTCAGGTCCTCGATATGGCCCAGCAGGGAAGCAACTTCCTGTCTGAGCTTTTCGACTTCCTCCTGGAGCTGCCCTTCCCTCCTCCTGAGCGCTTCATGTTCGGCTGACAGCTCAGCCTTCACGGTCACAAGTGTTTCCATCCTCGCCCTCTCCTTGGCCACACCCTCCTCCCTGTCCGAGATATCGGCTTGTAGCCTCTGGACTTGTGCCTCCAAAGTGAGGCTGCTTTCTCGCAGCGCCATCATTTCATTTTTTATATCCTGCTCTTTTGTTTTTAAATCTTCAACCTCTTTGACCATGTTTTGTTCCTTCGCTTGAAGTTCAGTAACCAAAGCGCTGAGGTGCACTCTCTCTTCTTGCACCTGCTGAGCTTGTAGTCTGAAATCGTTCCTCTCATCCTCAGATACTTTTAGCTCCTCCCTCGCCTCTTCCAGCTGAGCTTTGAGTTCCACCAGCTCGGCCTCCTTGAGAGCGAGGAGTACTTTGAGCTCATCGGCCTTCCCCCTTTCAGCTGACAGCCTTCGCCCAAACTCTTCCCCGTGTCCTCTGTACTCCTCTTCCTGGGTGTGCAGCAAATGCTCTAAGCTCTCTTTCTCCGCTGCCATCGTCTCCAGCTGACTCTGAAGGGCTTTGAGGCGTGATCGAAGGGACTGAGAGGAGGTCAGATTGAGCTCTTGTTTCAGGCTGTTGGGCTTGCCTCGCCTCTCTGGCTCCTGGAGGGCGAAGTGGCGAGGTTCCGGGCTGGGAGCTGGCGAGGGGTTGATGCTGTCACCATCCTGAGAGTCGCTGACTTCGTGCACGTTGGCCCCAAGCATAGAGAGCTCTGCCTGTAGCGTGCTGATGACCTCGTGAAGGCGCTCCTCCTCTTCTCGTTTGTCCTGGCGCAACCGAGAAATTTCTGACTGAAGATGCTCAACTTGTGAGCTCAAATCGTGAAGGTCAGACTCCAACTCCTTTTGACAGAACAACCAAAAACAGACAATTTGTGTGTCACCACTAATTAGGCATTGGCACGAACCGCATTTATGCAAAGCTTCCAACAAGTACTGATCACAAGTGGGTCTGTATTTTTCATTAGGTTGTCTGATATTCGGGGATTTAGAGATTTATACATGGAAAACAGGTGGCGCCAAACAACTCCTCAAGTGAGTCAGAGCTTTTCTTCCCGTCACTCTCTCTCACACACACACAAACACACACACACACACACAACCTGGACTTGAGGTATGTATGTTGGGTCTTTTACAGCACAAAATAAATGTGTACCAAAACACTTGGTGGAAACTTGACATTTACTCTCTGTGCATTTATGACCTTGTTGTCCCTGGTGTTCTCCAGCTCCTGTTCCAGCCTTTGGATCTCACTGTTGAGGTGGTCAATCTCATGGTTTTTCTCCTTCAGTAAAGCGGATGGGAGGCTTTCCTCCACTTGGTCTTCCACCTTTCTTTGTGCCTCTTTTTCCTCTACCAGTATGGTAAGGGTGGACACGTTCTCCTAGAAAGAAAAAAAAAGTTTAGAGCTATACACAGCTACACATACAGTACGTATGTAAGTAAACTTGTATATACTTTAGTCTGTAGGGGTGTCACAAGACCTCGCGAGATTAAAAACGCGACTTCCCATTCAGGAAAAAAAAAACAACTTGTTAAATAAATTAATCACACGATAAATGAAAATGACGTCATTAATTTTGCCGGCCTCCATATATGTATCCGTGTCTGTTTTCCTCATCTCTTGCCTCCAAACAGGCAGAATGAGGGTTCACTCTGCATTGGTTCAGCATCAGTACGCTTCATAGAATGTTCATGGCGTTCCACAGCACAACGGCATCAAAGGAGTGAGCCTTCTTGTCAGCCATATTGCCGCCAGAATACACAGAGCACCATACAAGAGTGCAGCCTCGTGAAGAGCAAAGCAAGGTAACAGTAGAAATTAGGAGGGGGGAAAAAGCTGCTTGCAAAGCAAAATGCCACAGCCCCCAGTATAGGAATATTCCGGCTTCAAACGGAATGACCATGGCTCACCCACCGAGGATGAGCCAGTATGCCAAATTGTTGGCAAAAAAAAAAAAAAACTTGCCCACCTCAAACATACAGTATCCACCCAACCCAGTTTCCATCTGGGGGAAAAAAAACAACAAAAAACTACACATGAAGATGATGTGCCTTCGTTCCGACAGTCAACACTCACTGAGACGTTAGATCAGCGAAGTAAATACAAAGGGAACAGTGCAAAATGTTTGCGTTCATAAACAGTGTACTTTGCTACATTGCAAAAGAAATGCTGCTCTTTAATACAGTTGAAAAGCCAGCATTTCCAGAAATGCTGCCGTTTGACGGACAGCATGATTGCCTGTAAGAAAATACATGTCACAGACGGCAATTCTACAACTTTACAGAGTGAACGATGACATATTAAAGAAAGTTTTGCATTATGATAATAATATTATTATATTATCATCAGCCAACATTAGTGGTTTATTTGGTCTCAGAAATTAAGGTCATTTAACGTCAATTTGTGGGACAAACATTCAAAATGCACCTGCATTGTGTTGTGACTCGGCTAAATAAAAAAGGTTTGTTTGTCCAGTCATGTTTTTAATGTACTCTTCTTCAAATGAATGCTAAAATCTCGTCTCGTCCTAATGGACCCAATCTCGTGTATCGTCTTGGGAGCTGCGTGTCACGGCTCAGTGTCCAGCTTGCAAAGCAGTATCGATTAACCAACTACTGAAGATGACTATTATTGTCTAAATGGCCGGCAACAATAACTGCCTTGTATAGAGTCGAGCATAGTACAGTACGTAGAGTCTGCATGATTGCTACTGGCACTAGGGAGCCACGGTTCATTGAGGAATGAATTTCAACATGTAATGTGACTTACTGAATATCCAAGTTTCACCTATAGTGTAGACAAGATTAAATGTTTGCTAAAACGGGGCTTGTAGTCACTTTTGTGAGATACTTGTGTGTTTAGACAAGCAGTACATACCTTGAGGGCTTCAATCTGCTCCTGAAGTTCATGAACATGGGCAGCATTCTCATTGGTTAGCCGCTCCAGCTGTAGCGTGAGGTGTTTCAACTCCACCTCTTTAATGCTCAAGTCTCTCTGCACATTGTCCAGTTGGCTCAGTAGGAGTTCCACCTAAAAAAAACAAACAAACAAACAAACAAACAAAAAAAACACATTAGCTAAAGACATCATGGCTACCACACATACTGCATATGAGTGGACAAAATCTAACCAACCTCCTGTTCTTTGCTGTGTAGGCTTTGCTGTGCAGTGTCCAGAGCATCCCTCAGCTCTTGGGTGGGTTCACGTGTGTTGTCATGATAACAGTGCCTAGTCTCATCCAGTTTGGACTGCAGTGCTGATATTTGCAGCCTGTTGGACAACTGCTGCTGCTCTAGTGCTTGCTTATCCTGTCAAGGAGGTGGATGCATGTAAAATTACAATTTCACACACGTAAAAAAGTAAAAAATACCAATTAGGTCTTACTTGCGTGAGCTCCTCTTCCCTCAGCTTTGCCCGGTGGAGCTCTTGTTCAAGCTGACCGACGGATCTGTTGCACTCGACACTATTGAGCAGTGCTTGCTCAAGCTCTCGGATTCGCCCGGCTAGCTTGTCTATCTCCTCGTTACGCTTTGCAAGTTCCCGCTGTGCTTGCTGATTGGCCGCCACTGAGGAGGCGTGGTCCTCCATCTTGTCTTTGATGATCGCTTGTAGATTCTCCACCTACGACCACAGCGTAGGGAGGTTTCAAAAGAGGTACACATGACCGAGACTTGCCAACTACATGATTTGTGACTAAAATAGAAGCCATTCCGGATCAGCAGCCACAAGAGAGTAATGAAGTGAACCCATTCCAGGGAGTAGTGACATGAAGGTGGAGGAGCAATTAGGCAAGGACTATGAGCAAATGAAGCATGCACATGACTGATGAAAAGGGCATGAAGACTTTTAAGCACTGCTAATCACAATCTACGGAAGATGACATGGAGATAATGATGCAAAACATGCACAAGATTCAAAAGTATGCCACAAAATCCATACCTGCAGAACCAAGTCCTCAAACTACAGCAATCCATTCAGCACAGGGACAAACACATATCAAAGGTCAAGCTCAGTTCAACACTTCCACCTCTACAAGCAACCATATGCATTCAGTCAACGGCTCTTTACTGCCAAACAGCACACAAACCCACAGTGTTTAGTGTAGACACGCATGCACTTCTGCTGCAATATTGTTGACCTAGCAATTAAATGTTGTCTTGTGCAGTTCTGGGCCGTCAGTAATAAATAAATAAATAAATACATAAAATACAAATAAAATAAAAATGTAAGTAAATTAAATTGAAAAGAAAAAACTTAAATTGGTAAATATAAGCTCAATATTAAGGGCCTCTCACCCTGTGCACTTTGACATCGCCACCGGCCGTCTGCCTGAGCTGACTCTCCAGCCGTCGAATCTCCTGCTGGAATTCATCTCTTTCATGCTCACGCTCAACGGCTTGTTCCTGTTAGCATGGGGTCAAAGTGTAAAAAGTAATCACATGAAAATCATGTTACTTAGTTAGCAAAGGGTGGAGCAATCTAAAAGTACTGCAATGGAAGTGCAGAATTCCATTATGGCAACACTACTCTGCTTCATATGATACCAGCATTGAAACAAGACTTCAGAACATTCAAACAGACATATCTCTCAAATGGAATCTCATGGAAAGCTTAATACAAATGTGTAAAAATCACCTCAATGAACTGCCGATTGTGTTTGAGCTGTTTCTCCAGCGCTTGCACCTGCTGGCTGAGGTCTTCGGTGTGAGTCTTGTGGTGCAGCTCTATCTCCAGGCCCTTTGTTTCCTGTTCCTCTAGGTCTCTCTCCAGGGCCCTGAGGCGCTGTGACAGGGAGCTGTGGTCCTTCTCGGCCTGCCGCTGCAAGTCCAGCCTGTCTTGGGTCAAACGCTCAGTCTCCGTGAGCAGAGCTTTGGGAAGGGAAGCAAATGACTGAATATACAGGCACAGGCACAGGCACAGGTACACTGAAGATGCTTGGTTAATCACATAGTGTCCTCTTCAAAACGAAAGGGAAAAATTTAGCACACTTGAAGGACAGGAAAGGAATAAAGAGCACCACCCTCCAAGAGGCTCTGCAACAAGCTGGAGTATTCGCTATGACAGTGTTATGAAAGCAACCAAACACCACAGCACACAGTCTCCCCACCTCCTCATTGCACACATACTCTGACACCATAAACCATCCACAGGATCTAATTTGAGCCATTGGCCTACGGAGAGAAGACACATCTGAGCACAGCCGTTACGCAAGTGCACGGCGGAGAGGTCATGTGACATTTTATGCCAAGCACAGACGTCGCTCAGTCCCCCCCCCTTCCCTCACCTTTCTCCCTCTCCCCGAGGCCGGCGGAGAGATGCTCCTTCTGACGTAAGAGCATGGCGTGCTCCTCACTGAGCTCCTGGTGTTTCGCTCTCAGGCTGTGCAGCTCCGCACCGAGGCCCTCCATCTGGTGCGCCTTCCTCCTGAGATCCTCCAGCTCCTCCACTAATCTCTCCTCTTGCGCCTCCTTCTGCAGCAGGGCCTCCTCTAGAGCTTCCTTTTCGGCTACGTAGCCATCCAGGAGCCCTGAATTTATCAAGGTCATCACTATGTTAACAGACTTTTTAAATGAGGTTGTAAAAGAAACAAGTGTCCCGAGAGCCTGTTTATGAGCGTCACCAAAAAATCCATCATCTCCCTCACTTTGTTTCCTCCACTTTTGAGATAAGAGGATCTGAAACTGCCATGACATCATGAAGGAAAAAACCTCCTTCCTCCCCGCCCCTACCCCGTGTATACACCCACCCTTTCACGGAGGCTTTGTATTTACAACCCCACTTTTAAAAACAGGCTTTGTTACACATCTTAAAATAAAGCCTGGAGCTCTGCCAGCTATCAGTCAGCCAGCTACAGACGTGGGAGCTGTAAGTTTGATCATTGTGTTTTTCTTCAGAGAACAAGCGAACCTAGCATAATGTTGCGGTTAAAACGTGAGTGTAATGTTAGCACTTTAGCTCACATAGCTATGCTCGTGTTGCTAACATTTGTGTCATCCTGTCCCACTCCTTAACGTTACCTTGTTGTATGTGATATGGCATTTATTACGTTGGACAAGTGCAGAGTGCAGAGTAGATCAAGTGCACAATTGCACTCCTTGGAGTCATACACATTGTAGGATAATATTGTTTTATTAACTTGTTAGCTGAGTGAGTAAATATTTCTATAAGTAGGTTATAAAAATATTGTTTACTAATTTGTTAACTGAATGGATGAACATTTAAGTAGGTTATAGAAACAAATATAGATACAAAGATAAAGTGCATTCAGATGTACTATGCTGCATGTGCCATTTTGTACAGAAAAAGGTTCTGATGAGAGTCCTACCACATCAGCTAAGACAACTCTCAGCTGCTGTTGTCACACACACATCACCAAAGTAGGTAACGAATAAGATATTTTGATGCCGATGGACTGAGAAAACAATTGTAAAAAGGCACAGGGGACTAGCGATAGAGGCAGACTCTCTCTCCTTCTGGTCAGGAAGCCTCAGGAGGACATGAGGAGAGACAGTTAGCCCAGCCTTATTGTGGCCTTATCAGGGTGCGGAGAATTTCATCTCCAACAACGCACACGTGTAATTAGCTACAGACACACAAAACGTGTTGTTTGCAGGGCTTACGAAAAGCACTGCCCAAATTCAGGCATCAACATTGTTGGGCAACACATTTCCAATACACTTATTTAAGATAGTCGAAAAATACAGAATAAAGAGCATATATCTTTAATCTCTGTTTGGATCTCCAATTTGTGAGGACACGACACTAACCTTCAGCCTTGTGGAGTTCCAGCGCCAGCTGACTCTTTAACTTCACCTCCTGCTCAAACTGCACCAACAGGAGCTTGTGCTGTTCAACGAGTTGGGCTGAATCTTCTTGGCCTTGAGAGAACCTTTCCTCCAGAGATAAGTGGATGTTATGAGTCTGCTCCAGCTGTGGTAAGGAAACAAAAATCCAGTTTTGGTTAGTAACTTCTGACAAAAGGAGTATGATTTTAGCATAAATACGCTTATCAGTACCTGTGTGTTGGCCTGATTTAGCAGCTCTAGGAGGGTATCCACTGTGTGGCGCAGTCGGCTGCAGGCGATTAGGGCCGCCTCCTCTCCTCCGGGGTTGATCTGTGTGTCTGAAACCAGGAGACTCTCACAGAGCAGGTGGGACAGCTCTAAGTCCTCAGAAGTCATATCTGTGATGAAAACCCCACAACATATTTGCTGTCAACTCACATGTTGGGAAAATTGAAGACTAAGTGTGAACACACCTGGTTCTTGTGCCTCTTTATACCCTGTTGAGCTCATCTGATGGACAGATTGTGCAGACGTGTTAGATCTGGCACTGAGCTTCTGCCCAATCAACTCTTCGGTAGCAATAGTGCTGCGAAGCATCTCCATTAGGACCTTCTTTAGCTTGTCATTGGCCTGGAGCAGTTTGTGTCTATGAGGGATGAGCAACTATGAGTGCTTAGACGAACACACACATGCACTACAGTGCAAATTAAAACCGCTTACCTCTCTTCTTTCGCAGACTGCAGGTCACCAGTGAGCAATTTTAGAAGGTTGCCTCCCTCTTGGCTCTCGCGTTCCCGTCTTTGGAGGTGGGCGTCCAGGGTGTCCATCTCTGCACGCTTCCCCTCTAGCTCTCCCTGCAGACAGCCGACCTCCGCGCGCAACTGCGAAGAGACAAAAATCATACATGAATAGTTTGAAAAATCCATTATCACAATCAATAAAACCCTAAAGACTGTTCCGACAATTCCAGGACACCAGGACAAGCTTTTTCCTTACCTTTCCTTCCCTGCGTAGCTCCCTGTCTGCCTCGGCGATCACCATAGCTTCCCTCCCTTTTGGGTCTCCCTCCCACTCCCATTAAAAATGTCTCAAGCAGCCACCTGCATCAACCAAACAATGGCGTCGCCCGGGCAACAGAACCCTCCCAACCGCTCTTCAGTCAAGCCCATAAGGGAGGGGGCGGTTGAGTGTTAATATCTTACTATCAAATAAGCCAAGCTGGACAGGTGCCATGACGACGGCAAAGAAGAAGCGCTGACTTGACGTTTGTAGCATAGAACACCTGATTGCTTCAGAAGCATTACCAAGGTCCTTTTTTGGAGAGTGCTGAATTATTTTAATAGTAATTTAATTATAGTGTGGGAAATTTGAGTCAAACTACGAGGTAAAAAAACATATTGAACTAGGTAAAAAAAAAAAAAAAGTAGTGAATGACACAGCATTCACTTTCTACAGTCACTAACAATCTGAAAAAAGAGCAATGGGCCTCATTCACGAATATCTTCTTAAAAGTCTTCTTAAGAAGTGTGCTTAAGAACGCGCGGGTTGGAAACTGCCCCACATTCACGACACGTTCTTAAGTAGGGATAATCGTTCGCACCGGTGTTCTTAGGTTGATGAATGCCAACTGCGATGCCCGTGCATGTGAGCCCTAATTTGCATAGGTCACCGCCTATTATTTCCTATATAAGGTCAAAAATGTGCCGTGGGCAACAGGCAGCTGGAGGCGGAGATGGCAACGCGCAAGGGCAAGACTGAGGAGCAGCTGGACAACAAACGAAAGAAAAACTTCAATTCTACTGAAATAGAGGTGCTTTTACAAGGAGTGAGCGAACACAAGACCACCTTATTTTCACGTGTATCCACCGGTCATCAGGCCATCCAAAAAGAGTCGGCATGGAGCACCATTGCAGGAAACATAAATGCCGTTTCCACGGAGAAACGCGCCACCGCAGAGGTTAAAAAGAAGTGTTTTGACTTAAAATAGACTAAAAAAAAAGATTGGACCGCACCGGAGGGATCTGGAGGAAACGGGAGGTGGGCCATCAATCAGAAACCAAACCATTTCAGAAACTCTAGAAGATATTTACACAATCATAATGGAAAAATAAAGTCAAAATACATAGTTTGTGTGTGACAATTTATTTTTTCTGTGGTTACATTTGATTAGACGCTGCCTAATTAATACAGCAGCCCCGTGCTCTGGCTCAAGACGTGGCTGGGGGCGCATGTCGTTATCTGGGGATGCTACGTGTGCAATAGGCACACCACGTTTCATTGCGATGTTATTCTGATGATCCTGCACACCTGCAAGAACAGAGAGGGAAGCCTGAAGCCTGAAGCAGGACATCAAATATTCGTGGCTTTCAGCAAATAAATCTAATGGTCCCTTTACATTCTCCCTCTGCGCAGCACACGTCCAGCCAGCCTTTTTTTTTTTGATGAATTGGGATTTGAATATATATTTATCCATGGAGTATATTTTAGTTGTTTTGATGATAAATAATTGTTGGGATATTTTATTTGCACTACATTCTTTGGGATCAGGTTGCAAAATCCATCATGAGGGCGATTGCGCATTGAAAGTGCAAGCTTTGCTTGTGCGTAAGAGTCCTCCTGAGCGTTCGTAGAATTTGTTCTTAGATCTAAGAACTGTGAGTTAAGAACACGTTTCGTGAATGCCGAAAATCTTCGTAAGAAGGCTTTAAGAACACATTTGTGCGTAAGAACGTTTCGTGAATGAGGCCCAATGTTCTTAACTTTGGAGATGATTAGGTTAAAAAATCATCTTGCTTGAGTGTCTTGATGTAACTGAGGCAAAAAAAAAAATGGAGCAAACAGGTAATTGGATAATTACGGCGTGCGTGATTACGTTTCAGCTGGCAATAAGTTACTGAAACGTAACTGATGCCATGAATTTGGTAAAAGGGACCCAATTCCTTTTAAAATGATATTGGATCCCAGTGGGGCACTATAGTAAGTTTCTTTGAATAAAAAATATTCAGTAAATGTCAAGGCTGTATGCAGGGTAAATGTGCATTCTTCTCTTCTTGCCCGAAATACGCCCCCCTCAAACGGTTACGTGCTTATGGTTATCAGCAAACAGTAAAAACAAATTGGATATTGGATATAATTGAATGAAAATTGGAGAATCACGAAGCAGCGGAGCAGTGACCACAAGGTAGGGCTTCAGCTCCCCAGTAAACAAAAGTATCTTCCCATTGCTGCCTTACTCCAGTTTAGACAATTCTTACATCCAAGAAAATACTGTCTGGCTACTACTTTCAAGAAGGAGCGACAATCGGTACTGAGCAGCAGTAGGCCGGTTACTGCTGGGCAAGCAGCAAGTTGCCATACATAGCTTCCTAAAACGGTGGAATTCTTATGAAGTTCTTGTACCTGACAATTTACAAGATTTTGGAGCAGCATAAAAATTAAAGCAGTTATAACTTAAAAACACACTAACCTCAGGATCATGCACTTTGGCACTTCCATAACTTGTGGAGCGAGAGCATAAAATAAAAATAGATAAGTCTGGAAAAAATGGAAAGGTACCGTAAGACCTTTTTAAACAACCGTGTGGTAAGACATAACCTATGGTGGTGGAAACAAGGGTGAAATTATTAGGCCTGCATCACGCATTAGCAAACATCTAAAAACAGGGGGTAAACTTTGCGCAGTGGTCTGACTCTTCAGTCATTATACAAAATCTTGGCAAAAAATGAATGCAACTCATAAATGTGACATTGCAGAAGCTTGTGGAAACGATGCCACAGCGAATGCGTGCCATAATCAAAGCTAAAGGTGGGCCAACCAAACAGAGTGCCTCAGCTATTTTTTTTTTTTTTTAATTTAGTTTAGTTTGATTGACTTCAAACATGCATACAAGCTTAAATTGGAGTACATCTTAAACTTACAGTTCCATAATTCAACATGTCTAAAAAGGAGTAGGAAGAAGCAGAGCTTTTGGCTAACTTTGGCCAGGCAGTTTATACGTTGCTAGTGGTATCGCAAGAACAGATGATACATGAGATTGGGTCTACGAGAACGAACAGAGACGAGATTTTAACTTTACTTTTAAGAAAAGTACAATAAAAAAAAAAACACCATATATTGCAATCTACGCTACCGGCCCCGCCTCCACCCACTGAGACAAAGAGACTGTATGACTGACAAAAGGGCTCACTCGGTTCATGCCGTTGTTCTATGGAACAAAGGCGCCAAGGTACTGAAAACAATGCACAGAGTGAACCAGCTTCCTGCCTGTTTGGAGGCAGGAGAAGATGAAAACAGACACGCATGCACATGTCAATGTATTGAGGCCGGCAAAATAATCCAGTTAATTTTCATTTATTGTGTGGTTGATTAAGTATGCGGCCCCTGAAATGAAGTATATCTTTGTGGAAAAACAAAATCAATTATTCGATTCATTTCCCATCAAGAGAATTTAGTGAAATGCAACAAAATTTGACCTATGGCAGAGTGCTGTGAGGTAAAACTCACATTCATCCTCTATATCAGGGGTGTCAAACTCGTGCCATGGAGGGCCGAGACACTGCAGGTTTTCTTTCCAGCCAGTCACTAAAGCAGGTGATTTTAATGATCAACACCTTCAGTTTGAGGGAAGGAGCTCATCAATTAAATCACCTGCTGAAGAAACTGGTTGGAGAGAAAACCTGCAGCGTCTCGGCCCTCCAGGGCACGAGTTTGACACGTGCTCTATATGCAGAGAAGCGTTGGACTGTGTAAATCCAATAACTCGATATACAGGTTATCTGCATGTGTGTATAGTCTAGTATATTATAGTAAAGTGTGGTACCTGGGCAACTACAGCGTCTAGTTGCTGCAGTTGGGCAGTGAGCTGGCTCATTTTACTTGTGTAGTTGCGCTCCTTTTCTTCGTGTTCAGATGCGAAGGCCCGCCTCAGGTCCTCAAGCTCTGCCTCTTTCTGCTGCTGGAAATCAGCCTTAAAGAAAAAAAATGCAACTGTTCCATGTATATTTTGGTCAACAGCTACATTAGAGTTCTCTGGACATGTCTCACGGGCTGCGAGTGAAATTCTAAATGTCTGGGGTGAGAGGGGGAAAGAAAAAAAAAAAAAAAGGACCTTCAGCCTAAAAACCTGCAGAGGATAAAAAGCTTAGATCCATCCCCTTTAGCCACTGTTCAGATGGTAGGGACACAAACACACGCACTCGTCGACACTGGTCAGAGAGCACAGACGGACAAGAACGCCCCTTCATATATGATGGCGGGATTATGTGGGAACTGGGTTTGAATAAAGCTCCACTGGGAAAGAGTCCAATAGAAAAAAACATAACCCTTCCAATGAACTGGTGCATCTGGAGATTAGAGGAGCAATGCACACAACAGTCCTCAATAATCCATAGAGATTACATAATGATGTTTCAAAGTCACACTGCTAGATAAATATACGCAAAACACAAAAAGAGCTAGCACATACCCTCAACTCAAAGTGTTGAGGGTAAGAAGCAGAAGATACGAATTCTAAAAATCTGCCTTGTACCTTCATCTGATTAATCCTGTCCCCCGATTGGACTTTGAGGAGCTCCGCCTCCTCCAGAAAGTGCTGCCGTTGCCTTGACGACCCCTCTTCCAGCTCCCTGCGACATGCCTCCAATTCCCGGGCTGAGATGCTCTTCAGCTCCTACAACGAACAACAGTGTCGTCCACTGGTTTAATCGCACCACAACAAAAAGACGTGGAACACAAATAAATCCTCCGAGCCGGCTTGGCACAACCACACCATTATGAGGACTGTGGGGGCCGTATAATCTTTTCGGTTTGAGACACAAGCTAACACAACACAATTGCACCTACACAGGAGTTGTGTGCATTCACCTGTAGCTGGAGTTGGTGCTGTTGGGAGAGTTGTTCTTTCTCAGCGGCGTACGTCTGCATTATCTCTTGAAGAGCAGCACTGTGCTGCTGCTCCAGCTCTAGAACCTGAGAAGATGAGATGGACCCGAAAGGTAAGATAAGCAGACGCTGGCTGACCACAAAAAATGGCATCATGACCTGAAAACAAGCCTGGTTCTGCCATTATGCCATTATTTATAGGGAAAGGTTTATGGGTTCTGTAATGTGTCATTTTATTGCTTCTTAAAAATGCTCTTTCATTTGCAGACAGAATGTCAAATACTGTATTTCCTCATATAGTGGCCTGACGCAACTCAAGTGCAGAAAGTACCAGGCTTATATTGGGGTAAGGCCTTCATTAGGGAGAGAGGCCTTTGTTAAAATAAATCATATTTAATTTAGAAATCATTAAGGCTGCAACGATTAGTTTAATAACCGATTATTTTTTCGAATAATCGATGAATCGGATTTAAAAAACAAAACACATTTTTACATTTCCGCCTCTTAGCAGCACTCCCTTGAGGAATGCATGAATGGACTTTTCCTTCCCCAAAGAGGTCGAGGAAGAGGAATTTCTCCAACACCAAAACTGAAGTAGAGAAGCATAAACGATCAAATGATAAACATCACAAATACTCTACTGCAAATCAACGAGTCACTGGCACAGACTGCAACATGTGCATCACCAATAAATAAATAAGAAAAAAGTCAACTTTAGGAGCAGGCTTTGCGTTTGTCATCGGCTCTGTGGGGGCCTTGTGTGATGGTCAAGTTGTGAAGCACCAAGCAAGATGTTCACTGTTCTACCACTAGGTTTTGTGTGTACGCATGGTAAGAGTTGTGCATAAATGTACGCATTTTCCTACGCACAAGTACAAGTGGATAAATCCCATACTTTGCATGGGAATGTTCTTATGCACGCTCTAAGCACACATCTCTGCAGTGGTTTGCTTCGCAAGATATCAGAAAGAGGCAAAAATGTTGATTGCTCTTTTCCAAAGTCAAAGCTGATGTGTGTGACTATCTTGTTTTGCCTGAAACACAAAGATAATACGTCTGCTTTCATGGAAGACTAAGGAAATTAAAAAAATTGTCACATTTGAGAAAATTGTACAAATTATTCATCTAAATTCAGCATTTTAAGGACAAAAAATACAAACGTAAGGCTTCAGAAGACATCATATGAAGTGTAACAGTATCTGTGACTTGAGGTGACATCAGCTAGCCAGAGTTACATAGATACTTTATTTCTCCAAGAGAAATTCACAGTTGACTGAAGCCGAGTGCTAGCAGCAGGTTAGCAGTGTGGACAGTGGCTGACAGTAGCTCCTGTGTGAATGTTTACTGCATATGTGTTCTCTGCTAGGTAATAAAGAGATTGAAGTGCAAAGTGAGTCTCTCCTTAACCACAAACAGTAGCAGCATTCTACAGTAACGTTACATGTAACGTCCATGATAATGTGTGAGTCTCTTATTTATGTCTAAGATGGCTTATTTTCTATTATGTCTACGATATTGGCTAATACAATAAAAGGTGTTTTATTTCATGTCTACAAGGCTCTAATAATGCTAAAAGCACTATTTAGAAGGCCAAACAGGTTTTCAATGTTCTCTTAACTATGAAAATATTCCTTATATTATTCCTTAATATAATATTCCTTAATAATATTGAATCCTACTTCACGGAAATTCAGTTCGCTCAGTCGGGTCTGGAAGCAATTAACCAAAACGAGGGTTGACTGTATAACCGTTTACAGGTGAACTTAAACTGCAAAATGGGCGAGAGGGCGAGATATAATGCGTATATAGTGTAATTGTTGCAAACAACCACTTTAATTTAGCTTTCTCTAAACTTGTCCATTGGCCATGTTTAACTGTTGAATATTTCAGTACGTTTTGCACAACTTGCTGTTCCATTTAGATGCTCCTCCCATCTAAATGCACTCTCAGGGAGCTCCGTCTTGCTTGTGACAAAAGAAGTATCAGAAGAAAGTTTATTTGTATTTCTGTATTTGTTTTGCTTGTTTTTTGCTCACTTTTTGTCATCGACAGCATCCATAAAAATTCACAGCAAATTAGATGACGTCATCTGGACACGAACTGCCACAAATAGACTGCAGTCCTGCGGGAAACACAGGACTGCACATGGAGTTCTTTAGTTCCCCCCAAATTATTTTCAAGTCAGTGTCAAAAGTAGTTGAGGCTCTATAAAAATCCACTGGTAAACTTGAGCTTTATAGATAGCATGTCTGCTCTGCAGCTGGTGTGTTTTGTGGTACAATAGACATCTACTGCAACACGGATATCAATCACAGTAAAGATTCATCTGTGTAGGCTCTCAGTCGTACAGGAGTTGTCCAACAAGGGAAAGGCTTCTTGAGACGTCATCTGTACTTCTGTGAAGAAGGTGTCGGACGTTTCGCTCCTCATCCGAAGAGCTTTGTCAGCGAACTAACAAGTGCTGGTAGTCTAGGCCTTAAATACAGTAAGAGTGGGCGGAATTGGTGTGCCAATGCCCTCCTCCTATTGGTTCCTTACACTAAGACTGGGAGGAGTTGTGGTCTAGTCCTCTCCTTCCATTAGCACCTCCGATCAAAAGGGAAGTGTAGCTCCCTGTAGCTACACTTCAAATTTACTCGCGAGAACGCTAAAGAGAAGCAACTAGCCTTCTTAGACTGCAAGGTAATTATAGGAGAGGGCAGACAGCTACTTAAAGAGGTCTTTAGAAAGGCCACACACACTGACCAATATCTGCTTTTTGAATCAAACCATCCCCTACAACATAAACTAGGGGTTATTAGGACCCTCCAACATAGAGCGGAACAAATACCAACTAGTGCTGAGGGAAGGAAAAAGGAGACACAACATGTCCAGAGAGCGCTCTCAACCTGTGGGTACCCGCGGTGGGCTTTTAACAAACGTCAAAAGAAGAGAGTAGGGAAAGAAACCCAAAAGCCCACAGAAGCAAAAAGGAGAGGAGTGGTAGTCCCTTATGTAGCTGGGGTCTCCGAAAAACTCCAGAGGATCTTATGGCAACACAAAATTCCTACCTATTTCAAACCAGTAAATACCCTAAGACAAAAATTAGTGCATCCTAAAGACAAGGCTCCAAACCAAAAACAGAGCAATGTGGTCTATTCCATCCACTGTAAAGATGAGGAATGCAAAGAGCACTACATTGGGGAAACTAAGCTAATGCTCCAAAAAAGGCTTTATCAACATCGCAGGGACAATTCTAGCAGTCCTCAATCAGCAGTACATCTACACCTTAAAGCTTCCAATCACTCTTTTCAGGACAGCGAGGTAAAGATTTTGGCCAAAGAAAACAGATGGTTTGAAAGAGGAGTAAAGGAAACTATTTTTTGTCAAACAACAGAACCCATCATTGAATCGGAATGGTGGTTTGAGGTTTAATTTGGACCCTGTGTTCAGCAGGTTACTGAGACCAAAACCCACAGCTCTTAGTCATGCAAATGAGGTGGAGCCAGGGCCAAGCCAGAACAATAGATGCTAACGAGCCAGTATCAGAGTCGTTCATACCCAACTACAGGGAGCTACACTTCCCTTTGATCGGAGGTGCTAATGGAAGGAGAGGACTAGACCACAACTCCTCCCAGTCTTAGTGTAAGGAACCAATAGGAGGAGGGCATTTGCACACCAACTCCGCCCACTCTTACTGTATTTAAGGCCTAGGCTACCAGCACTTGTTAGTTCGCTGACAAAGCTCTTTGGATGAGGAGCGAAACGTCCGACACCTTCTTCACAGAAGTACAGATGACGTCTCAAGAAGCCTTTCCCTCACAGTAAAGATTATTACAACCATCAAGTGGCAGCACCTGCTACTGAGGATAAGAATAAGGCATGCATTTGAGGTGCGGCATCTATTGATCAAGGTGGACTACACTGCGTAGGCCCCCACAAAAACGAGATGCTGCATCTCAAGGGGCTATCCTAAATAAATTGAATTGAATCATGTCGGTAAGGAAATATTTGTAATATAAAATGCAATTAACTGTTAATGTTATTTATGTACTCCGACTAATTTTAATCTGTAGCACATCAGTATGTGACACACCTGAACGGTGGCTTCTCAAGCAATAATGTTTGGCTACGTCAAAAAAAATAATGATACCTGTGCCTTAAGTTCACCCAGAGCTTTGCAGTGTTCAGCATCAAGTGACTCTTTTTGAGCAGACAGTTCAGCCTATAAGACAAAAAACAGGATATACCGTACATAAGTTTACAAGAGGTATCAAAATGACTTACTCTTACTCACTATACTCATTGATTTAGTGCTAAATGTGAAAATTAAGAAGCACTTTAACCTGGTGTACTTGGCTGAGCTCAGCAGCCATGGCCCTAAACTTGTCCATGTGCATCTGAGTGAGCTCCTTCCGCAGCTTCTCTCTGTTGGACTCCTGCTCTGCAACGTGACACTCCATCATCGCCACCTGTTGACTGGTAAGCGCTTGGTGGTGCCGCTTCTCGAGCTGCACCATCTCATCACGAAGTGTCTGGGATTAAACATGCAGCAAATTCTTTTTAAAAAATACAAAAAAAACACAGTTAAGCATTAGGAAGAGATAGCGCCACAAAGCAAACTTACTTGCACTTCCTTCAAGTATGTGGTCTCCAACGTGTCCATATTAGCAAACATCCTCTTTTCAATTTCGTCCTTCTCCTCCTGGTGTTTCCGTGCCAACTCAGCTTCTTGAGCCTCAAGCTGGGCCTGGCTGGTTTCTCGAAACATGGCCTCTAGGCCGTGGAGGTCTTCCTTGCGTTTGGAATTGAGGGACGCTTCCAAGGCAACAAGCTGGGCATTGTGCTTGGACTGGAGCTCTCCATTCATAGCTACGAGTTGATCTCTGTGACTGGCACCGAGAGAGTCCAGTTGTGCTTTGTGTCTGACATTAAGGGAGTCCATTTCTTGGGAGTGTTTGCTCAGTAGGGCCACTCTCTCGTGTTCCAGCTCAGTTTGATGTTTGTTCCTCAGCTCCGCCAGAGAGATTTCAATTTTCTGTGAGAAACACTGTTCTAACATGGCCTTTTCCTCCTCAAATCTGGGGGGGAAAAATATATGAAAATACTTAAATACAAAAATATGTGTACACCAAATGTATTTATTTTTAAAATTCATAAATTTTTCCACCCAAAAGGAATGTTGTGGCTACAATGAATAGGAAAAAAAAAAAAGAATATAAATAATTTTTTTTTTTTTTTTAAAACATAACTCTATAAGCATAGAGAAAATACTGGTAATTGTAAGAATTGTTTTCAAACTAGACAAGGAATGTCAGAAATTTCAGAGATTAAGATTACATCATGAAGTAATAGGGGGAAAAGTGGCTATTTTACAAGAATAAAAAATTTAAGAAGACAATAACCGTACATTTTACAAAAAAAAAAAAAAAAAAAAGCCGTAACAGTAGAGCCCGGGTTATTCGCAGTTTGGCATTCTTTCCCCTGCATATTATGGGATTTCTTTTCTCTGCTTTAAGCTGTAAATAATTTGTTTTCCCTATGGTAACTTAAATAGAAAGTGGTTTTATGGTGCGATCTGCAGGGGGAGAAAAAAAAAAGGAAGAAAAGAAAAAAGTTCTGCAGATATAAATCCAACAGAGTGCGCTTTCTCACAAGTCACTTCAATCAACATTTTCCAACATAAAAATGCTTTGACATTAAGTCATGTTGGTACAATACTGTCCTCAGTGTGTCTGAAACTATTTTTTTGATGCACACAACATCATTTAAAATGTGCCTAATAACTGAGAGTAATCCCTTTGAATAGTGAGGATGTACTGTATCGCAGGAAAAAAAGTCGTAAATTTGAGAAAATTAAGCCATAAGCAGCAAAAAACAAAACAAAGAAAAAAAGGCGCAGTTTAACCAGACTAAAGCTGTAATTTAATGGGAAGAAATTAAGAAATTTGCAATTTTATGGGATGAGACCCGTAATATTACATGGAAAAAAAGCACAGAACGCAATAACAGCAAAAACATTTCGAAAAAGTCAGAATTTTATGCGAACAAAGTCAATATTTCTACAGAGAGAAGCTACTGGTGTGCATGTCGTGTTATTGTTGGTAAAATCCCGACTTTATTCTGGCAATAAAATGTTTTTTTTTTTTAAATACTTCTTGCAACATGACTTTGCATATAATTCCCTACTTTTAGTGTGGTCCAAGTAGTCAGAAGACATCCTAATATTCATACCCTGTCTAAATAACTTGGCATGTGTGACAAGCTGGAGAATTGTTTATTTCACATCTAAGTATGGGTGGGTTGATCACCTCAAGACAGCTAGCTGTAAGATCTCTTACCTCTCTTGGGCTTGTTTAAGTCGCTCCTCAGCCTGCTGCTGGAGCAAAACGGTGAGCTCTTTCATCTCCTTGGCCATGCTGTTCTTCTCATGTTGGAGCTCCACATCATGCTTGGCTTTGAGGGCCTGTGGATCTACAAAGCGAGGCAGAGTGAGTTATCTGACGGAACGTTATACTATGCTAATCATACATTAACAAGCTTACTCTCACTGTTGTTGAGTTTTGGGGGGGTAGAGTTTAACTTGTCCTTCTCCTCCAAGAGAGCTTTTTCCAAGCAGGCAGTCTCCTCCTCCATCTGTCTTATGAGGTTAATCCTCAAGGCTTCATGCTTCTCTTGGAGCTCATCTCTTTTGCTCCTTATTTCCTCCTGCGCATGTTCCTTCTCTTGCATCAGTGCATCCTTGTGGCGAGAGCGTTCCTCCTCAAACTCCTGTTTCAACTGTCGCAGAAAGATTTAGTCACATTTTATCATGCAACTTAACACAATACTCATCTGATGTTCAAGAGTTGTACCTTCTGCAGCTCTGCATTGTGTTGTTTCTCCATGTTGACAACTGTGTTATACAAGGTATGAATGAGGGTCGTACTGGTGTGCAGCTCCTCAGTGTAACACCACAACCTCTGCTCAACCTCCACCTGATTTAAAAAGACCACCACAATTGCATTATATGATCTCCAGTACAACCAGCAGGCATTTTCAATACCGTTTCACGCTCTCACCTCTACTTGTCGTGCAGCCTCCAACTGGATGCGAGTGACCTCTGGGAGAGAGGTAAATGGTTAATAATTCGTTGGTTAATACACGTTTTAGGCATTGTAAAGGAACCTTGCAAGTGACGGTCAGACAGCTTGGCCCGAAGTTGTTCCTGCTCCGAGGTATGACGAGTTTTCATCTCCTGCAGCTCACCATAGTAGAGGTCTGTGAGGTCAGAACGTGCCTACAACACAGCAACAAATATACACAGCAATAAAAATATAACAAAAAGGGACCAAAGTCTTACTTTCATGTTAGGGGAAAAAAAAATTGCTAACCTGCCGCAGTTCTTCCTTAAAGGACAATTGCAGTGTGTGCTTCTCTTCCAGGTGATTGTGTAGACTACTGTCAAGCACTTCCTGGATGGGACATGGCATTTATGCTCATTCAACTTTAACATAAATAGCATACCGAGCACTTTTAAAATGTAAACATTAAGGCAATGTCAGCACCATGAAGTTTGTGACTTGTTATTTTTGCACATAAAATTAGATGGTATTATGTTATTAAACTAAATTCTGTTTGTAAGAGTAGGTTTCATCAACAGCAGGTGGCTATCCATCCATCCATCCATCCATCCATCCATCCATCCATTTTCTATGCCGCTTATCCTCACTGGGGTCACGGATATGCTGGAGCCTATCCCAGCTGACTTCGGACGACAGGCGGGGTACACCCTGGACTGGTCGCCAGTCAATCGCAGGGCACTTATAGAAAAACAAACATTTACACTCACATTTGTACCTATGGACAATTTAGAGTCCCCAGTTAACCTAACATGCATGTTTTTGGAATGTGGGAGGAAACCGGAGTACCCGAGAACACCCACGCACGCACGGGGAAAACATACAAACTCCACACAGAAATGCCCAACGGAGATTCGAAGCCAGATCCTCCCGATCTCCTGACTGTGTGGTCAACATGCTAACCACTTGTCCACCGTGCGGCCCCAGCAGGTGGCTGAGGTTTTGATTTTCTTCTTGAGATAGCAAACTGAATCAACTGTGCCTCTGCTGGTGTAACAAGGTATTGCACAGCATTTTGCCTCTATTACTGTATGTCAAGATACAATTAATCAACTACTCAGTTATTATCCGTAGTCTATTGTTACTGTTTTCAAACGTAATGCTTCACCTTGTGTTTCTCCAGTTTGAGGCTGGTGTCACATTGCTCGCCATCTTTTTCCTCAGCCGGACCTTGGCATGCAAAACTGAAATGGAAATGCAATAAGAAACATCATATACAAAACAGATGAGGATATTTAGCGAGGGGCTTTGTGGCATACCTGCTGTCGGCAGTTTTAAGCACAGAGTCCTCCAAAGTGCCTTCCACCAGTCTCAGCTGGAGCAGAGCAATTTCCTCTCGGTAGCTCTCCTCCGACACGCGCAAACGCTGCTCAAAGTACCTAAAAGCAGGAATTGTGAATCTTAAAACACTGTGCCATTACCATTAATGAGGACATTAGTGTGTGCTCCAATAAAACAAACTTCTAAAGACATGACTCTAATGTGTGAAGACAGCATGTCAGATTGTGTGCACGAACCTCCTTAGGCTCTCCAGCTCGGCCTCGTTCTGCTCTTTGATTTCACGTTTTTGTTCATTAAATTCTGCTTTGAGGCGCTCAATGTCATCGACGCGGGAGGAGCGAGCCAACAGCTGCTCCTTCAGCTCTGCGGATGAAAGAAATAATAGCGTTGCTTGAAACACACGTTTGACTGATGCTGATGTTTTCCCTTCAGCCACGATGTCAAAGTCAGTGATAGGAAGTGGTCCATGAAAAACACAATACTGGAGGTCCTCATGTTACGGCGTTTCCTGCTTACGCCGCACTCCCATAAATTATTAGAACCAGTAACGAGCGTGCGGCAGAAGAATACGTAGTCACACATCACTACATTGAGGAACGACAGTCACTTTTGTTCTTTCCACTAACTATTTTTCCCTTTATCATGTCTCTCACAAGCATGAGGCAAACTCTTCTGACGGCAGCGGGTCAAAGAAAAGGAAAGTCTAATTAAAAAGTGAAGTGAAATCGAACATCGTAAAACGCTCAGAAAGTGGAGAAATCCACATGGCTACAACAGGCATGTAGCCACATATCTTTGAACATGTGAAAGGATCCGCTCCTATGAAATGGACAATAACTAAGCAGCGTCACTACTGAGACTTCCTCCTCCCTTTAAGCCTGAAAATTAGATTAACATCGTCATCGTCGGAACCTGTTTCCAGGTTGACTATAGTTTCTTGAATGGTGTTAAATCAATACATTTGATGAAAAGGCTGTTACAATGTCACACTGGATGATAAGTCTCACCTCCCAACTCTTGCCGACTGGCCCTCATGCTCTCCAGCTGGGTCCACAACTGACCTACTTCCTGCTCCGAGCCCTTTTTCAGCAGGTCTTTCTCCTCCTGCAGCCGCAACACCTGCTTGAAAAAATGACGACATGATCTTAATTTATTCAAACATGTGGCAAAAAGTGGTTTAAACCATTTTTATGGTTTGATTGGCGGCACAGCAAATTCTACATGTTCCAGCAAAGTCACCTCTTGCTGCAGGTGCCGCTCTTTGTCCTCTAGGTGGCGCACTTGTTGCTCCTTTTCCTGAAGCAATGCCTTGTGGCTGGAAACCAACTCTTCCAGAGAACCTGGGCATTTAGGGAAACAGACACAATAAGAATACCGCAAATGCTCCAGTTAACGCCTCTGTTCAATTAACTCCTATCCTTAAGTCACCGGGTGAGTGGTGTGCAAAAGCAAATAACCACCAAGGTCTCTTATTAGTGCTGGGTCCAAAAACTTTGGCTTTACCATCTGTGGCTGAAGGTAACCTCCTGATGTCGTTTTGACGGCAGTAGTTGTATTTGAAGCATCATGACTAGTCAGCCTCCAGCTGCTTTATCTACCTCTGCATGCACTTTGCTACACAGTTGCTGGTGTGAAACTCATGCGTGTTGTTTACAATGAGCTCATCAGTGCCATTAAATGCTGACTGAGCCGTTTTCTCCTTACCGCTATTACAACATTGGTTCTGCTGCTGCTATGTTTCTTTATTGTGCTGTGCAATATACTTGCTCATAAATGACAATGTGGTGAAAGACAGCGGCATTTTCCTCATGCACTCCAAATCATTACTACTACTACTACAGTATTATTATTATTATTATTATTATTATTATTATTATATTAAACTTTTTTTTTAATGTCTTCTTATAGGGAACATAAGCTTTAAAATTTTGGAAATAACAGCCTCTCTCCAATCATCACCCTGTTGTGCTTTAGGCATACAAACAGCCCAGCTACATTTAGAGCACTGATGGTATTTTGTAATGACTGAAGCTTACGGGCAGCGGCATCTCTGTCGGCCCAGGCCTGTTTCAGCTCCTCCTCCAGGTTCCGCTTCTGCTCCTGATTGGTGGTCTCAAAGCCCTCCAGTTGGGCCTTTGACTCCTGTAGCTCTGTCTGAGTCTGTGCCAAAGATTCCTGTGCTTCGATTAAAGCTTTTTTGGTTTCTTTGAAGGCCTCATGTGTTTTGGCAAGTTCTGTTTGGGTGCTTGTAAGGCTGTTCTGGAGTGTCGATTGGGTGCTCTCAGCTTCAATTAGCCAGTCTGACCTCAGAGTCTGTACGAAAAACAGAACGGGTAATTACTTAAAAACATCACACAGGAACCACAACAATGATATGTTTAAAAAATAAAAAAGCCTGACCTGTATCTCTTTGGTCTGCTTCTCCTCCATGGAACCTTTCTCCTCAGCAAACTGCTGCTTCAAATCCCCTAATCATACAAAAAAAACAAAGCAATCCAAACATTTAAAAGTCAGGTCATGTTCATTTCTCTCATTTAAAAAGAGAACTCCATACTCACCCATGTCCCGCTGATACAACTCGCGTAGGCTGTCCTGCTGAGCCTGGTTCTGCTCTCTGATCCGCTCCAGGTCTAACTGGTGCTGGGCCTGCAGGAGTTCCATCTCCTGGGTGAAATTCTCCCTCAAAAAGGCCTGAGCCTTGCTGACAGCCGACTCCTGGGAGACCTCCAGCTGGGACATGTGGACGTTGGTCAGGCTCAAGCGCAAAGCTTCAAGCTCAAGGCTCTTCTGTGCCTTTCGGGAAAGAGAATGATGAGGTATTTATACCAAAGTCTCGTGAAGAGACATATTACCTTAAGGCTGTGCTAACAGCATTGTCCTTATAGTCCCTTTATGAGCGCCAAATGTGAGTAAAACCTACAGTATCATCTCGCTCCCCTGTTTGAGAGGTGCTCAAATGGTCGCTTTTCAAGTTCTACATTTTCCTCTTGACTCTCAGGGCTTAGAAGATGTTTTGCCTCTGCATCACTTCATGCTCAAAGACTAGGTGGGACACACACACCAGTCAGACTAGATAGGACAGCTCTAGTCTAGTTCATGCTCAAGGATTTGGTGGGACACACACCAGACAAGACTAGATTTCTCCTGGACATGATAATGTCATGGACCCGCTCCTAGTTAGATGACCCCACCCTGTGCATACCACTTCACAGAGGACAGGTTTTGTTAAAAAATAAAAAGGTAAATAAATAAAAATAAAAATCAGGCTTCGCTACACATCTTAAAACAAAGCTCTGACAACTATCTTTCGGTCAGCTACAGATGTGGGAGCAGCAAGTTTGATCATTTTGCTGTTAAAAATGTCAGAGCACTGTGACTTACTACATCCCACTCCTTAATGTTGCGTTGTGTGTGATAAATGCCATTTATTACGTTAGACAAGCGCAGCGCTACAGCTTATCTGTAAAAGGTGGATAAAGCAAAAACACAACTCATTAGCATTAAAGTTACAGACACGCAAAACATTGTGCTCCTAGTAGAACTTACTCAAAGTACTTTTAAACAGGCTAAATTCCAGTATCAAAGCTAGATTTTGGACACTTCCAATACAATATTGTGGGACCTCTGAAACTTATTTTAAATTGGTGAAAATTTGTATAATATGGGATCATTAAAAGGTGAGGCCTTTACCTCTGCCTGCTCCAGTTCAGCCTGATGTGCAGCCTCCAGACTCTCCCTCAGTTCTAAGGAGACTTCAGTCTTCAGCCGGCTCAACTCCTCAGTGTGTTGGGCGTTGAGCTCTGACAGCGTCCGCTCATGTTCCCGTTCAGTCACCTGCAGGGCAATGCAAAGAACAGGAAATTATGTAAAACAAACAAACAAACAAACAAACAAACAATAATAATATACACCATATATATACACTGTAAACACCTCTTTAATAAGACTGATCTGTCGCTTCTGTTCTTGCTCCATGGCAGCCTTTTGCTCCAGTAGCTCAGCCTCCATGCGAGTGTTCAACTCTGAAATCTGGATAGACAGAGGGTGGCATGAATGAACTAAACCAAATGAAATTAACTAAAATACAAATACAGAACAAGCCATTAAGAATACCAAATTGTGAATGCAGTATTGGTCATTGGTCACTAGGAATGACAGCACAATTAGAGTGTAACAAGCGTTTAATTTACTCAACCATTTGCCATAAATTTGTCTAAACTGAAGGAGGCAGTCCCCTGAGTGCTTAAGTATTGTAGTCACACCACAACAAAAGACATCTATAACAACAAATATAGGTTTCAGAAATGAACCAAATGCAATCCTACAAAATGACTACTTTATAGGTTGCACCTCTTTATGATGTTCATCCATCAGGTGGTCCATCTCTTCCTGGTGACATGCCCTGAGCCTCTCTGTAGCCTCCTCCACAGCAAAGACCTGCCTGTCCATCAGAGCCTTCACCTCTTCCTCTCTCTCCATCCTCAACTCCTCTAGTATTTCCCTTACATCTCCAAGTTCTTTGTCTTTCTCCTGCATCTCCTCCTCCCATTTCTCCCTCTCTTTGGCCAGCTATATTAAAAAAATAAAAATTTTTAAAAAAGTATTATGGTCAGTATTTCTGCTCAGTTGGAATTAAAAAGATATGTCTCACCTCAACATCCTTGGCTTGAAGCCTGGTCTCAAACTGTTCAAATTCCTCCTGGAGGACCTGTTCCATCTTCCTGACTTGTTCACCCATCTCTTCTTCTTTTCTTAAACTCCTTTCCCTTTCCTGCACGGCCAGGTGCTGAGCGTCCTCCAGGCTGCGCAGGTTTTGCCTCAGGCACACAATCTCAGCTTCCAGTTCACTCCTTAGTTTCTCTGCACTTTGCAAACTGCTCTGCCTCTTCTCCAGGTCTTCCTGCAGACTCTCCACCTCCATTTGGACGGTTAGTAGCCGAGCACGTGTGATTTGGAGGTCTTCTACAGTTGAGTCCATCTCCACGGTCCTTTTGTCAAGTAGGGTGGCTGTGGTTTGATGCCTTCTTTTGGTCTCTTCTAGTTCAAGTATGAGATCATCATAATTGGCCTTTGAGGTAAGAGACATCGAATTAGTGCATTCAGAAGAAGCAGAGCTTATGTAATCCTACCCCTTCTCTGTATCACAACAATATACAATAATACATTTTTTTTTATTTATTTTTTTTTTTTTTAAACAAAAACAAAAAAATCTTCCTTTTTCTCCAGTTGATATCCGGAACCACTTCCTGCAGTCTTTAGTGTTGTACTGCGGGTGTCATTGAATGTAGATACATGGGTTCCTAATTTTAGTACTGTGTTGAGCAGGCCCTTGCATCGATATCAAAGTCATTGAAATTAAAGTGGGAGGAAAAAAAGCTCTCTTTACATGTTAAAAATATAAATTGAAACGCTTATTTTTTCAACTGATTCCTTAATAATTATAATAATAATAATAATAAACTTCTATTCTTTCTAATCATATTCTTAGAAATGAGATTTTTCAAACTTGAATATTTCCTAAATTTCTGTATCGATAACAAAAATGTAAACATCTTTAATCAAGCTATTGTGGGTAATAACAGATGTACTCTTGATAGCTAATTATACTGTACCTGCAGTGTTTGTAGCCGGTTGTCATCTTGTGAAATAACCTCTGCGGTCTGTGTAATCTCCTGCAGTAACGTTTCCCGCACCTCCTGCTGGTTTTGATGTGACGGGAAACTCTCCTGATCCTTCTTTAGCTCCTCGGTGCGTTTATCCTCCTCTGCGAAAGGTGCAAGCAGGGAAGCTTCAAGAGAAATGTCTGCCTCCTTTTCCTCCAAAAAGGCACCAAGTTTGTTCATAAGGCTGTCTTGTTCCAGAGTTTTTGAGTTCATCTCCTCCTCAGCAAATCTCCTTTCCTTCTCCTCATCGAGCTTCCTGAGAGCTTCCATGAGCTCCTTTGTTACCTGAGCCCACCTGGACACAAAGATAAATGGCATTAACTCGAGCTTGACACTTTGATGCAAAACCTCATGGTTACCTGCTCCGAGCCTCTTCCAGCTCTTCAGCCATCTTGATGACTTCCAGTCTCAACATATTCAAGTCGTGGTCCTTCATTGCCAGTTCCTGATGGAGCTCTCCACACTGCTGATTCAACAGCTCTTTTTCTCGGGCCATCCCATTGAAAAGCTGCTCAGAGACGCCGTTCATCGGACCAGAAGTGGAGTCGTTCAGCCATCGGCCGTTTGAATTGTCAGCCAGTGAAAGGCAAGGGGAGCTGTTGTAGATGTCCGAGTTCTCTCTTGGGGCACAGTTGGAAATGGAGAGCAGAGGTTGGTCGGCAAACAGTTGGCTATTGAGCTCAAAGCTGTAAAGAAGGAATGACCGCAATTAGGAGATGAATAAAAACACAAATTAGGAGGGGTGCTCAAACCTTTGGTCTGCAGACATGTCCAGCTGACTACAAGGCTCAACATGTTCATGAACCAGTGAAGACTCTGCAAAGGAAGAAGACAAGTAGCGCTCCATCAGAAGGTCCACAGGTGCCGATACATTCATTGTGTCCACACTGGTTTCATCAGCGCTGCTCATCTCAACGCAGCACGCAGTTTTTGTTTGGTTCTGAAGATCTTTAGAAGCTTTAAGTCCCCTGACCTCCTCCTCTTTGAGTTGAAGTTCTTTGACGCTCTCTTCCAACTGTTGGCCGACTCTCTCAAGCTCCTCTTTGTACTCCTCCTTCACCCTCCTCATTTCCTCCTCCTGTCTAAGTCGTTCATCCTCGATGCTCTGGAGACGGAGGGTGAATTTGGTTTCTTCCTCGCCCTCTCTTCTCTCTGCCTCCATCTCCTCAAGTCTGCTCCTCAGCTCCAGCATTTCTCTGTTGAGCATCTCCTTCTCCTCTTTGACCTGCTGTAGCTCAGTGCAGTGATGTTGGACTTTGCTCAGCTGGGTTTGCAGTTCCTGCAGCAGCACCTCCCTCTTGTTCCGCTCCTCTTCCCAGCCTTGCTTTTGTTCCTCCAGTAAAGAAAGCACATGTTGGTGATTCTCCCTCTCCTGCTCCAGTTCGGCACATATGCGAAGGCTGTTCTCCTTTTCCTCTTGCAGCTTGGCCCTCAGCTCGTGCAGGACATTGTCCGTCTCCGTCTCGCTGTCTGGGCCCAAGCCTTCCACGCTCGCTTGGGAGCCAAGGCCTGCAGATCCCGGCTGCTCCATGGAGAGATCCTCGACACTGAGGTCTTCACTGTGGGAGCCATGATGCTGCTGCTGTTGCACAACGTGAGGAGCTTCTGCTCCAGACTGATTTTTAAGGCGAAGAAAGTCCACACTCGTCTGAATCACAGAAAAAGCAGAGGTGTAAGTTTAGCTTCTCCATGCAAATGTATTAAGCTGCATCTCCTTATATAGTGTCTGGGGGTTTTCATTTCCTCAACTGCTACGAGTGCCAGGCACCTATGACTTCATATGGAATAACTTTATACTATGTTGTCCCGAATACAAAACAACCGTAACTATAAGACAACCCTTCTTTTTCCAAGATGTATTAAACTACTTTTTATAGACAAAACAAATCTTTTAATAATATTTTCAATACCCTTACAATAGCAGAGATTGCAATAAAAAAACATTAGTTATAGACTATGCCTTAGCTGCTGGATTGTTTGATGTTGTTTGATGCTTCATTGATCACAACCGTCTTAAAATGAGCACCATAACTATCATTAGAATGTGTGAGTGACAAGAAAAAAATAAATAAAAAACTGAATGAATGCTATGAATTGAAGAAATAATTACCTAGTGAGGATAATAACCCTAGTGAGGATGAGTGGCATAGAAAATGAATGGATGGATAAAACAAATGCATGCATCTTTCCTCCCACATTCTAAAAACACGCATGTTAGGTTAATTGGTGACTTTAATAGAAGCCCATATGACTAGTTGTGACCTAGGCTTAATAGAGGTATAGCACCTGTTAATAGTGGAGGCCAGATTTGAGGAAAAGCGCTATTTTTTTTTTCCCCCATATGTGGAATCTTAGGTTTTATTTTGGGAGCAACAAACCATAATTAAAGATTTACCTGCTGGAGCTGTTTCTGCAGTGCTTGGATCTCACCAGTGAGTGACTGCACTTTCAGTTGGACCTCATCTCTATCAGTTCGGGCCTCCTGCAGGTTGGAGCTGAGTTTGGCAATTATCTCGTTGCGCTTTTCCACAGCCTGCTTCAACTGCTTTAAAGCAGTAACAAAAAAGGAATATCATCACTCTTAGTGTCAGTGTCATCATTTGCATTTGTGCAGCCAAGTAGTTCTTTCGTTGTTTTTTTGTTGGTCCAAATCACATGAAAGAAGCACCCGCAAAGCACGATAAAGCTAGCATCGACTACGCTTACCTGTAGCTGCTCATTACTTGTGAGGGCAACCAGCTCCTCGTCTCCCAGTTTGACAAAGGAGAGGAGAGGCTCCGTCGTGAGATGCTCATCCTTCGGCTGCACCTCCTGAGAGATTACACAACCGTTTAAGCCAGGTTTTGCCCAAGAAAATGTGCACAATGTTGCAACGCATGTACTAAAAAAAAAAAAAAAAAAAAAAAAAAAAAAAAAAAAAAAAGCAAAAAAAACCCAGCTTGTAAACAGTGTCACAGTTAATCCAGGCCAGGTTGCTATGACAACGTGGCTTGCAGGCAACATGATGGTTAGTGACCCATTTCTCTAATGTATGTTTACTGAGCAAGAGGGCATGGGCTACTTGTTAAAGCATACAATGAGACTGCAAATCATTTTGACACACACTGCATGTCTCATAAAATTGTAATCATGGAAATTACGAGCACACAAAAGACTCCTGTAGTTACCTCATGTGTGGAGTTCCCATCCGGCTCTTTACCACTGGCCGGCAAAGACGGCGTGGGCTCTATGCGGGGGTCTTGCGTCGCACAGTCATTCTGCGAGACAGCCTGGCCCTTCCTCTTCGCCGTCTTTTTCGGCGCCCCCGCACCGTTGCTTTTCGCCCGCCTCTGTCGGAAGCTAGCAAACTGCGCAGGAAGGACAAGGAGAGGTAGACGGACACGTAGGTCAGGACCACCGAGCACCACCACACCAGCAGCATTATGTACAACAAAAAGGTGAAAAATCACTGAAGAAAGTGAAAATTCACTCAAGTGTGGTGTTCTTCTTGATTGTCCCCATCCTTGGTGAATGAGTGTTTTAAAGTATGGTAGTTGAATTTCCCAAAAAAAGAGAAAAAAATAGATCACACCAGAGAATGACAGCAAGGCATAAAAAAAACAAAAAAACAAAAAAGTGCCACTTTCCACATGTCAGCAGTAGAAATGCTGGATTGTTGATTTTACTTAAAAATCAGACAAAACTCCACATCAGGCTGTTGCTCTCGCTCATGCTCTCATTTTAAGCAGCTTACATCAAAACAGAGCAGTTCACATTGTCTGTCTCTAACACGCTGGTAGATGCTGCCATCAGGGGAGCAGTTTTCCCAGATGTGGATCTTACCTCCTGTGATAAAACCCCCTACCTATTTAAGCATTTCACTGTGCCGAGGGATCCACAAACTCTGAATAAGGTTTGGTATTTGTCTAGACCGAGAAGAGGGGGGTGGAGCCATTCACACATACACAGAGGAGGAGGAGGAGGAGGAAAACCTCAGTGTGTGCACGTTAAATTGAAGATGACATGGCCCTGGGAGACCTACTTGTTGCTTCGTGTGACGATGACTCACGCATGCTCACGTTTCCCCGTGTGTGAAAGGAATGACGCGTTTGCGACCTCTTTTACGAGATTGATTTTGTTTTTACAGTGGCCTTTGACTGCTGCTTTCGTCGCTCGCTCAGTGCAATCCTCCTACTGAGTGCTGATAATTCCTGTGAAAGATATTAGAGCCATACAAGCTGTGCCGAGCCCAAGGCCGCTTACATGTGACTGCACGGTGTCAGGCGAAAGCGCAATAGTGCTGTTTTGTGGTTGTTGTTGTTGTGAACTAACCCAGGGCAAAGATGCCAGATGAAATTAGTTTTGCAATTTTCAATGAGGGAGAAATGTGACTTTTTTTTTTATGTGCCATGCAGCACCGGATTACCATAGCAACAACGTGAGATGTAAGTGCAACCACGTCCACCATCACTCATGATTTGCTGCAAAAGTAAAAAATTGGGGGGGGGGGGGACAAGATTGGACTATTTTAACAGCCTCTACTTTGGGACCCCCGGCAAGGACATCCAAACATTACAGAACATCCACAACAGTACCGCCGAAATGCTAATGAAAATCAGGAAATATCAACACATCACCCACCCGCCCTAAAATCATTGCATTAGCTCCCTGTCTCATCCCAGATTGAATACAAAATCCGCCCGCTCACCCATAATTGCATCAGGCTCTAACTTACCTACAAGAACTATTCACCCCCCAAACATCCGCCCACCACCTCAGATCAACAAGCAGCATGCGCCTCAACGTTCCCCCTCCACCAGACTCTGTACCGTGGGGGGTTGGAACCGTCTGTGCAGCTGCACCGTGGCTCCTTTTTTGGGGGGGGGAAAAAGTCTACGGCTGATGTTGGTTTTTAATTTGCAGTATTTTATCTTTAAGTCTGATTGTTTTTAAAACCTTGTTTTGTTTTTTTAACTGTAGTACTTTGAGATTCCACTGGAATGAAAAGTGCACTAAAAAAATCTGTTATTTTTATTATTGTTGTTGATTTTCATTTTTAAAATGTGTTATTTGATGAGCTGCATCACAAACAAACACTGCCATTTTACTCAAGGAATCACCTGACACTGTCAGTGATTGACAGCCTCCTCACTCTCCCTGTCACCCAGCACACCTCACCAGCCAGTTCCAGTTGGCTCCACTACGCTGGAAATCATTCATAAGCATTTCTGTCTTGATTTATTATTTTGTCCTTCTATTCATTTCTACAAAAAAAAAAAAAAAACTCCAGACAACCATCTTTCCGGGACACCCCATGAAGAACGCCAGGCTGAAAGCCCACTGGGAGTCCCAGAAAATCGCAATTTCAATTCTAAGCAAGAAAATCGTGATTCACATGTTTTGCAAAATTGCGTAGCCCTACTTGCAACCAACTTTCATCCATTCATCCATCCATTTTTTGTCCTCATTAGTCACACATGAGCTGGAGTCTAACCCAGCTGACTTTGGGCAGAGAGATGGGAAACACCCTGGCAGACAAGCACATATAGCCAACCCAACACTCACATCCACATCTATGGATAATTAACCTAACATGCATGTTTTTGGGGAAGTGTCGGAGTCGGAGTACCCCAAGTAACCGACTTAATACGCCTATTGATGCTACACAAATTTCTTCTGGCTGTCTTAAGGTGATTTTTTTAGAGAGAACTTAGATTTTACTGTGTAGAAAAGCAGGACACCTTGATTGATCACCCCACAAAGATACATTTCCGAGCCTGTCGCTGCTTTCATTACTTACCGACTGGCACTGTGGCACGTTGGAGGATTTCTGTCATGAGGAACATCAAGGATTGGGTTTAAATACCATACATTAAACGTAACAGCACGTTGGACCTGCTTACAATCAGACTAAGTATTGTTTTTATTTTTAGCGTTATGGTGAACTATTACCACTGATCTATTCAATAATCACTTCATCATGTCACTTTCTTAGTCACTGCCAAACAGAAGGACGAGGTTGGATTGATCTAGAAATGTCCTGGTTATTGATTATTGCCACTAAATATAGCAATGTTACAAAATTTTGAAATTTGTAAAATCAAGTCTGTGATGAATTATATCAGATAAAGCATGATTTTAACTTCTCTACCCCAAATATTAAGGACGTTACAGCAGATTATACCCGAAAATAGTGCCTTTGGTCCCCATGCTCCAACATTGAGTCAAAACAAGCTTGACCTTGGCAAGTGCACCCGTACTACAAAATCTATAAAAACTTAGGCTGTGAAAATCTGTTTTAAACGTCAACAGAGTAGCGATTTACATTTTTTTTTTTTGATAAATCGAGAAGTCCAGGGAAGAAAATCAAGTGTCATATTTTTCATGTAGGCCTAGCACTGCAGTGCAGCAGCACGCTGTGTATTGATTTTCACCCCACATTAACCTCATGAAACACCGAACTCACGTCGATAGCAGGAATGTATCAAATCCATCAACATCCACTCCATATTTGAGAAAATCTATGTTTAATCTATTTTTATATATAGTTTGTTATAATGAAGCGGCATAAAAAATTGATGGATATCTAAATTATCCATATTTTATTTGTTTTTATATTTACAATCAAGGCATCCATATCGAAAATAGGACCACAATGCAAATGCAACATGTAGTATTTCCGGGTAAAAAAACAGATTTCGCACAATTAGATTTTAATGAAATTTTGTCTGCAGATAGATATTAAAGTAAATGAATATCCTATGTACCTTTTATCTTTCCTGAAGCTCTGGTCAATGAGTTTGAAAGGCTTAAAGTTGTTCTTAACTTTCCAAGCACTAATTTGACTTGATGCGGTCCAACACTCAAAAAAATCCGATACGAAATTGAAAACGAAGAAGTTATCTACCTAACATGTTAAAATACAATAGATATCGTGTGAAAAAATTGCAGTTTAAAAGGATGTCCCCACGGACTCTCATAATAGATCGCGCACGCTCAGTGTCAGATTTTTTATTTCGCTAAAAAATACGGGTTTGTAACATTGCTACTAAATATGTCCAAATATGTCCGCAAGCTTACCGGAAGTAACGCATCACACATCATTGGCTCCGAGTGCAGCGTGCACAGGCAGCGCTCAAACACAAGTAATCAAACATGCTAAATCGTTGTTATGTTATATGTAATGTTTTTTATTGTGGTTTTAAAAGGGAGTCGTTTTCTATATTCAGAAGAAGTCTGTGTATTTACACGACTCTCTAACCTCAGTGTTATTGTTATCGCCACTCTAGTCGCATTTTACGCGCGGCAAACTGTTTTAAGTTAAATTGACGCCCTTAAGACTTAAAACTCAGCACCGGAATGACGCAAGGTAGTAGCAAACTCTCCAAAAGAGGTATTAATCGGGTGTAGTTAGCAGTAAATAGCGACAATCCATGACAAAAGAGTTGGCTAACTGTTAGCATTCCAACATCAGCGTGTGCTCCACATCAACTAACCTTAGCTCTCCCAGCCTCTACTTTTCTCCGGCGTTCATCTTCATCCATTACTCGGCTATGAATATATTAAAAACGTAGGACAAACGCCCTGCACTAACTGGGGAAAAGCACAAGAGTTGTTCCCTCCAAACATGTAGTTAGTTATCTTGTGTGAATTTTTAAGCTTCCTTGAGACACAACTGTCAAATCGAGTATTCAATATGGCCGCCACGCGGGTCAGCCCCGCCCCCGGTGAAGTTTTCTGAACACAGTAGCCAATCAAATTTCGTTGTGTCACATTTTCGTCCAATAGGCTGTGGGTGTGATTTCGCATCGGCGGACAGACCCGCCTTCCAATGTTAAGCGAAAACTAGTATACCAATCAAATGAATGCATGAAGTTACACTTTTGAATAAGTGTGTCCGGGAACCAATCAGGAAGCCAATAAGATTAATAAAATTTACTGTCGAGAAGGAGGATATTGTTTTCTTAAAAACGGAGCAATATATGATGTCGTTATTTTGTGACAATAATATAGGGACCAATAAGTGTATTTTTCCAAAACAACGTGTCAATAATTAGCATCGTTGTGCTCAAATTCGTCACTGTGTTCAATGTAGCTACACCAAAATTTCACCGTTAGGAGGCAGCATCGTTCTATTGTATGAGTTTAGCACTTAAATCACTATCTGTTGCGATAAATAACTTAACGTTTACATTCTATTTAAGTCATATTTTGAAATAATACGCATTTGCAAACTGTGATAAAGTACGTTACAAAAATGTATCCATACTTAACATGTTACTGTATTATAATAAATTGGTTTCTAGGTCGTCCTCGGTACATAGCTACACTGCAACCAAGATTGTCGCCAATCGCTGAGCTGTGCTTCCAAGATTCACATCCAGTCGCCGAGCTGTATTCTTCCAATATTTGTCCAGTCACCGAATTTGTCTTAGAATACGTTTCGCCTCTCATCCGAGCAGGCTTCATCAGTTCATGCTGAAAGACTACATGGGATACACACCAGACTAGAACAGCTGTAGTCTAGGACCTTGGTGCAAGATCCTATGTATTTATCCACTAAAGGAGGAGACAGGTACAGACATGAATGGTTGGCTCTTGAGTGGTGTCAAATGACGATCGTTTGGATACAATGGAGTGGGAGTCAACAATGGTCATTGGGTGGTGTCACCTTCGTTAGCATCCTATTCACATGTAATGATAGTCTTGGACCCACCTCAGACCAAGGTGGTTGTTGTTTATTTGTTAGAGACGGCATCTCAACCTTTACGTAGATGACTTCCCTCACTCTTCTTTCACACCATTCTTTTTCTCTGTCCAGAATGCGTACATTTTTGCCCTCAAGAGCTCGTTCTGTTTGTGGTGCAAGCAGACCGCAGTGTCTTGACCTGAACAGTTAGCCCGTCTGTGTTGTGCCATGTGCCTTCTCAGTGGTTATTTGCTTCATAGGAGTAGCAGCAGGATCGACTTTATACAGTACTGTACATTCGGAACACAGTTATTCATCAAACAAAAACAACCGCCCGAACAGGGACTTGAACCCTGGACCCTCAGATTAAAAGTCTGATGCTCTACCGACTGAGCTATCCGGGCTCTGATTGTGATTGTTGGCCATGAGCTCTTGAACAAAACAAAAACAAAGGAAGGCCATGCCAGTAACACAGCGTTTGTAATTTTGCTAATCGCTTGCTTTTACGACTCTAGACACACAGTTGCTCGCTTCCGTTTAATAGCTTAACTAACATCTGTACAAAATGTTTATTTTACAGGAACTATAAACACACATTTTGTACCCTAGCACTAAATCACTACACCCTGCCTTGACTCGCCAGCTTGCCGAACTGTAAACATTGCCTTTATTAACATTATGGCACACATCCCTTTTCATAAGTGATTTCATTTAAACATTACAACATTAAAACACATGCAAACAATCTAGAGTTACAGCCTCTGCATTAAGTCATTAAAGTGCATCATTGTTTTTTGTATTGACATAAAAACGTAAAAAAAAAAGTAATGCTTCTACGCTATTATGTGATGGAAATGGATGGCTGGATGGGTTTATATTGAGAGAGTGAATGATGCACTTCTCTTGGTTGGAATTAATGCGTGATAGTCATGCACTTGTGCCGGTGACACGTTTGCTTAGGATTACAGCTGCAAAAGAATCCACAGATGTTTCTACAGAGACAATAGATTTCCAATAACCACAACATGAGTGCAACGTGATTTCTGTTGAATTTGTACACAAACCTGCAAGTTCAATACACACCACATGATATTGGTGTGTTATCTTTCGACAAATACAGGACCTTCTCTTACTGGGCAACATGTATTAAGAGCTTCTATAGAAAACATTTCCACTTGTGTAGGTTTCATCCATGAAAGTCCCACATGATAAATTAAATGACCATTGTAGACAAATCTTCTTCGTCTCAGACCCCAGGAGAAAGATCCAGCCAAGACTGGTGATGTGTGTTAGGAGTGGTTGATCCCAAGGCTTGGCTAACAAACCTTAAAAAGTGACATATACAACAAGAGTGTCAGTTTATTTCCAGTGTATGTTTTTTTGTGCAAATTCCGCACACAAAAACAACCTTGTGTATGTGCGGTGGCATCTCATCCTCAGAGCTCTCCTCTGGTAGTGACTCATGGCGGCGCGGTGCTGCCGACTGATAATCCTCAGCCCACCCTCCCATCGGAACACGGGCTGACCTTGTCACCACTTTCCCCCCTAAAGAATCTGCCAGAGGACAAAAAAATAACATCTTCATACAGAGCTGATGCAAGTGTAAAAATTCTGCCTTGACAAAGATGCTCTGTTTTGATTGTCAGCTCATATGGATGGGGGGGATGCTTTGGCAAGACACAATACAGTATGTATGCCTATAGTAGTTTAATGTGTAAAACTGGATTTAAAAGGTGCCAACAGGCACGCATTTTTACCATTGCACACGCCCGTACGCCTCGCCGCCCAAGAAACTGAAGAAACAAAGGTAGTCTAATAATTTTTTTTCCTTGCCTGTATGTATCACTGTATTACTTTACTTTCTACAAAATAAATACATATATATACACACACACACACACACAGACACACACACATATGGTTGGGGGTAGATCTTGCGTAGGTTCATGGCGGAGACCAGGGATCTTGATCTCAAAAAGGTTGGTGACCACTGTCGTAGGATTTCGAGCAGGGGTTGGCAACCTTTAGCATCGAAAGGCCCATTTTGCCTCCTCTTCCAGTAAAAAAACAAAGTCTAGAGCCGCAAAATATTACATAGTTTATAAACTTGTCGAAGTTGTAATCTTTTTTTAAATGTTACCGGTTACAGCAACAAAATTCAACAAATAAAAGTGCAGCAAGCATGTGTAGGCCTACTCTGAAATAATTTAAAACGCCTTTTTTAGTGGTTCCCGAATTTATTTAAAATGAAAACAAAAAGAGGCCAATTTTAACATAAAAGAGCTCACCAGAGTTCACATTTTTGCAAAGGTATGTGCTGTTTGCTCAATAGTGTTTATGGCTGTGCTGAATTGCCATCAATAACCATTCTATTGAGCCTGTCCTTGACTGTCTTTGCAGAGGAAGGCATTCATTTTCTGAATAATTTATTTTTCTTTTTTTTTAATTCAAAGAATTAAAAACATTTGACATTTTGACATTTTTATTAACGATTCTTTCACGTCTTCTCCATCTGTGAACAGCTTCCCCCTCACGATTTCATGTGCAGCCCAGTGTTGCCAACTTGGCCATTTTCTCGCTAAATCTGGAGACTTTCCAAACCCTCTTGGTGATTTATTTTCCCAAAAGTGACTGGCGACAAATGTAGGCAAATGGTATTTGGAGACGTAAAAGTGAAAAAAACGTATTGTTGTGCCCCGCCTCTTAGCAGTCACAGGCAGGGTGACACAGTCACTTCCCTTGCTCATCCAATCAGCAGTCAGAACGCAGTCAGGCTGCATTCAAGGACTTGAGGTAAGTCGGATATTTCAAATTCTTTTCGACAATGCACTTTCCCCTACATCAGTGTTAAAACCTTTATTGTATTTTTGTATTGTATTTTATGATGTGAGGACTGCAGATGGAAATTAACTCTGAGCTAAATCTGGTGCAGACATCTTTTTAATGAAACTGCACACTGTCCTTAAACTAAACTCAAACTCAAACTCACACTAAAAAAAAAATCACCGAGCTCAGCAAAGGGAGCCACAACAAGAAGGCCGAAGAGCCGCAGGTTGCTGGCCCCTGGTTTTGCGTATCAAAACTAGGCTTTTTTTTTTTTTTTTTTTTTAAATGGGTGCACCCATTGTCTGTGGGTTTTCAGTATTTGAGGGACAGGTCTTGGATCGGAACCCCCGAAATAGTAGGGATATACCCAATTTCCATGTTCTAATAGTTTGCTAAATATTTTGTCACTAATGTGTTCATTCTACTGTAATGACGAATTTCAGCTATAAAGGATTTTGTACTGTTCTGCCTTGATGGAGGTCGGCTCTCTATACTCTATTTACCACTGTATCTGCGCTGGTTGCTCTGTTGCGATGAAGCCCCCTCCTGGCCCATGGCGGCGCTGCTGTCAGAAACCGAAGAAGGGATGACAGTAGAGGGACTGGGTACCGATGTGGGGAAGGTGTGCGAGCGAGGGAAGTTTTTGTAGCGTGAGCTGGGCACGCTCTTGACCTCGTCTGGGACGCTGTCGCTGCTCTCGTCGCTCTCCTGCCTGTGCCACGTGTGACGCGAGAGCTCGCCGCGCGACTGCTGCTTGTGCAGCTGTGAGGAAACCATAAAAGGAAACCATAAAATAGGAGATGCGATATTTAGAAAAACTGACGAAATATAAAGACAACGTAGACATTTCTTCTTACCTCGTGTATGTAAAGTGCATGGATGCTCATCTCCGTGGAGGCATACTCTGACAGGACCAAACTGGTCACCTGACCCTCCCAAGCACTGCTGCCTGAACTCACAGTTCGAGCATCCATCCTTTTGGGAATAGAGCAAAAGATGAAAAGATAGGCATTTCAAGGTGAAAACAAGAGGCAACACCAAAATGGAAGGTGCGTATATCATTCTTCATAGGTTCATTCTTTTCAGTTTTTCCCCAACCCCTACTTTTTAGCTGAAAATGTTTCATGCTGCAAAGTCTCTTAAAACTCCAGCTTTACAGATATCATGTCTCTTCTAAATTACATCTATCATGACACATTATGCTGTGGACAGAATGTAAAGTTAATTAATAGCACCGCCAGCTAATTATTTTCCGAGGGAAGGTACTTATTTGTAGTTTGGTGTTTATTTGTTCATGTGGACACCCAGCGAACAGTTGAGGTATGGCGTGGAAGAGTGGAAGAATTAGAGTGAAAGCCACTTGAGAAAATACATCCTATGTTTAGCTTAAAAGCAGTACTATATTAGGCATAATTCCCATGGAAAACGTTCCTACCCGGAGCCTGCCATAGTCCTGCTCATGGCGGAGGTATGTCCAGTGGTCCTATAGGCTGCACTCATGCTGCCTCTCAGGTGAAAACTGCTGCTGATCGGGGAAAGGGAGCGCAAGGCAGATGCCCCATCACTGGCAGCTAACGCTGCTGCTGCATGACTGCCCAATGAACCATCCCTGCCAAAATGAACGGAGGCCAGGGTGGACGGTGCCGCCAGAAGATTAGCAATCAGGCTCCTCGGCTATGAAGAAAAAAAAAATCTAATTAATGGACAACCTTCAACACTGCCATACTAGAGCTCGAGTGCCTCACAGTACTTCAGATTCGGAGAGGGAGAGTGGATGACAGTCTGGAGGTGCCCCGGTGGCCTCTCGCTGAACTCTTTCCTTCAGCTGGCTGATGAAGTGCGTGGTCTCTCGGGGAGGCTGCCATTGGGGGTTGGTGATTGCAAAGTGCATAAGAGACAACTCTGTCTTGCCGTCCTCCGCTTGTTGGTAGATGGACGCCTCAGTCTTTCCCGCAGACATCCACTATGGATGACAAAGACACGCATCTTACGGCAATGCTCTCCTTCATGTACACAAGCTTCTTATACACAAAAACCCAGCAAAATCGCAAATGCATCCACCCGTGCCTCTTTAAAAAGAACCCAGTAAAGCAGAATGTTGCGGTAATCGGGTAACTTCCTGTTGGGGAATTGTGCGTGTGGGCTTCCCGGCATGGCTTGCGGGTTATAAGTACAAAATTATTAAAATAAAAGTATTGTTTTTCATGCACACTAGTTTGTAAGCATCTATTTCGATACCCGCAGTCTGTGTGGTGCAGTTACATTGTGTGTTCCACATGTTTTCTTTTTGGTTGCACTGTCAGTGAGGGAGGCAATTGAGTTGATAAGCTCCTGTTGGTTTGTGATTTGTGGGTAAGGTTGTTATCTGAAGCTGATTCACCTCCAATGTAGGACAAATGAGATGGGTTTTCTGCCAATATAGGTCAAATTATGGATTGTGAATTATTGTATTTTCCCACAAAAAAAGGTAGGATTTAAAAATCCACAAATTTGCGGGGTTGTGAATGCTGAATCGCGAATATGCGAGGATCCACAGTAAGCAAAGCATTCTTATCATAGTAATTGTACGTACATGTTTTGATATGTACAGGAGCTTATTAGACCTGTCCAGGTGTAAACATACCGCCGGATGCCCATGTTGCCTGATGTCCATCTGGGCAAAGGAACACGTGTCTCCCACCCCCACCACCTCTACGGTGAAGTTCCTAAAGAAATCTATGATCTCTAGGGACTTCCTCCTCAAACAGAAGATGAGGATGATGGGTGTCACCACAGGACTCAACAGCTCCTCTAGTATGAACACCTAAAAAAAGAACGCTTGCTTCATATAGAGACATGTCAAAATGCCCATTTGGCCAGCTGGGTATTCATACTCACTGCTTTGTACTGGAAGAGCTGGGAGAACTGGTCCCGGGTCTCATATCTGTGTGCATTGCCCTGCCAGTGGTCAGGCATGTAGTGTATGTGAGCCAGGATGATGCGCAACAGCTGCTCCGGACAAAAGACCATGTGTTTATCTGGAATAAATGACCTAAGGAGACAGCGAGAAGCATCTCATATGACGCCAAAAGACTCTTTGCTTAATGGCACAACCTCCTACCTGCAGATTGTGATACACACTCCCAGCAGCGTAATCGAGGAGAGGACATGTTCAACCGCGAGCACGTCCTCATCGTAGATGGTCAACGTGATCAAGACTGCCAGAAGAGACCCTGCAAAAAAGGCGACATTCTTGGCCACCACGGTTAGCAGAGGAGAGAGGAAGCAGTTCATGTACTTGGAGGCAGCCTGCAAACGACAAAGAAAAGGACGGAATGTTCATGTACATCATAACCCTAAAGCAAGGGACAATACAATAGAAGCTAAATTTTAAAGTAGTCAAGTGTTCAGCTTGTGGAGCAGTATAGATTTACTATCCACTGAAAATGACTTTAAAATAGAGGCACCACACATGTCCAAATTGTGTCGTTGGTGTGAGGATTTAGTGTGAGCACCATTGTTATCTAGCACTCCCTTAATTCTCTTGGATATGGCATTCACCAGAGCTGCACAGGTTGTTACTGGAATCCTCTTGACTCCTCCTTGATGACATCACTGGTGGAGCTAGTGGATGTTGGACACCTTGCGCTCCTCTACCTTAATTCCTTCGGCAGGAGGCCAACTCCATCACCTGCTCAGCAAGGAACTTGATCCTCTTGGATGTGTTTTTGGTTTGTCGTCATAAGAATGTCATAGCAGATGTTGGAATTCACACTTCCCCTCAATGAACCACAGTTACCTAGTGTCGGCAGCACTCATGCAGCACCAGACCATTCTACCAGCACTGCGCTCGAGTCATTTTCAGTGGTTTGCATGGCTTCCATCAGCAGTATGAAAGGGTCTACTATACTAGATAACTAACCTTGTAGCCTTTGCTAAGGCGAGACATGAGCTCATGGTCCAGCTCATTGAAGTGGCGCAGGTAGCATCGACCGTACAGAGACCAGCACCTCGCCCCGAGAGAACCGGGCTCTCGCTTGATCACCTTGACAAACACACCGACAACGTCTTCAGGTCTTTCAACGGCAGACAAAATTGTTTGAATGAACCAGTCGTACCTCTGTGTAGCTGAAGAAAGCGTAGAGGATCTGCCACACCAGGATGACGGGACACAAGAGGAGGTTGGCCACGCCGATCCACAGGATACGCGATGCCAGTCTGTCAGCCAGCTCCAGGCGATTTCCTCCTCTTTTATACTCCGACTTAAGGCTCCATTCATTCTCAAACAGAGAACCTGAAAAAGTACATAAAAAGTAACCACTTGTAGACCACTAACATCTTTTCAGGCTTTGTCCAAATCACATTTGTTTGTGGGAGATTATTGTAAAGATTTTGAGGTACAATGTAACTTTTTCATGTGTAAAAAGCCCATGATATAAAATCCCTCACATCAGCGCCTCTCCAACACCAGGTGATCGGTTGAATACAATGAGCACAGTATACAACATGGAACTATTGACTCAGTGATTGAGAAATGAGGAGCAACTACAGTATGTCAAGAAAAATGGGTAAAAGTCGAGGGACAAGACAAAGGCCATGTCCACACGAACAGGGACTTGTGCCTGTGAATATTCTCATTCATCCAGGTCATTGTTTTCTCAGGGCATTGAATCGATCGCAACTGGACTGTTCAGGATATCTTAGAAGACGTTTTGCCTCTCATCTGAGCAGGCTTCATCAGTTCACGCTCAATGCCAAGGCGAGACAAACACTAGTCTTACTAGATAGGACAGCTCTCGTGTGAGGAGATGGTGTATGATAGTATCATAGTGTCCAGACAAGAATGGTTTTGTCTTTTAAGACATGATTCTCAACTGGTGGGTCGCGGGTCCTTGCCTGGTGGAGATGTGACGTTCGCAAACAGATCTCTTCTGAATGACTCTTTTAAATGACGTATAAGAACCGATTCGGAGTACCGAGTCGTTCGTTTGTGAATGTCACGCAAAATGTATTTGATTTCAGGAGTTCAATTAAAACAAAGAGACAAATTAAAGGCTAAGGAATTGTTTTTATTTTAGTGTGAACCAGTAGTTTACAATATTGAACCTGGACACTTTTTCTAATCTTTAAAATACTGAAAATGTTTTTTATTAGAAATACAATACAAATATAAGACTCTGTGTGTAGTGATGACCAATTTGGGTCGCCACTCGTCATGAAGGGGTGATAGATAGTGGGTACCGCAGCCAAACCAGTTGAGAACCACTGTTCTAAGACTACCCGAACACTCCAGTTGCGATCGATTAAATGCCCTGTGAACGGCTGACTTGGCTGCATTATAAGCGCCTCTGTTCATCAATACAGTGATATATTAGATGTGCAATCATGTCTACATTATCCTTAAAATCAATGGTCATTTACACTCGGGTTCCCCAACCACCGGGCTGTGGAAAACTTTCAAGAGCAATGATTAAAAAAAAAAAAAAATCACGTTTTAAAAAATATTTTTGTCAATAACTACATCAAATTTTATTCAATGCATATACATTTTGGAAATAAAAGCTATTATTTTATTGGTAAAATAATATAAAGTTAAAAAGCCTATAGTTTTTACAGGTTTACGTAGATTTGTTTCATTGTTTCGCGCAGCATTTATTCCCAGCAGTCCTTGAATGCATCATAGCTATGTGCTCGGAGGCAAAGTGAAAGTTTCTCTGGTGCTGCCACAAATAGACAGATTTTTCCCGTTCTTATTTCACCTCGCCGTTGCTCCCAAATGCTGGTGCTGGGTGTGAATGCTTAAAAGTACGCTTTGATGACGTTATTATGTGTGTGTTGAGTGTTCATGTTTATATTTATTCGATGTCAAATTAATTCATGCTATCACACTGGCCCAAAAATAAAAAAAATAACATGATTATCTTCTCACACACAAATGCTGAAGCCTGAGTTTTTTGGGGGGTTTTTAAACACCACTCAGGTCTGAGTTTTCCAAAGGCTCAGTTTTTAAGGCCAAAACACTACATCTGCGTGTGGACAAGGCCAAAACGCATAGAAAAATATGCATTTTTAAAATATCTGTATTCTACAGTGGCCGAGAAGTGCAACACAAAACAACAAATGAGCATTTCAGGAAACCCATGACCAAAATACGCTATTTTCATCTGCTACATTCATGATGTCTGACGCGGGAGATAAGCTTTCACCGCTGTTTGATTGCCTTGTTTTCCACTATTTAATGTCTTTATTCAACACACCAAGCACACTCACACCTTTAGAGCTAATCTTTAGAACAACATGCACCGTTACTGGCCTCCTTTCCTGTCAGTCTGAGCTTTGGTACATTCTCTTTCCGGTTTGTGTGATTGGAACTCGTTTTGTTTTTTGGTCATGTGTTTCTTGAAAACCTAAATTGTCACCCTTTCACCCTTTGTTAATGTGTTTTCTGAAATACTTCTTTTGACTTTGGTTAATTTGTTTCCAGCAATGTTCAAGTGTTTCATAGTTTGTAGAGTGTAGTATTCCAAGACTCTTTACACAGAAATCCAGCAAAATGGGTACACAAGAGGCGTAAGAACAGATCCGGCCTGTGCATTTCATTTTCATACAGAACCCAACGAAAGCAGATCTTCCTTTACTTGTCGGACAGTGACAATCGCCAGCACAACAGGGCAGGAGAAGTGAGTGTCAGGTGTTAAACCTCACACTCAGGTTTCTGCATTGCCGAATACCCTTTCACACAGGCAGCATCTCACCTCTGATACTACTTCCGAGGTGGTAAAATTGCAGGGTCTAATGTGTCCACGCTGTTCTTAACAGCTATACAGAGCAATGACACTGAAAAAAGCCAGACAGGCCAGGTCTTATCTGTCTGTTTACACTGCAGTCACAATGGCAGCTATCCTGGCTATGTGATTCCATGCCTGTTTTTCTTGCTTACACTGCCTTGATGCACATCCAAAATAACCAACACAAGAGAGAAATGTCTCATCATGTAAATCATACACCCCCTGTACTACACATTGAAGAAAAATACACTCCTTCATAAACAAAATCCAGCTGGCATGCAAACACACACCTGGACCCCAAAAGAAGATGAGCTCAAAGTTATACTTGAGGCCGCGGGTAAAGAACACACTGTCTCCAAGTGCAGGAAGTCGAAAACGCACGGGAAGGAGAGATTTGTTCACCATGGCGACCTGCAGAGGCAAGAAGTGGTGTTGAGGTTAAATGGCGCTTCTTCAGATAAAAAACATATTCGGTATAACGACCATGTAGTTTTTGAAGCGGAGGATGCGGTGGTAAATGTCCAACTCTGTCAGTTCTTTTTTATGGATGCAGATCTGGTGCTCCTTCTGGATCTCCACTATCCTGGCCTGGACCTCCTGCCATGTTGCATAAGGCAGCTCAGACTGAATAAAAAACACACACACACGTTAAACACAAAAAACCAAATCTAAAGCCAGCATTACAAGGATGACTGGTCTCACCATTGTCATCTTCAGGGCGTGAATGTAGAAGGATCGGATCTCCCAGTAGCAGCACACGTTGTAGATGAACTTCACCAGGCGGTGTAGCCAAAACACCCCAGAGATCATCAGCACAAAGATCACAAATGCATTGTCTCGGATGCTGTCAGATAAAGAAAGACATAACTTTCCTATTACTGTACTGTGTTTACAGAGCTAAATACACTGCTCAGACAAATACAGGGACTACTAAGGGTGCACACTGTACTCATGGCATAACAGGAAGACGGTGTTCGTGTGGTGTTTTGCTGCCACGTCGTGTCTTTGGGAACACTCACATCAAGGATCACGTCTTCAATGAAGGTAAAAGTAACCTTAAATGTCCACTTATCCCTTTCATTCATCATTTATATTCATTTTTAATTGCTTACGGCATATAAAACTATAATTGTAAAACTATCAAAACGGGTGTTGTGTTAACATTTTTGCTGTCTGGAACGAATTAATTGGATTTACATTATTTTTTATTGAAAAAATGGATTCAGTTTGCGCCGTTTCAGTCGGAGTCGGATCTTCTGGAACGATTTAATGACGCTAACCAGTGTTTTACTGTAGGTGATATAAATAAATGACTTTATGAATTGAGTAAATACTAGGCCTGCCACTAATTATGACACTTTGATAAATTGACATGTACGACATGTACGTACGCCTGTTCCATTTCCTCCTCTATCTGTAGCGCACAGGCTGGATGACAAGAGGGTTCACTCTGCTTGTGTCTGAGCGCATTGCTTGTGCAGTATAGTCCAATTAAGGGAAAGCGTGAGACTCCCGCCAGCTATTCAGCGTCTTTGTCACAGTACGTGGAGGCGGGGGCTAGCTACGTAGTGATTTAATACTCTGAAGGCTAATATAAGTGAAAGCACAAAAACGAGGCTTTGCACTGCCTCAGCTCCAGTGTGGATGTGCTGTTGGGCATTCGGCCCGGTGGTTGGTGTGCTTGCTGGGACGTTTGATCAGCGAAGTGAATGTCGTGCCGGACGGCGCTAGCTCGAGATACCCAGGGTATGTGAAGTGGTGACGCCCTGTGATTCGTAAGTGCTATAATAGGCATCTTCTGTGCCTCACAGATACACTACACTTGAACACCATCTAGTGGCTCAAATGTGACATGACAATGTGATCACTGAATGATAAACTTAATGATAATATGGCCTAAAAAAAGGTCGAAATTAACGATTATCGTCGATAATTTATGGCACAATTTTCGACCAGCAAAATGTGTTACCGTGACAGGCCTAGTAAATACACATTGTTTCAAGTCCCAATCTTGTAAAAAAGGCAACCATTCAGTATATTTTCTGCAAGTTGAAGTGAATTATCCCCACCGTCCACTGCAGACGTCCACCGGTACAAAGGCGTCGGGCAATGTGACCTTTGACGAATCCGTGTGATTCACAAACTTGTTGGCAAAGAGGATGTCGTAGTCCACGCAGTTGGCCAGGAAGACGGTGAAGCCGACCACAAACAGAAACTGACTGCACAAAAATTCACCAAACCTATTAGAAACAAAGTCAAGCTCTACAGAGGATTCCAAAAGATACATGAAAAGGATGCGTACACCAGCTCGAAGATCTCTCCCAGCAGCATACAAGTGAATCCATTCTTCTGATGCAGATTATAAATGTAATGGATGTTCAGGAAAATTGTATTAGCCAGTACTGGACATCATAATTTACAGTACCTCACAAAAACGAGTCAACACACAGCCATGTCTAGGTAGCTGGCAACACAAGTTACAGCAAGATAATTGTGTGCCTCTATTGCCTACACTCACTGAGGGGAAATAAACCTGAATGTGCAAACATGAATATTTCAAAGGATATTCTCTGGAAAAACAGATCCAGGTTCTCTATGTGGTGCCACTGGGCTGCAAAAATGTAACTAAAGGTTAGGAATGCTGTGGTTACGCATTACTAATGCATTGTATACAAAAACCAAGAGGCGATAATGTGTTTTTTTTTTCTGTGTGTCATACATTTAGCTCCCTCTGGAACGTGCATCAGCAGGTTCTCCTCCCCAGGGGGAGAGTCGCTGTATGATGCCTCCAGGCGCTGGTACTCTGTGTCAAAGTGTGCCATCGCTCGAGTAGCGTCAGTCTCACCACCGGGTCGCCACGGCTGCCGCTACTCCCTGCAGAATGGACGACATTGGGGAGAGGTAGAAAAGATAATGTGCAGTAAACATGACAAATAACTTTCATTTGATTATTTATTAAACATACCTTAAATGCTCCAATTTACGCCTCTATTCAATGAACTGCGGAGTCCCCTATAGCGGCCGGGTGCTTGGTCTACAAAAGCAAATAGCACAGTAACAACTGGGATCTCTAATTTGCATCAGGTCAAAAAAACATTGGCATTAAAAGCTGTGGTTGTAGGCAACCTGATGCATTTTTTAATTAACTTCACAATATGGCAGTGGCTGCATGTGAAGTACCATGATTTATCTACCACTGCATGGACTTTAAAATGTCGGTGAGTGTGTGCAATATAATTGTTAATAGAGGGCTACATTTTCCTTTCCACTTTCTCATGCACTCCAAATCTTTATTAAAGTTAAAACAATTAACTTGTTATATATAAAGGGCCTTTCACATTTGGACTGCTCTCCAAAGCCTGCTTGCAATTAACACCCCTTCTTCTTTGCAGTTTAGGTAAATTAAACGCCCGGCTATAATGACAGCATTTATTTGATTACATTCGTGCTTAACTTCTTTTAACACGTGTGACAGTTCATGTTAGCCAATGACATTCTGAACGTTTAGCACACCCTCCTATTATCTTTTAGCACAATAATCTCGGGAACTGTACAAGATGATGTAAGCGTTCCTTTGAGATATTTGTTGCCATGATTGCGTCACTCCATGCATCTGCAGAGCCACCAGTTGTATATCCGTTTTTTTTTTGGTGGACCTACTTAAATGAGACACTATCACAGGAATATGTGCTGCATAGATGTGCTTACCTCCATTCCTGGACAATGCATCCCCTCCAGAAGTGGACGTTCAACATTCCCAACTGGGAGAAAAAGGGGATACGAGCGTGAAGCCTTTTGATCAAAGGCCACAATGTCATAAAATGACAGGGATGGTCACACACAAATTTGACGAGGGTTTGTTTGCAGGTAACATACATTTGCGAGGTGGAGCAATGGAAGTGGTTCAGGTGTTGTTGTTGACATCAAGGAGGGCCGCCTTGTCCGCAAAAATGCACCTCGTCGGTGTCGCTGCATGTAAAGTCCGCGTCAATCGGTGTCAATTTCAGCAACTGACGTAATAATTAACCGTCTGCTATGCATGAATTTCACCTGACAAGTGGTTTGTTTTCGTTTTCTGTTCCCTACCCTCATCCGCGGCAGGCTAGGTTTCATTTTTAGCAAGTAGCTAGCAGCTTGCGTCAACGCGGGGGGGGGGTAGAGCCAATCAGAAAACGAGAAATAGGATGTTTTTATGCAGAAGCCAATAGAATTTGAATGAAGGCGGGCTTTAAGTTGGGGTAGGTTGACCCTTGACACGCCTTCTGTAAACACTGGCTCTCCATCAGGGAACTTGCGCCACCAATTGGTCGAGTCTCATAGCACCACTTTGCAGTCATGCTTGTCGAAATAAGATGTAAATAAGAAATACATATGATTAAATTTACTTGGAAAGCTGTAGAATAAACATTAATAAGAATAAATCTGAAATGTTGTCTTTTACTATTCATTCTTTTATCATTAATTAAGGTATGATTACACATTTTGTCTGCCAACTCTTTATTTTTTATATTAATATATATTGTAAAATCTATCTACAAACTACTAAACTCTACTATTACATATCTTTACAGTTTTATTTTATTAATAATAATGGTAAGCTGGTATATAATGAACAAAGGAAGTTATTTTATTTTATTAGTCATTTGTGTGAGCATTCAATTAGCTCTGCTTTTTCCTACTCTTCTTTGGACATGTTGAATGTGAAACTGTAGACGTGAGATGTACAGGTACTTCCATGTAACCTTTTATGTGCAAACCATTACCACTGCCATTATTATTATTATTGCTGTAGTGTATGCACTGATGTTTATACTATTCTGACAGGTTAAATGCAGCAGAAGGCTTTTGTGCAGTACATGTTAAATACTCTTAAAAATATACATGACATGCGATTAACAATCCTTCCATTTGGTGCACTACAGTAATCTATATATCATTTGAAGTCATACGAGTGTCTACTTTTTGTCCAACGAGATACAGGAGCTGACAGTGCATTACCAAGATTAAGGTCTGCACACTCAAGCCCACCTTCTGTCACTGTTTGCCTGCACTGAATATTTAAATATGGTTGTTGTGTCTTTTGGAGGGACAGCTGGGCTTTTTGTGCACTGCTTTAGTTACACGGTTGAATACAGTAATCACTGCACATGCATGCCAGTTAAGTGTTTGTGTATTTTGCAGATACAACTAAGCAGGAAATGTACTTTTTCCAGTTTTATACGATGCAGACATATAGCTCTTTGTGAAAGAGATTCTCAGGAGGAATCGCCACTGTAATCCTGCTAATTATAGTGATCTGGGTCATTTAAATGGTCCCGATTGGAGATTAGGCCTCATTCAGATAGCACAGCATAGCACTGTAAATCACAAAGCATCTGCAATATGAGTACGTATTACTGTAGTGCCAGAAAAAGTGTCATTGCATACACCTTATATGTTAAGTTCATCTACATCTGAATGACATTTCATTGTTCATGTGTGTTGGAGTATGTGCACTGTGCTGCAGGCTGTCACGGCGGGACGATTAAATTACCCAACTGTCTGTCGGGAACGAGCTGCGAGGTGGTGGTGATGGGGGGTGGTGCATTGTCAAATGTGGTCCTTAAGATTCACTGTCATGCTGCCTGATGGGGAGGTAAATGGGTCTCAGGATGAAGTCATCATCTGTCCAGACAGAGCAATTAGAGCACACCCCTTCCTGTACGTGCGTCGTTACAGTATAGTGCGCCCTATGGACAATGTTGGACCTGATCTATAATTTGCTGATATGGCTCCACCAATGTTTTAAAAATGGACTGCACAGCTCAGCAAACATGGTTTCAATATCTACTCTGTAATTTATGGTATTTAAAAAAAAAAGACTCCATATGACCTTCTTTATCCTCAGAAATGAGATTTTATGTTTTGTGTGTGTGTGATGAGTCATACAGATCAGGTGACATCATGCGGGGAATTGGTCATCTCAAGTGCATGCATGAATTTCTGCATTTCCTTTATGTTCCATCATTCCTAATGAAGTAAATACACAATTTTTCTCCCACACAAAACAATGGAAATAGAAATCATCTGTCCCGGTGTCAAACTGTGACCATCACGAAACCTTTATTAATTGTACAACGTTTTAAGTCACATTTTTAATATTCTTAACTGTCCTGTAAAAAAAGAAGTCAACCACTGTTAACTCTCAGCCTCGTATCCACAGTCTATGCGGACGCAGTACGATGACGCAGCCACATATGCGCCATGAATTTGTCATTTTGTTGTCATGCTATTTCTTTTGTTTTGCTTTGAAAGCAAAAGCAAACAGGCAACGAACATGACACCACCTTCCTATTGGTGCGGATAAAAATAAGCTATCAAGCAATCAAAGCATCTGTTTAGAGGCCAAGAGTAGGAAGGGTAAGCCAACACAGCCGTCAAGGGGCCAACTGACAGATAACTCTGTCTGTTCTATGGTTCTCATCACACTTTTTCCTCTTTTGGTATTCCCTTCTGTGGTAGCATTGCAAAAATGTACAAAAGCCAAAGAAAAAGATAAACCACTGTGAATATCAAGACATACAAGCGACTTAACGCAGAATATCTGAGTCATTTTTCCACATTCTTGATTACCCCACAAGTGTAAAAAGAAGCCAACCACTGTAGCACCATTTACTCTTGCCTTGAGTGCCTGTTGGGATACATAATGGTCATCCATGACCATGCATTTGCAGTTTTCTGATTAAAAATGATACATTTCTGTTATTGGATCTGGTGTACCTAATGGTGTGGCATGTGAGTGTATATCTGAAAGGGCAACACACACACACACACACACACACACACACCCTGAAAATATGCAGCGTCAGTGTAAGAGAAGGAGGAGAGGTGAAGGAGAAAGCAAGTGAATGCAAGAGTTGTGGCCAGATGACGAAGCAAAGTTCTGTTCTGTACTCTCACAGAAGTATCAATCCAAAAAAAGAGAGAGGTCACACAGGCCCGCTGTTGTCATGGTAATGAGATTTTAATAGTACAGGCTCACTCGTCGGTGGCTTTTGGCCATGTAATTATCAACAGCAACAACCCCCTGCCCCCTCCAGTCCCTGTCTTTTTTCACTCTGGGGATTTTCCTGGGAAAATCTGTATAGCCATGGTATTTAGGCTATTGACTTCCATGCAGACCTCCAGCAGAATATGTTGATTGCATTTGACTTATGCATCCGGGAGAACCAGTCGGATGGGGTTTAGCTGGGTGCAGGTCATAGGAAGTGTGGCACAGGATTTTGGTTTGCAAATTGTTTTTTGTTAACATTTTTTTTTAGTTTAATAATGGTTTGAACTCATTTTGGAAGTCTTTATCCCAAGTCCCGCAGTGACAAAAATAAATTATAATGTCCTCTTAATCAACAAATCAATTAATCATGCCAGTTTTAGTTAATGCGTGCCACTGCTGCAGGCTGAAATAATCAAATTAACCTTTTTTTCCCCCTGTGGCACTTGAATGCATCATGGATACCTGCAGAAACAGCAACCTTTTTAATTCTGATAAATGGCGTGTATCTTTCTAACTCTTTTTTTGTCTTTCATTCAATCAATTTCAAGCATTGTTTGACCTAGAACAGGGGTGTCCAGTTTTAGATGCCACACATCACATACAACAATGTAACATTAAGGAGTATGACAGGCAGACACAAACCGTTGCGATACGAGCATAGCTATGTGAGCTAACATTCCTGTCACATTTTAACAGCAACGCCATGCTAGGTTAGTGTTTTTGCTGAAGAAAAGCAAAATGGTCAAGTTTATAGCTCCCACATCCGTAGCTGACGGACGAATAGTTGGCATTATATTATATGCTAAGATGTGCAGTGAAGCCTCAGGAAGGAGGTTTTTCCTTCATGGTGTCACGAAAACCGGGAGCTTCAACTTCAGAAGTGGAGCCAACAAGTAAAAAAACAGGCTCCAGGGACTCATGTTACTGTTAGAACGTCATGAAAAGGTCTATATTTAATAAATAGGGGAGACTTTTAAGGTTTACTTAGGCCGTCGTGTAAGGATGGTTTGTCTATTTCGCTGTGAGTGTCTGATTTACTCATACTGTATTTCTAACAGCATGAAAAGGGGGGTTCTGCTGTTCCATAATAAGCATACAGGAGGCCTCACTTTTACCTCCAGGGCTGCTGGGAGGAGGAGGAGGAGGAGGAGGAGGAGGAGGCTGAGCTTTGACAAAGCCGCACCCCAAAGTGGCCTCACCCTGCTGGGCAGATTGTGGAGGCTGCACCTGGCTCCTGCAGCCCAGTCTTCTTAAAGGGGGTGGTGGCGGGACAGAATGAACATGAAGACATTGCCACTGTGCCCATTAACCATCTGTCTCTTTTTTTACTGCGCTTGGACAAAGTCATGTCTTTGGGGACCTTGTGTGTTTTTTTGGCCCCTGCCGATTCTGTTCTGTTTGAGCCACATGGTTTCATTTTTCACCCCAAAGCGGGGTGCTAGCTGCCAGTTAAAGGCGGGGGCTTTTTTCCTGAGAGATCATACAGAAATATTAACTCCACTCCTGCTGACAGCTTGCTCCTTATGGCTGATTTAGACATCACGTCGTGCTTGAAGTCACTTGATGCCTTCCTGAGCTGATGTTCGATACACACATGCGCGCAACATACTGTAACCATCATGTCTGCCTCAGTGTCCTCTTGGATAAAATGTGTCTCCATACAGAGAAGTTAGTACAGGAACCCCATCGAGGAAAAGGCTTCTTGAGACGTCATCTGTACTTCTGTGAAAAAGGTGTCAGACGTTTCGCTCCTCATCCGAAGAGCTTCGTCAGCGAACTAATAAGTGCTGGTAGCTTAGGCCTTAAATACAGTAAGAGTGGGCGGAATTGGTGTGCCAACACCCTCCTCCTATTGGTTCATTACACTAAGCCTGGGCGGAGTAGTGGTATAATCCTATCCTGTTATTAACACCTCCGATAAAAGGGAAGTGTCGCTCCCTGAATTGGGTATGAACGACTCTGATACTGGCTAGTTAGCATCTATTGTTCTGGCTCGGCCCTGGCTTCACCTCATTAGCACCACATATTTTCAGTTTAGAGGGAAATTCTACAGACAAATTCATGGTTGTGCTATGGGCTCACCCGTCTCACCCATAGTGGCGAATCTGTACATGGAAGAGATGGAGAAACAGGCTCTCACATCCTTCTCAGGGACAAAACCAAGGCACTGGTTTAGATACGTGGATGACACCTTTGTCATAATCAAAAAACATGAAATTCAGTCTTTCACAGATCACATCAATGCGGTGGACATCAATATCAAATTTACTCGCGAGGACACTAAAGAAAACCAACTAGCCTTCTTAGACTGCAAGGTAATTATAGGAAAGGACAGACAGCTACTTACAGAGGTCTTTAGAAAGGCCACACACACTGACCAATACCTGCTTTTTGAATCAAACCATCCACTACAACATAAACTAGGGGTTATTAGGACCCTCCAAAATAGAGCGGAACAAATACCAACTAGTGCTGAGGGAAAGAAAAAGGAGACACAACATGTCCAGAGAGCGCTCTCAACCTGTGGGTACCCACGGTGGGCTTTTAACAAATGTCAAAAGAAGAGAGTAGGGAAAGAAACCCAAAAGCCCACAGAAGCAAAAAGGAGAGGAGTGGTAGTCCCTTATGTAGCGGGGGTCTCCGAAAAACTCCAGAGGATCTTATGGCAACACAAAATTCCTACCTATTTCAAACCAGTAAATACCCTGAGACAAAAATTAGTGCATCCTAAAGACAAGGCTCCAAACCAGAAACAGAGCAATGTGGTCTATTCCATCCACTGTAAAGATGAGGAATGCAAAGAGTACTACATTAGGGAAACTAAGCAAATGCTCCAAAAAAGGCTTTATCAACATCGCAGGGACAATGCTAGTGGTCCTCAATCAGCAGTACATCTACACCTGAAAGCTACCAATCACTCTTTTCAGGACAGCGAGGTAAAGATTTTGGCCAAAGAAAACAGATGGTTTGAAAGAGGAGTAAAGGAAGCTATTTTTGTCAAACAACAGAACCCATCATTGAATCGGAATGGTGGTTTGAGGTTTAATTTGGACCCTGTGTTCAGCAGGTTACTGAGACCAAAACCCACAGCTCTTAGTCTTGCAAATGAGGTGAAGCCAGGGCCGAGCCAGAACAATAGATGCTAACTAGCCAGTATCAGAGTCGTTCATACCCAATTCAGGGAGCGACACTTCCCTTTTATCGGAGGTGTTAATAACAGGATAGGATTATACCACTACTCCGCCCAGGCTTAGTGTAATGAACCAATAGGAGGAGGGTGTTGGCACACCAATTCCGCCCACTCTTACTGTATTTAAGGCCTAAGCTACCAGCACTTATTAGTTCGCTGACGAAGCTCTTCGGATGAGGAGCGAAACGTCCGACACCTTTTTCACAGAAGTACAGATGACGTCTCAAGAAGCCTTTTCCTCGATGGACAACTCCTGTACGACTGAGAGCCTACACAGATACAGGAACCCCATGTTCTCCTCTGTTGCTGTTTGTTAGCCTGTCTTGTAAAGATGCACACTAGAGGCCCGTCTTCTTGCTGCCCTCAGTCTCCTCTTGGATAAAATTGATCTCATTTTGCCAAGACTGAAATACAGCAAGATCCTCTGTCCCCTCCATTGTTGTCTTTGTTAGCATGTGTTGTTCGGATCGATGCGTTCACAAGTGGCCCATTTTCTTGCTGCCCTTAGTCTCCTCTTTGATAAAATTGATCTCATTATCCCAAGACTGAAATACAGCAAGATCCTCTGTCCCCTCCATTGTTGTCTTTGTTAGCATGTGTTGTTCGGACCGATGCGTTCACTAGTGGCCCGTTTTCTTGCTGCCCTCAGTCTCCTCCTGGATAAAATTATGCCCAGATGTAAATACAGAAAAAATTTTTTTTATGTTTTTTTGTCGGTAGCATATCTTGTTCCAACCAGTATGTTCAATATGCACTACTGGCCCGTTTTCTTGTTGCCCTCAGTCTCCTCTCGGATAAAATCCGTCTCCTTGTCAAGAAGTAAATACAGGATACCCTCATGCTCCTCTATTGTTGTTTGTTAACGTGTCTTGTCAAGACTGATGCATTCAATGCATACTACGTACTGGCCCATTTCCTTGCTGCCCTCAGAAAATTGGTCTCATTTCATACTCGTTCTCCTCCATAGTTCTTGTTTGTTAGCACGTCTCCTTTCAACTGCATTCGATGCACATCAGCTATCCGTTTTCTTGCAGCCCTCAGTCTCCTTAAGGATAAAATTATAATGAATAATAACATAGAATCTGTGTGAAGTTACATCAGTATTGCATACAGTATAACTATACTGTATACTACTTAGTCATTGGTCTTACTGATAATCCAGATGTTCAATATTGGCCATGCATCTACCCCCACTTTCCGTGTATGTGTTGCGCTGGATTTGTGTGCGATGCGCCCCCCACCCACCCACCCCTCCATCAGTATACACGGTGGGCAACAGCGTCATGCTCGTACTGCCCCCGGGCTGGTCCGCTATCTCAACTCACTATCACACATACAGAGCCACCGAAAGAAGCCAGCCAGCAGCCAATCGTGGACATTCCCACCCCATTTTCCTCCCTCCGTGGATTTGTCATTCACATGTGGCATTTAACCCAGCCACTTGGAGGAAGAAGAAGATGAAGATGATGACGGTGCTGTGAATGGGACACACCAGCAGCACGGAGGCAGTACCGCCTTTCCACACATTTGGGCCAAAACACGCCGAGGTTTGCGCACCGGCTACCGGGTCCAGCGTGTGCGCTCAGCCGGGCCCGGCGCGCGTCGTCTGGGTGGACTGACCGAGGAGGATGGAGGCGTTCTTTACGGAGGTAAGACGCCGCTAAGGGAATGTGAACGGTGATTAGACATTCGTATTCGTATTCGACTCGTGCGCACTGAGGGATGGTTTGACTGCTTTGTATTCATTTTTACTTCTCAGCCACGATGGCAGGTGTTGAGCCTTCATGCATTTCGATGATCTTTGACAGTGAAAGCAATTCAAGCAAACTGTACTGCGAGGCAGTTTATAGCCACTGCAGAGCATGGAGGCCTGTCTGCCGGCTTTGTGAATTAATTCCGAGCTTCGCCGTAGATAAATTGGCCAAACGAGAGCTGACACACGGGCTTTCACCTCCACAAGGTTCTCCTCCATCGCCGGATTAAAGCCAATCTGCTAACATGGGCTCGGCCTGCAGCAACATCCATCCCGTGCTGTTTTAGAGATGTCTGTGTACGGGTTTGTTTATTTTCTATGCTTTTTTAAGTGCACTTTGGGGTGGATGCATTGCATTTGGGTGGGTATGTGCACAGCTGAGGGGGAGGGGGTGATGGAGAAGGGTGGCCTTCTGTGGGGAGGGGTGGATGTGCTGTGGAATAGGTGAGATTGCAAGAAAGGGGTTTTATTATATCGTCATGGGACTGTTATCATCTTTATTGTGCAAGGTGTCGTCCTTGTTGTTACCTCAACCAAGGGCTACAGGTATTGTTTTGAGAGAAAGAAAAACAGCAGAAGAAAAAAACGGACAAAACCAAAATCAAGTTTTTGACAAGGATTTGGCTAAAGGTGTGGAAGCAAGAGTTTATTTTCACATCTTCATTTTTGTTACACTCCACTTGCTTTGGGGCCCAGTGGTGTAGTGAGCAACCATATCCAGCAGATGAAGCCCCTGTGGAACAGTTTGTGAATGTTCCATCAAACGAGAGAGCCACGACATATTAGCACTTTAGCATCTTTATTGTGCAAGCTATCGTTTTTGTATAGGCTTTGTATATACAGTATACAGTATGTATAGGCTTTTGTTTTGATTTGTGTTACTATTTATTGCACAGTGGAACGATTTATGATTTTTCCATCAAACGAGATAACCGGGACATATGTAGGACAGTAGATGGTAGCACTTTAGCATCTTTATTGTGCATGCTAGCAGTCCTTTTGTTACGTCCCCCAAGCACAAGAGGTATTGTTTTGATTGCATTTTAGCAGGAAAAAAACTACGAAACCGACCTTCATGAAACTGTGCATTTGTGGCGAGGATCTGACTGAAAGTGTGGGTGCAAAAGGTTTTTTTCACATTTTCATTGTTGTTACCTTTCACTTGCATTGGGGCCAAATGGTGTAGTGACCAACCACATCCAGCAGGTGGAGCCGCAGTGGAACGGTTTATGATTTTTCCATCAAATGAAATAACCAGGACATATTTCGGATGCTCGATGTTGGCACTTTAGCATCTTTGTTGTGCATGCTAGCAGTTTTTTGTCACCTTCACCAAGCACAAGAGGTATTGTTTTGATTGACTTTCAGAAGAAAAAAACTACAAAACCGACTTCCTTGAAATTGTGGGATTTTGGGAAGCATCTGGCTCAAGGCACTTTGGTGCTTAGCACTTTAGCATCTTTATTGCGCAAGATATCATTTTCTTATTTGCTTTCGTGTTTGCCTTTTGTTACCACCACCAAGCATGAGATGTATTGCTTTGATTGGATGAGCCTGGGAAGAAAATTAGCATTGTGGTGATGACGTCATGCTATCGCCGGAAAATGGTAGCACTGACAAAACGTCCAGTCGGGTAAGCGACTGTCTATGGACTTTGGACAGCGTCCTAGTGTAATCTCTCCAACATATTTGCATGGTAATTCAGGATTGCTATGTCATGCTGTGCATTAAAGTAGTGGAATTATTTATCCCTTGAGCCTCTCACATTGGTAGAGATGTAACTTGTTATAATGTTTGGAGATCACCATTGTTGCCGTGGGATACGGGCTGAGATGTGCGAGTAATACGTCCACCATTGTGAAGGCCTTGCATGACACATGGCAACAGTGGAAAGTCGCACCGTCTCCGACATTTTCCCCTCAATTTTAACATATTGATCATCATCATTGATTCCCCACAGCCCCGTTCACTGAAACCTCATGTAGGACCAGTAAAAACGGACTGTAGCGAGTCCTGTATATGCTACATGTGATACTTACAAGTATAACTGGAGAGATACAGGATATGAGTGTCTATGTCCAAACTCCACTTTATAGGCTCATTCCTCTGCATCTCCATCACTCTGCTGTCCGTGAGAGTGAACAGCTGACCTCTCACTCCTTCTCTCTTTCAACCCAAGCAGAATGATAGCTGGCCAAGCAGCGGCCGAGCATGAAATGTCAGGTAGCATCAGACTACGACACTGCAACCTTCTCCCTATTCCAAAAGGGGAAGCTTTGGGAGTGGAGTATGGTTGACTTACAGCTTAAACCTACATTTCTACCATTAAAACCCATATTTTAGCATTTTTTAACTGTTTTAAATAAGTATATAAACAGTGTGTTGGCCAAAATCTAGCCTTGATGCTTGTTTTTTATGGGGAACACAGCATTTTGTGTGTCTGTAGCTTTAAAGGGCGCATGACACCAAAACACATGTTAATGTTATTATTTTTGCTGTGAAAACAACATTGAAAGGCATATTTCCTGTGTTAGAAATGTTGGAAATGTTGCTGAAATGTTGGAATATTTACTGGGTTTTTTAAAGCTTTTCGTCACTTCTTCCAGGGAGGGCAGGGCAAGTGACATTTACAGTTTACAGAAGTTACTACCCGGAAGTTATCATTCGCTCCAATCCTTTCTCAATTGTTATGGTCCAGTTGTGGATGAATTTCTGTTGTTTATTATCGCTGCCCGTTGTGTTGAAAGCTTTTGCTGGAACACTCGAAGAGACGCAGTGAGCTTGTTCACATTTCCAAAAGACGCCATTCGCCGTGTCAGATTCTTTGGCATTTCGGCAAGCTTTGAGGGATTTATTGTTTTGACACTGCCCCGCAAATAGAAAAAAAAAGTCAAAAACCCTCAAGAGGAAATGCATGCCCAGGCAGCAGTAAGTCAATACACATTTTCTACTAATATTCTCTATAGTAGCCACACTACTGCTGGGCTAATGAAGTGTTGATTCGTAGCTGGCTTGGCTCTGACGTGCTGTGCGGTTAATGTGCTATTTGTTGTAGCGTGCAATAAATAATAAATCCAAAGGGTCGTCTTTGATTGCAGTGTCAACTCCTGTCACTCCTCTTCAATTCTGTGCAGTGTGCATAGAGCTGTCCGTTGCTATCACTGCCAGTAAAACATATCATAAAAACATATCATACTCATCACAACGGTGAATATTATTATTATGTTATTGGTGTCTTTAAGTGGTTGCCGTGACGTGTTCTCGACATGAATTTCTAGCTAAACATGGATTGCTGTCACTCATCCTTCTAGCCTACCTTGCAGTCGATCTGTCAGTTTGAGTTAGTAAATCCATATTTTTTTACTAGATCTATTCAATTCATGCCAGGGCTAGATAAGCAGCGATCGCTGGTCACTGGTATTGTATTTTGCAGTGTGCATAGAGCTGTCAGTGTCACTGACTGGAAAACATACAGTACTTGTGTATGTGTTATATGCTAGTCATCACAACACAATATCAGTGAATGTTATTTATTTATGTTATTTATTTGACCACTTTCTCGGCTTTGCTGAGAGTTCATGGCTGCATGTGTTTCAATCTGGTTCCAGCCAAGATGGCGGCGGTTTTAGAAAACTCGCTAGGGAGCGTGTCAAAATCTCAACTTCATTTCACTGGTATTTCATAGTTGTTTATTTGTCTGTGAGAGCAGTATGACAAAAATGTTTTATTAAGTGATTACTTTCATTTCGTTAGTGTTTTTTAAAAGTTTTTTTGGTGTCATGAGCCCAATGAGCTGTGTTTGTCCATGCCTGTTTCTGACAGTGTGTGACCACAAGAAGCGGTATTACATAATAGATGCCATATTTTAGGGCTGGACAAAAAATTGAAGAGATTGCGATCTTGATTCACACTCAGGAATGAAAAATTCATGGGATGGACAAAAATGTTACTCAATTACTTCACACATAAACGCTGACATACACAAGGCCTCACGCTGCACCGTCGTTAGCATGATGGCCGACACTTCTTCCTCACTCTCCCCGTCCCCCGGCAAGCCTCGCCAGCTAGGACGAGTTGGCCAAATTGACCTGGCTGGCGAGGCATGCTGGCTGTTATTCATCAGCTCGTGGGAGGAGCAATCACATTCATTAACTGACTTTTCTTTTGACGTGTCTTTATTACGTGCATGAACGTATTGTCGAGTGAGTGAGCATGCCTTGTTTTTGGATTATTTTCCGTCTTTCTATTAATTTCTATTTGAAAAATCTCAACTGTCCTTCCAGGACCTCCGATGAAGAACAGCAGAAAGACGTTGGACGTTTCTTTAAAGCAGACAAAGACAATGAGAAGTCTAATAGTAATGACGATAATAATCACAAAAAACAGCGATTTCTTTAAAACATGAGGAAATGGTCCTGAACATGGCGTGGGCGTGCGCATGCTCCAAAAAATTGTCCCAGAGAATCGCAATTTCAATTCTAAGACAGAAAATCATGGCTCCCATTTTTTGCAGAATCATGCAGCCCTATCATATATCACATACACCAATCTAACATTAAGGAGTGGGACAGGAGGACACAAATGTTAGCAACACTAGCATAGCTATGTGAACTGCAGTGCTAACATTACACTCACATTTATAACACCATAATCATGCTAGGGTTACCTAGTCGCTGGAGAAAAACCAAATGATCAAACTTACTTACGTCTGTAGCTGACTGACGGAAAGTTGGCAGAGCTTTAGGCTGCATTTTAAGATGTGTAGCGAAGCCTTTCTTTTTTTTTTTAGGTGGTCAGAGGCGTTTCCATGTCCACAAGGAAGGAGGTTTTTCCCTCATGACATCATGAAAGCTCTGAACTTCAAAAGCAATGTGGTTGGACCCTTAATGGATTGAATACTTTTCTCCATAAAGTGTATGCTAAATATACCTTTGGTTCATAGCTGCATAGTGCTTTTACTTGCAAACTACATGTTTTTCCTCTTTGAGGTGTCCCTCAGCTTGTACTAAACAAGCCATTATTGACCATTTAAGTGTACAAAAGTGGATGCCGCACTATAATATAGAAAGCCTATAGAAAGTTCTGCACTGAAATATTAATCACCTGCTTGAATTACGTGCAAAAAAACTGTGCAACAGACACGCTAACAAAGACCAAAGCAGCTTGTTTGTACTGAAAAACAGATTTATTACACCTTTCGTCCATATATGTTGTGGTTGAAATTATGCAGGATTTGCTATGAGGCTGCTGAGGCAAGAGGGGGGGGCGCAGTCGCTGGAGATGTGTGTGACCTATATTCAGCTGCTCCAAACACATTTGTTCTGCTCAGGAGCTGCCTCAGTATCTGTCTTTTTTTTCTCTCGGTGGGTCTCCATCCTCCCTAAAGCTACAGTGCGGCTGTCTGTGTGCCATGAGTCTTTCTTTGCAGCCTACTTTCTTATGCATGTGTAGGTGGGACACTGCTACTGTCGTCCAAAACCATCAAGTCTTTGCGGCTGTAAGGCAAATTGCAGCTAAAGCAACATCACCCAGAAGCTCTTTCTGCACTTTGATGAGTTAAAGCTGCAAGATCGGGCCAGACCTTAGAGAATTACAGAATAATATCACTGCTTGTTCAATAATTTAACATATTTAATGCACATTATTTGATTATTTACATGAGTAACTTTAATTTTAAAGCACCATCTGCCAGCATTGTTATTTTAATAGATTTGACGTTTTTACATTTTCTGAATGCATTATTTTTTTAAATGTCATATTTGTAATGATCTGTAATTATCTAGATATTATAATTTTAATTTTAATTTTAAAACTCCATCTCCCAGCAGTCAGTTATTTTAATAGATTTGACATTGCTATAGTTTCTGAATGAATTATTTTCATTTCTTTAATTATCTATACATTATAATTAATTATCTATACATCTATACTTATCTAAGAATTTGAATTTGTATTAATGGTTACTTTTTTATTTTTAATAATTCATTTTGAGTTTTAATTCAAAACAGCACTCAGCGATAGATTTAATATATTTGACATTTTAATATTTTCTGAATGAATTATTATTTTTTAAATGTCATATCTTTAATTATCTATATATCTATAATTATCTAAAAAAATTCATTTTAATTACAATTGTATGAATTATTACATTTTTATTATTAATAGTTCATGTTGACTCCATCTCCCAGCATCCAGTTGTGCCCAGAGAGGAGAGGGAGGCTGTTACCATGGTGCCCTGTTGCCGTGGAGTCCTGTTGCCATGGTGTCGGTGTGTGTGTTCGTGCGTGTGGGTGTATGTGTGAGACTGTAGTTTAATCCAACATGAGAGAGAATGGGATAATTAGCAGGCTCTTCAAAACTGGCCTCTCAAAGAGGATTTACATTGTGCACACACACATATGGAAAAGTATGATCTGGTTTAAGTTGGATGATTGCTTTGTTTATTTTGAGATTAAGGTCAAATTTCGAGGTTCTCTTGTGGCCACTGAGTTTGTAAAACCCTTTTATTTCTTACTTTTTTCAGTCTCTTTTTGTTTTTTTTAATAGCTGCATCGTTGAATTTTAGCTGTAATCATTTTAAATGTGACTTTCACAAGAGAGGTGACACCCAAACACACACACAAATAAAAAAATGCAAACCTCACTCTGCGTTCCCGCCGCCGCTGCTGCTGATATAATCTGCTGAAAGCCCTCCTGTCCTGATGATATTATCACCTTTAATGGAATATTACTGACACACTTTCAGGCTGGAGCGCTCGGGGAGGGATCAGAGTGCTTTATGACAGCTTTGTGTGGCCCACTAAATCAATACATACATCTTTTATAGTGCATGTTTCTTTTTTTCTGGTCGGCAATAACATCCAAACCTCCAAACCTGCGTGTCTGTGATGTGGCTGAATTGTTCCAAGTGTTGTATTTTTTGTATTAGATCGACCCTCGACCTTTACACTCCGGAGGTCCCACCGTGACCTCCCGTCTCCTTCTCATCTTTAATTATTCCCCACCCCCCATTAGCTAACAACTACTCAGCTCTTTCCCTCATTATTTATTTATTGAACTGTGTGTCGTTCTTTCATTTGCTAACAACCGCGACTCTTACTATGCTTTCGTGGTTCTTCTACATTTTGTGCATCTCGATGCGTGTAATTAGTTCTGTCCCCATTTGACAATAAGCAAGCATTGTTTTCACTCTGCCAGGAAATTAAAAACATACTCATAATGTTGGGGTCTTCTCAGTCATAGACCATCAGAAGACGCATGTGGTGTGAAAAACGATAAATCTACAAAGAAGGCACCACAGCCTGGAGAGAATTTCGTGAGTAAAGCTACTGTATTATACATCAGCTTTTGGATGAACACATTTGACCATTTTTCATAATAAACTAGCATGGAACAGTATCGTCTAAAACACAGGTGTCAAACTCAAGGCCCGGGGGCCAAATTTGGCCCGCTGTAACATTTTATGTGGCCCGCGAAAGCCTTGAAATAATGCATGTCAAAAGGACACTTATTTTAATATTATTTAAAAAATATATTAGTATATATATTGTGATTTTGTTATTAAGATTAATTTTGTCTTTACTTTTTTAAGCTTTATTTTTCATTATTTTACTTTTATACTATTGTAAAATTATATTTATGTTATTGTATTTTTATATGTATGCTGTGTGCTGTAATTTTATATTTTTTTACTTAATATAAACGTATTTAAATTAGTAAAAATTTTAATATATAAAAATATTTTTACAATAATATAAAAAATTTTGTATTTAAAACATATTTTTACAATAATTTAAGAAACATTTACCATTACATTTACAATAAATTAAAAAGTATATTAAAGTAAAAACAAAATTTATATTACTAACAAAAACAACTTTCAAAAATATTTTTTTTAAATCAAAAGGACAATCTTTCTTGCTAAATGTATTTGTTGTCAATATTGACAGAATACCTTATATTTTTTGTTGTCAAATACAATTTTAAATGACTATTTTTTATTAGTTATTAATGAAAAATTAGTGTAATAATTAATTAACAAAATTCTAAAATAGAATTTAAAAAAGTGGCCCTCTGAGAATAACCATAACTGCGATGTGGCCCACGGTGAAAACGAGTTTGACGCCCCTGGTCTAAAGAATAACATACGGAGGTCAGAGTATCACGCCTTGAGGAACTACAGGATCATGTCGGAGCATCGAGCTTTGTGGAATTCCAGGATCCTGTTAAGAATAACTTAGAAGTGTCTGTGTCCTGTCGAGGCTAGTAGAACTCCAGGATCACATGCGGAGTAACCAAGATGTCTGAATATCAGGCATTGCTGCACTCCAGGATCATGTAAAAAAAAACAAAAAACACAGATAGGTCGGAGCGTCGAGCCCTGCAGAACTCCAGGATAACGTAAAGAATAACATAAAATGGTTGACTCTTGAGTCTTGCAGAACTCCTGGATCATGTAAAAGAATAACATAGAGAAGTAGGCGCATGGAGTCTTTAGGAACTCCAGCATCACGTCGGAGCATCGACCTCACGGAACCCTGTAATGAATAACATAGAAAGGTCTAAGTACTGTATCTAGCCTTACGGAACTCCAGGATCCTCTAAAGCAGCAGTGCTCACACTTTTTCAGCCTGCTATCTACTTTTAAAATGACCAAGTCCCAAAGTTCTACCTCCAACTATAAACAAAAAATATATATATTTACTATATTTATAAATATAAGCATTTATGTACGTTGCACATGTATATCAGGATTGCACGCACTTTTATAGTTGAGTATAGGACGCAAAGCAAAACCATCAAACAATTCACTATTTTTCTACATAACTAGCCACTACAAGTGAACAGATAGCTGTTGTTATAGATACAGGTATCTTACAGCGGAGTTAGTTTATCCATAACCACAATAATAAAGATAAAAGTTGCATCTCCGTGTATAGCTTGAAACGTTTGTTCATCACTTAATCTTTGCTGCAGGGGAGGAACAGCGTATCAGGAGGGGAGCTTAATGTCAGCTGACTCATGCCATATGACATCTACAAAGTGACCTTTATGCGATTGACCCACACTACCTTCGCGATCGACCAGTAGCTTGCGATCGACGTAATGGGCACCCTTGCTGCAAAGAATACACACAGAAAGGTCTGAGTAGCATCCAGGCTTGTGGAACTCCAGAGTCACGTACAGAATAACATTGCTGTCTCAATATCAAGCGCTGCGGAACTCCAGGAACATATAAAGAATAATGTCAACAGGTCGAAGCATCGAGCCTTGCGGAACTCCAGGGCTATGCAAAGAATAACATAGACGGGTCAGAGCATTGAGCCTTGCGGTACAGCACGTACTCTTAGGCAAAAAATTAAGTCTTAAACAGCAAGACTCCCATCATTTCTAAAGCCACTTTTACACAGCGATCACGTCACATTGCCGCATCAGAACCATAACAGATCAGAACATAAAGATCTAGCGTTGCCGTTTATACAGAACACATTGTGTGTCCTTTCACACAGCGGCACGGCATCCCGCGATCAGATAATTAGAGGACATCAGAGCCAGCATTTGCTGTGATGGTTGCTTTCAACACAACAGGGCTCGAGAAGTCCAACTTCCCATTTTTGGTCCAGTTAAAACAGACCCTAATCCATTTTCTCCCTTTTAGTCAAGTGTGAACGCAGTCCAAGACCAAAAGAACCCAACCAAAGATGGGTCTTAAGCTCTAGACACTCTAGACACAAACTGACCGCCAATCTTTTTTGCAATTTTTGGTCCGGACTACAAGTGTGAACACACCCTCAAGCTGTCAAATTACAAGGTCAACTTTATCCTCCCATTCGGTGTGCATTCTGATTATTCAGATCCTTGGCGAGGAGAAAAAAGGCCGGCTTTTCACAGGCAGTGGGAAAAAGGCTTCACTCTTTTCCAGTCAGTCTGTTCATCGTCTGCCTCTGCGGATTCTGGCACATAAAGCATGACCTCAAAGACCTCCGTTCTCTCAGTGGCAGATGCAGTAAGTCTCTTCCATCCTGTTAAAAGTCACGCTACTTAAAGCTCACATACTGGACTCTTAAGCCATCTTATCATGGATGCATTGAAAAGACTTACAGTTCACTAGAAAAATGCATGCATGGCTTTAAGTAAATTGATCTGTGGTTCCCCATTGATCCCAGATTGTGCCTGGAGAGAATACAGTGGGGGGCTATAAATGACCTTAACAGCGTTACAAACCACACCCAGCACTCTCATTCGCGCAGTCCTCTTCGTTTTTATGTCTTCCTCCCATCCCAGACCCCTCCGCCTCGTCCTCTTCTGGGAATTCCTGGTCCAGACAGGCAGGGATGGCCACGCATGACAACAAACCTATAGCATCAGCGGGCTAGAAACACACGTTTGATGCCTAAACGTGTCACCGGACCCCATCAATCCATCCCTTCTCCTGCCCTCCTTTGTGAAATATGAACCTGGAAGCAGTCAAACAAAACCCTCCATCTCCGTCCGTCACCTTTCCGAAACGCTCCATTTAACCTCATTGTTACATTATAGCCTCACACATGACCCCTGACCGCTCATCTCAAACCTGTTCAACAGCTGCCGAAAGAGAACCAAATGCTTGTTGTGTTCAGTGGCATTCAAACTAGCTTTGAAACAAATCAGCATGAATAATTCCGTGAGCCCCTTTCATACTTCTCATAAAAGCCGGCCTTTTTGTGATGTGCTGTGTAGGTCTGGGCCGCAGATGCAGAGGCGTGAGGCCTAAAAACAAAGAACATCCAAGCCAACAAAGGAGGAAGCAGAAGCCGAAGGCGATGGTACTAGGAGACACAACGACTATAAAATGTCCAAAATGGAGAAGAATTCCATGCGAGTGCGTCCACTGAGGATGGAAGAATGAACCTGCAACTCCCAGCTGCAAACAATCGGTTTTAAGTTGCCAAACAGGAGCAGGAGCAACCCAGTTGTCCCGTCTCTAGCCGGAGTGAGGGCCTATGAATGAGCCGCAGAAGGCGCAAACGTGAAACATAACGGTTTTGATGCTTTGTATTTTATTCAAAATAGATGATCTGCGTGAGAGGCACCAAGACACTGGAACGGGCAGACGAAAACAACCAATTTTCCTCCTTCGGCGACAGCATCAAAGCCGTAACAGAGGTGGCACCTGTGTGAAGTTTGAAGAAAGTATTTTATAAATCACACCCGACCCTGGCGATGACGCACCTTGTTATCCGATTGTGGGATGGCCATGGCGCTTTGTGGCTTCTGTATAAAATGCCTTCGCTCTGGAAGCTGCAGTATTAATGTCCATGGTCTCCATGTTGCTAAAACGCTCCATTTTCTTGCCGCCCTGAGCCTCCTCTTGGATAAAATGCGTCTCCTTATACATGAAACAAAATGAATGAGGATATTCCAAGACTACGTGTTCTTGTTGCGGCAGTGTCCCGCCCTCGCTGAGTTCTGTATACAAAGTACTGGCGGAAAATGCCGTCTATTTTGTGGGATCTCTGTGTGAAAGAAGCTAGAGATGATGAAGTGTGGTGTGGATATCGGCAACAACAGAAAGACATCGGAGTATTGTAAATGTTTCATTGGCCAGAGTGATTTTTGTTGTAGGAGCTTTGCTAACTCAAAGGTCCGAGATCATTTGTAATTCTCAAAAGAACAAAGTTGGTCCACCAATTTTCCATTTTCGGCGGTTGTATCAGAGCCATAATATAATTTTGGTTTCATGTTTTTAAAAAAACCCTCATTTGTAAGGTGTGACGGTTTAATTTTGTCACGGTCCTGCCATGTAGCGGAAACCCTGGCAGGGCTCCGTGCCCTCAGGCTGCTCTTTTTTATTGTTTTTTGTCCTGTTCAGCCATTAGGGCAGATAATATTGTTGATCTAAATGCCCTCACGTTCCCAACAGATTTGCTCTGCCGGGAAAAATGTAAGATACACTTCTCCTGTTATACAGAATTTATTTGACTTTGATGTTTTCTTGTCATGCAAATTTGGAGCGGCCGTAACGCAGCAGGAGGGGATAGAGAAGAAGAGAAAAGAAAACAGAGAGGGGGGCGCGGGGATAAGAGGGGGACAAAAAAGAGAGAGACGAGGACAACAGCAGCAACAACAATTGTGACAACAATAACAAAACAACAGAAACAAGCAGGACTACATCAGCAAATGTCTGCGGTGGCTATAAAGACCCTGATGGAAGACTCGGTCTGCTCCTGAATAAAACACCTCCTTATGGTGGGAAGTAAAAACAGGATACTCTTGACCCCTGTTAAGCTTCAACATCATCTAATGTTTCCTTTTTGAGCCCCTCTTGTCTCGACTTTGCTGTTATGCTGTCACCCCGCTTTTAGAGGATCAGAGGTCAGTGACTGAGTGAAGGAGACATTTGTCTGTGTGGGAAGGTGTGTGACGAGCGCACTTCCTCTGACCCCCGAGTCACACACAAACACGGATTTCAAGCACCGTTGCTGGACAGAGACAAAAAGTCCAGATGTTACAGTCTTTATCTCTCATTAAACACATCTGTCAGGGCGCTGATGCAGGCCAAGCGGAATAATGCCTCGCATGTTGATGGTTACTGTGTCCATTAGAAAAAACGACAACAAAAGCTGTTATTTGCCAACACGGAATGCACGTTTGACCCCTCCAAACAAACACTCGCACTACTAGTTGCACGGAAACTACGTAGTTACAGATCCTTTTTACTTCTACTCCTGACATGCTGCACACAAAAGGTCGCACTACTGTAACTTCAGGGTGATTGGTCAAATCACCACCAAATTTGGCACACATCTTTAAGCGACTGACGAGCACATTTGTGTACATTTTGAGTGAGATTAGCTGAAAAACATGGCCGCCGTCTACCAAAACGTCTCAGCAACTTCGCAGCGAATTGTCCGTACGCCACTGACCGCTTGTCTAATGATTCTAAAACTTTGAGGATAAACATATTACATGTATGCCCATAGGGGGCGCCACAAAGGTCATTTGCAGTCATGTGACAAAAATAGGAGACGTCATACTTCAAAAATAATTAGATTATTTAACTTTATTCTCACAATATTACTGTAATAGATGGTTGTAAGATTACGTTTATGACTTTTTTTCTGCAAAAAATATAATTTTGTTTTAAGATTACGACTTTTTCGCTCCACTGAAAGACTGAGTAGATCATACTGTCCCCACGACTTGCGGCTTTTCAACACAAGTTCTATTTTTCTTACCTCTCCTAGCTTGCCTTGTTTGTTTTATTTATTAGTATTAAAGTTTATTAGGACATTTTTGCAGAGCTGCTGGAAATGTGAATTTCTCTTGCACATGAATAAAGTATCTATGTAATTCTTGGAAAATTGTCCTTTTAATCTGGAAAAAAAACTTTTTCACTGAAAATTTTGAAAAAACTGCAGCTTTGTTTACTAAAAAATATAAAATTATTCTCATAATATTACAACACAAGTCTCATATCTTTTCCACTATTTTTTGTTTTGAAGGAAAGCATACATATGAACTTTTTTCTGAAAAAAAAAACTTGATTCTCTTAATATTCCAACTTTTTCCCAGTTGAATTCTTTTTACATTATGTCTTTTTAATGTGGAAAAAATAAAAGTAAAAATATGACTTTATTCTCATAAAATTATGACTTTTTCTTGAATTTATGTGATTTATGTAATTTAATTTGAAATTAAATAATATATCCCATCTGTTTTACCTACAAAAAAGTGGACTTCTTAAATTAAAAAAATTGAACTTATTGTTATAATATTACGACTTTTTCACAAATTCATATGATTTAATTCTTGTAAAATTAAATGTTTTATTTTAAAAAATTAACCCTTTTCACTCAAAAAATATTACTTTATTCTCAGAATATTACAACTTTTTCCTTTTTAAGATTATGGCTTTTTAAATTATGACCAAATTTATACGATTTGATTTTTGGAAGATTAAGTATTTTTTATATATATAAAAAAAAGAAAATAATTCTCTTCCTTTCACAACATTTTTCTTGGAAAAAAAACATCTTTATTCTTGAAGCTAATGACTTTTTCTCTGAAAAACAAAACTTTTTTTCCTCAAAAAAATACAATATAAAAATACAATTGTACAGGGATGCTCCGATTGATCGGCCACCGATCAATATCAATCAATATTGGCTGATTTCCGTGAAAAAGCTTGCGATCGGCATACGCCGATGAATGTCTTTCAACCCCGTTCACCTCTGGCTCGTACTATTGCGGCATGCAGACTGTAGCGAGTGTCCCCCGCCCACTTTCCTTCACACTGCGCAGGCGTGCCAAACCCAAAACAATCACGTCTGCCGCGTGGAACTTACCTGCCGTTTGTGAGACTGATACAAATTTTGCACCCTGCAAAAGATGCCACGAAAAAGATCTCGCCAGGGTAGCACGTCAAAAAGCTCTAATTTAATACGGCATTTGAAGATCAAACACTTTACGGAGTATGGTGAGTTTTCGAAGCTCACGATGTCATCACCAGTCAAACGGCAGCTAATGTAGCCAACGCTGGACAACACTTGCCCGTATGTGTAGAAGTCATCATAAATAAAATAAAAAATGTACACTTAATAAACAGTATGTGATCGGTATCAGCCAATTTCACTCATGGATGATCGGCAGGATTAAACCCTGATCCGAGCATCCCTAGCATTGTATCATACTGTTATGAAATATGAGACGAAAACATTGAACGTAGTCTTAATAAGACATTTCAATGATAACATTGTGTGTTTTGTGCCATCCAGGGGGCCCGTGTTTGGGTCCGGGAGAAGGAACAGCTGGTTCCAGCCACGGTTAACTCCTGTGGAGATGGAACCCTCGTTGTCACCACGGACTATGGAGAGGTAAGAACACACACACACACACACACTGTCTCAATAAATAAACAAATATAAAATGCTAAACAGACGGATGCTAAGCTTGAGGATTTTCAGCGTCACCCTGGCAGTGCGTTTGGCATTCAGCTAAAGGCAGCTTCAGCATTCAGTATTTAGTTTAATTCTCAGGACAGCCATTAATCCCGAAAAGCAGGCGGGTCAGTGGAGAGGACTGAGACTTTGGAAGCATTTTGACGCTGAGCCCAGCACTGCTTGGTGGACCATGGACAAGTGGCCATTTGGCGGGGACTCAGTGAATTATGGGTATTGGAGTTTTGCTTTTGCTTTTGCTGATTTTTTACGAAAAAACGCACTTATTCTGATAATATTATGCGACTTCATTCTGATGAGAATATTAATTTTTCCTGAATTTATAGAATTTAATTCTAAGGTCACATCTTTTTTTACTTAAAAAATTTTAAATTTAAAAAATATATTTTATTTTCATAATATTATGAAATTATAATCATTTTTTAATAAAAAAAAGCACCTTATTTACTCCAAAAGTATGTACCTATTGTCATAATATTCTGACTTTTTCCTTGAAAAAAATACAACTTTATTCTATTTAAAATGCGACTATTTCCCGAATTTACACAATTGAATTCTCGGAAGATTACGTGTTTTTTTATGTCGAAAAACATCGGCATTAACAGCTGTGGCAACCTTTTGATGTTGGCTTTATTAGCACCACAAAATGGCCGTATCTGCATTGGAAGTATCATGCAGCATCCACCAGCTTTGCCTACCTCTGCATGCGCTATAAAATACCAGCGAGCTGTCGCCAGGTCATGTGTGTTGCACTTTCCGTACATACATAATTATACGTGACATATGTTGAGTTGACCGTCGCTGGTTTGAATAGCGGCTCTATATTCCTCCTCTGACACACATTGGCCTCCAGAGGGGCGTTAAATGAGAACATTGTTGGATGTCAGTAAAAAAAAAAATAATAAAATAAAATTTGCCTTTAGCCCTTCTAGGCCGATGTACAACCACAACCTTTTAATGCCACACCCTCTGCCAAAATAATGTCATTGAATGTTTTAAAATCTTATTAAGCGCATGAGCGTGCATGTGCTCATCTAATCTGTACAACCAGGCAAGGGACGTGCACTTTGGATTTAACACACACACACACACACACACACACACACACATGTGCTCCAGTTGGCAGCTAATAATAGACGGCAGCCAAGAGTCTCAATCTTCCCCTCAAAGTACATTTGCATCGTCTTGTACAACAAATGTATGTTTACTGTCGCATGTTTACAGTAGGGCAAGAGCATCCTTTTTAGATGCTAAGCTGCTTCAGCATCTCCGGTACGTCCCGAAATAGAGGTGCGCTGAAAGCATCAAACATCCTCGTTACTCTGGATTATGAATGTGCTTAATTTGCCCAGCCCCCGCTCCTCCACGTTTCCCCGCTTTTAAACAGCAGCCCTGCTGGAAGCGCTGAATATTTGATAGAGAATCGGCACCGTGGAGGACTTAACGTTGAGACCATGCCACACCACCGCTGTGTCTTGCTCGGGGACACACTTTGGAGTTCGGAGAGTCCGCGAGCTGTCTTCTAGAACATTCTATCACTCTGCTTATTTCTTTCTCATGCTGTACGATGACACTCTGCTGCACTAATTTGTTCATATTTTTTATCATGCGCAGTAGATCCCTGCTATCACGCTAAGCCGGTCGTCCTCAATAGGTGGCCCGGGGGGCCACATCCAGCCCGCCAAAGCTTTGTATTTGGCAAACATCGCCCAAATAATGTAAACCATTTAGTCTAACTCTGGGGTGTCCAAACTTTTTCCGGTTAGGGCCACATGGTGATAAATGAAAGCATGCAACTTTGCCACTTTGATATTTTGTAAAGCAACACATGTAGATACAGTCGTACCTCGCATAACGTAAACCTCCTTTTACGTAAATTTCACTGAACGTAAAGAATTTATGTAAAGTTTTTGCATCGTATTACCTAAGAAATTCCATAGTCGGTTCAAGTTCAGAAATTCGATTTGAATAGCTCGCGCAACAGAGAGAGGGGAACATTTTCCATGACTAACAGAGTACACTTGGTGACGCCTTCTGACGCTTCACGCTGTCATTGGCTGATTATCGGGGCACCGCCTATGCTCTCATCTCAGTGGCTGATTATCGGGACACCGCCTACGTTCTCATCTCATTGGCTGATTATCGGGGCACCGCCTACGCTCTCATCTCATTGGCTGATTATCGGGGCACCGTCTATGCTCTCATCTCATTGGCTGATTATCGGGGCACCACCTACGCTCTCATCTCATTGGCTGATTATCGGGGCACCGCCTACGCTCTCATCTCATTGGCTGATTATCGGGGCACCGTCTATGCTCTCATCTCATTGGCTGATTATCGGGGCACCACCTACGCTCTCATCTCATTGGCTGATTATCGGGGCACCGCCTACGCTCTCATCTCATTGGCTGATTATCGGGGCACCGCCTATGCTCTCATCTCATTGGCTGATTATCGGGACACCGCCTACGCTCTCATCTCATTGGCTGATTATACAGCACGTCCGTGTGTTTGTGTGAGAGACAGGCTTCTCCCTTCAACGTCCTTTCCTCTTCGTAGTCGCCCTTAAACTAACTTAAACAATTAAGTTAAGTTACACATTAAAATTTTGCACACAGCATTATCGTGTAGTGCGTGTGCGTTTGTCTGTGAGACCAGCTGGCTCTCAGACTCTTTGAGTCGCGTTTCGACTCAGGCTAGTCCTCCTTGTCCTCCTCCTCCTCCTCCTCCTCCTCCCTCCACTTGCGCTCCTGATCAAGACATCTCGTGAACGGTAGGATTGTTTTTGTTTTTCAGTTTTATTCATTTACAGTAATCTTATTTATTACCTTACTACTACTACTACTCTACTATGTTTATGCTAACGTTTTCTTATATTTTCCCACCATATTTGGTGGACTTTGAATATTTTGAAGGGCCAAAAGGGGTGAGTTTGGGAAGATCTTGGAACGGATTAGGCTATTTACATGTATTTTACGCTTTACGTAAAAACCCTGTAACGTAAACGTTCTCGGAACGGATTATTTACGTTGTAGGGGCGTCTACTGTATGCTTAGACGTATTTCCGGAAAACCGCATCTCAGCTTTGTGATGTAGGTGAAAAAGCCCATTATTAGTATCAACTTTGGTCTTTGTTCTTTGTTTTTCTTTTTTTTTTTTTACATTTTCCGTATACACTAGGTCCCCAACTTACGAACATCCGCTTTGCAAACATTTGCGGATACGAACACAAGCCGACTGGTCTATACTTTATTTCATTTTGCCTTGTCGTCGCTCCATCAGTATTTATGCTGCTACTGTACATGCTTGACCAGTAGAGGGCACTGTGACACTGCTAATGGGACCAACAGAGAGGAAGGCTAAGTTGTAGCTGTATGATACAACCCGGACAGAGCGTGTGATTAAAGTTTATGAAGAGTTAATAGGCCTGCTTAATTCTACACCACCCACAGAACACTACCTAGAGTCTCACGACGACCACGATTTGTCCTTTTTTCAATAACTCCTCCTTCTCCACCACAACGACGTATGCTCGACCATTCCTCTTCAAAGGTAAATAACATTTATCATTACGTATTATTATATCACTTTTATTATTGTTTTTTTCATTAATTATCCTCGTTTACTATAACTACTGCATCCAAACTCATATTTACATACATACACATATACTGTATATGTATACACGTACATGTAGTACCTATATCATTGGTAATATTACCTTTTGAACAAGCCAGACGAGGGCCTTCAGTCATGAGGGATGCCTCCTGCATCTGCCATCTGCCATCTGCCGTCTGACGCCCCTGCACAACCTGAAACTCCATTGTTCCATTGAAAGGCAAAGCACACCAGATCATGATGGCATCCCCTCCATGGTGCCGTGTGGAAAACATCTCAGGTGGGATCTCCTTGTCACGCCAGAAACATTGGAAGCCATCAGGACCGCCAAGGTTCCATTTTTTCTCATCAAATAAAACTGTCTTCCACCTCTAAATGTCCCATGGTCGGTGCTCCCCTGCAAATTTCAAACAGTCAATTTTGTGGTGTTGAAGGAGACAAGGCCTTTGAAGACGTTTTGCTTTTTAAAAGCGGTCTCTCGCAGATGCGGTCTGATGATTGCTGGACTGCGCTCGGCACCAGTAACGACCTTCATTTGGGCCATGGATGGGCCCTTGTCTTGACAGATCGGATCCTCCTGGTGACATTTTTTTGGGTCTACAGATGGACTTTTTTGTTCCATAATCCTCAGGATCTTTGAAGAATTTTCGAATGACTGTCTTACTGCGTCCAACCTCAGCAGCACTGGCGCATTGGGAGAGGCCTCAACAATCCCACCTCGTTCAAAGAGAGAAAGCTTTTTTGCCTTTGCCATCAAGAGATCACGACAGTGTGAATACCAGACACGAAAATGACATTCAATCCAGGTTTTTGCCAAGATTTTGCCATTTAAAGGCTGTGCTCTTAAACTTTTGATTTCACTTTAATGCTTGTTTGCAATAAATTGCTTACTCAAAATATTTTTTGTCTCACTCCCATTTCTTTTTTTGTATTTTGAAGCTCTGCGTAGAACCTCCTTAAGATCCAACAGTGCAAAATGTCAATTCTTGCAATTTTTCAACTGATGTTAAGATTTTGATCAGGAGTGTATGACTTTTTATGACTTTTTGACCAACCTAGTTTTCTAAAAATTGCACCTTTATTCTTTGTTTTGTTGGTTTCTCATAATATTACGACTTCAAAAAAACAATATATTCTTTCTTTTAATCTTTCAACTCTACGCTTTTTCCTCATAATATTACAAGTTTATTGTCGTAAAAGTCCAACTTTTTTCTCGTTAGAATTAGGGCTGTCAATAACGCGTTAGCGGGCATTTCCTTTAACGTGCGCGTGTCCTGTTTCAGCCCCCCACGGCGTAGTTTGAGGAAACGCAGCAGTGTGGCGGTCGATGTGGAGCCACAAGCGGGAACAAATATTGAGCAGAAATGGACAAGAAAAGGTTGTTTTGAACGTATTCAGTATTTTCAAAGCTCAAAGGGCTCAAAAGGTGCGCCCGTGTTCTTTGTCACAACTTCCTCATAATTGTGGTTGTATATTCTATATGTAGGTCATCTCATGAGGAGGTTTCCATGAGGAGGTTCTCAATCTGGTTGCCATGGATACCGTCACAGACTCAGCTTTCATCAAAGGAAACGTTCCTTTTTTTCAAACAAAAAACAACGAGTGCTACACTGAGAAGACGTTCGCAATAAAAGACAATAAAAATAAAGTCGTGAAAATGGCCGCTTTTGAGAAATCACATTATAGTGAGGAAACCCTTATTAAATATTTTAATAAGGGGAAAAGATGCACATTTATTCTAAATTTTATTGAAATTGATTATAAACATTATACTCACTTTATGAATACTAATTTATTCTACATTTGAAATGAAAAACACTTCATTCCTGGAAGATTCTTTATTTTTCTCTTTTCCATAATTATACTTTTAAAAAAACCTTATTTTAAAGTTACAAAAAACATCTTTATTGTCATAACATTGTGACAATTTTTCTTAAGACTGTGTTTTTAAAAAAAAAATATATATATATATAACTTATCGGAAAATGACTTTTTTCCTCCTCAATTATACAAAATTGTTCATGCAACTGTCTGACTTTTTTTTTTTTTAATACATTGTTGGGGTTATGACAGGTAAGGATCCCAAACGCGGAGCCGTTTGAGTGCCAAAAAGTAGAAGTCTTTTAATGACCACAAAAAATGCAATGGGCTCCAAATGCAGAAAAAAATGCTGCTTTTTTTTTTTGGTTGCAAAAATAATTTTTTTTCTAGAAAAAAAAGATTTTATTCTAATATTATATTACATTAATTATTATATTTTTCTTTTTTCCTAAAAAAACAAGGTGTCCCACCAAATGTATTCTCGTAAAATAAAAAAAAATGATTTTATTAAAAACTTTATTCCCATAAGGATTTTTTTCTTGAAAATATGAAGCTTTTTTCTCCAGAGTATACGCCATTATTCTGGTACCATTATGGCTGTCTTCTTTCAAAATACTAATGTATTGTGTTCTCGTGAGTTTACGACCTTTAGTATAATTGTATTTTTCTTTTCATTGGGTCCCTAATACTCCTTTGTACTTTTGACACAGTAGTCTAGTGACACAAGAAATAGATCCAAGCAACAAGAAGCGGCAGACAAACACCTGTGTGTCTGCTTTTATTCCATTCACACAAACACACACACACACACACACACACACACACACACACACACAGTGACTATGTTAGCGATGAGATGCAAGTTACATGACCTGGATTTCTGTAGCTAGCGTGAAAGCTGCAGTGAGCGCTCACTGGAGCAGGAAGCATGCTGCAGGGAGGCCTTGCACACACAGACACACACACGCACACACACACACACACACACACACGCACACACACACACACACAGACACAAAACTTCACGTCCATAAATGTGACTGTGCAAAAAAAAAAAAAACTGCACAAATGTGTGGTTTTATGTTGTGTTACATTAAGTGACCCACATTGGTCCCCTTCATCATTTGAAGGTCCACGGAAGACGCGTGCACGCGCTTACTCACTCTTTGAATTCATTTGACACAAAAACACACATTTACACACAAACACACACATGCATTTTGCATACATTTTGTAAGGTGGATTATTTTGTTGTTGTTTTTTTTTGTTTTAGTGTAGTTAGCTTCTTTTTACACTTGTGTCACAAAGAAAAATGTTAAAAAATGCAACACAAGTCACGTAGCAGAACTCATTGATACACTTGCATGACTGTTGAGAACGTTACAATGCATGTGAGGTGGATTACTTTGTTTGTTTTAGTGTAGTTAATGTCTTTTTACACTTGTGTCACAATTAAAAATGTTTAAAAAAAGCAACACAAGGCGGGTCGCAGTACTTATTTATACACTTGCATGACCGTTAGGAATGTTACAACACATGTAAGGTGGATTATTTTGTTTGTTTTAGTGTAGTTAGCTTCTATTTACACTTGTGTCACAATGCAAAATGTTTTAAAAAAGCAGCACAAGTCGGGTCGCAGTACTTATTTACACACATGCATAACTGTTGCGAGTGCTACAATGCATGTAAGGTAGAGCGCTTTTGGTGTCACAGTGGTTCACTTCTTTTTACACTTGTGCGACACTTTGGAATGTTTAAAAAAAATGACCCAGCTGTCATGTGATCCAGTGTTAAGTTGCTTTTAATATTCATATTAACAGTGGGAAGTGTTCCGCCGTCAATATCAATAGACATTAAAATCACAGCTAGCTTTACAGCATGTTGCATTGGCGAGAATGATATCGTACAAATAAAGGATGAGAACATCAGGTGATGTGAGCCATCAAGGTCATGCACATGCGATCTGAGGTCAGGTAAAACATGATGATTATTATGTGATCGTGTATCCCGAGCTGCTGGAGGGAATGTAGGTCACTGTACCGAGGGCTCTCCTCTCTCGCTTGTCTAACGCGTCAAGTCACATGACCTCTTGGCTCGTCTCCTCAACCATGTGAAGCGCATTCAAGTATCAGCTTTAGAAAGAAAATGTGTTCCACCTGCAATAAAAAAATAAAAGGGGCCTTCATTATGCATTGCAGACGGAAGAGACATTGTGAGGTGTCGTTAAAATGATGACATGTGGCTAAATGCGTTCAGTTCCATTGTCGTTTGCGTACGTGTACAGGAAAACATTCACACGAAGGCCACAACGTCACAAGCCACAACATTAGGTACACTTGCGCCATCTGATGACTGTATAAAAAAATACGGCATTTCCAAAGATATGCAATACATATCCATTCATTTATTCATTCTGTATGCTGGAGCCTATCCCAGCTGACTTCGGGCGAGAGGCGGGGTACACCTTGGACTGGTCGCCAGCCAATCGCGTATATTTTTGTAATGTGGGAGGAAGCTGGAGTACGTGAGAACATGCAAACATAATCCAAAATAAAATGACTTACTGTACATTATGTCCTCACGCTGCCCTCCATCCAAGTTGTGATGAAGCGGCGTGACGAAGAGGCGTGTTAATGAATGCAAGTCATCAGTCAGTCGTGCGTGTCGTCCTGTCTGTGCATCAGACTGACATTATGTAAACACACACACACACACACACACACGCGCTCATGAGCGGCATGAAAGGAATCTTTATGAATGAGTGAAAGTCCAAGTGCAATAACTGATTCGTCCCAGTATGCTTGTATTCATGCACGCTTGTGTCTGTTGCTGTTGTTGTAGACTTTATATAACTGCAACTATTTTGTTCTTATGTGCAGCAGAAGCAAATGTTATTCCAGTAAAACAGATCCATTTAAGATGTGAGAGTGCCAAGAGCATGCCCTGGCATCTGTTACAGCAACGCACACACACACACACACACACACACACACACACACTGAGCTGACATATCAACAATCCGCGCTTTTAAAGGCCGACCTTTCTATTCTTGGACAAGTTGAATAGGCGACCTTTATTATGAAAAAGATGTCAGGCTGTGATAATAAACATATTGTGATATGAATACATATATCTACTTACAGCACATTGTGCAACTCTGGACCTAATGTATTGGCTCTTTGTGTACTTGCAGGTGCTGTACCTGCAGCAGGCTGAGGTCACCAGGGAGCGCGTATACGCCATGCACCAGTCCAGCATTGACGGCGTGGAGGACATGTCGTCGCTGGCCGAGCTGCACGAGGCGGCCATCATGCACAACCTGTACCAGCGCTACCAGAAAGACAACATCTACGTAAGAATGACCTCTTCCGATACCCCGCGCCCCCGTAGGAAGTCATGGAATGCAATGGAGCCTTGGTTCACTCCAGACGGTCCGACTTTAACCGAAACCGATGCTAACTGAATCAATTTTTCCCATAAGAAATAATGTAAATCCAATTAATCCGTGCCAGAAAGCCAAAAATGTTCACACAAAAAACGGTTTTGTAGTTTTGCAATGAATAGTTTTACATGCAGTCAACAATCCCAAATGCATATAAATGATGAACAAAGGGATAAATGAACATTTAAAGCATCACTGAAATTGCTTAAATATGTTCTATATTGTTTGTAATTATGTTCTACGTTGTTTGTTTTTTGAAAGCGAACGGTAAATTCGTAAAATTTACACTTAAAGTACGCGGCGGGAAACGTTTCTAATATCCGTCTTTGAAAAAGGGGCCTTTCCGGAAGTGAAGTCACCAAAGGCGCATCTCTCATCTTAGGCAGAGTAAACAAACATGAGAGAATGGACGAGACAGATGATGTTTACAGTGATTATAGCAAAGATTTGAGCGATGTGCCAGTAGTTTTCGAGGAGGAAGAAACATCTGGAGTTGAAATAGAGACCTCGCAGAACATGGAATTAAGCCGTATTTGTTCGGGGACGACGGGACGATATGCCTGATGCGGAGGTGTCCGATGACGCGGTTCTTGATGTGACCGTTCCCAAAGACACGATGTGGCAGCGAGACACCACACGAACACCACCTTCCTGTTTTGCCATGAGTTATTTGCCATGAGAATAGGCGTTGCAGAAAAAGCCAAAGAAAAAGCACAACACACAAGCAAGAGTTAATAATTGGGTGGAAGCCAGTTCTAGGACTGTAGTTGTCTTTAGTGATGCCCCCGGTCCATTAAGGCTAATGCATTCTATCAATGGGGATGCTGTAACCCCGGCAACAAAGCCACATCACATGGCTGTCATTAGCTAAGTGGTGAAAAGCGTGATGATGCACCGGGTTAATTGGGTTGTTTTTGGTTTGTTTTTGGTTCCAATTTCTAACAGATTGATGCATTTTAAGTCATAATAAAGCGATGTTTGACGCTCGGCGCCTGTTATTCTGATGATGAAGCTTGTTGTGTTTTTAGACAAATATCGGCAGCATCCTGGCTGCCGTCAACCCCTACAAGCAGATCCCAGGTCTGTACGACCCGGAGAGGGTGGACCTCTACTCCAAGCATCAGCTGGGGGAGCTGCCCCCCCACATCTTCGCCATCGCCAACGAATGCTACCGCTGCATCTGGAAGCGCCACGACAGCCAGTGTGTCCTCATCAGGTTGGATATTGGTTAGCTTTTCAGCATCAGATAACATTGGAACGCTCAATATTAATGTGTGTGTGGGGGTGTGTGTGTGTGTGTGTGTATGTGTGTGTGTGTGTTTCAGTGGTGAGTCTGGAGCCGGGAAGACAGAAAGCACCAAACTGTTGCTGCAGTTCCTGTCAGTGATGAGCCAAAACTCTGCCGGGACGCCCCCATCAGAGAGAACCACACGAGTAGAGCAGGCCATCGTGCAGAGCAGGTACACAAATAACACAAAATATTATTATTTGTATATGTACAAGAGTCCGAACACCAACTGGTTCTGAAATACTGTGCTCTATCAAAGACAAACACACAACCAAAAATCCGTCTCTTTGCAGTCCCATCATGGAAGCCTTCGGGAACGCCAAGACGGTTTACAACAACAACTCGAGTCGCTTCGGGAAATTCATCCAGCTTCACTTCTCCGAGAGCGGCAATATCCAAGGAGGCTGCGTCATCGATTGTATCCTCCTTCAAAAAAATATAAGTATACTCCAATCCTAGTCTCTAACCCAGCGGGCGGGCGGTGCATTTGGTGTCTGGACCTTCAGTGGGCCCGGCCAGAATTTCTTTTTGCCAGACACCGTGAGAGCCAGTCTCAAAAAACAAAACAATAACGATAGTAAATATGTTCCTCAGCAGGGTTTCGAATCAGAGTCGCCCATGTAGAGCGACAGAGTCTGTAGAGCAATGCGGCATAGAGGCTTTAGAGTGAGATAAACTCCAACACATTAAGTGATGACTTACATTACTGCTAGTATTTCAAGTCAGGTCAGCGACTAATTTCCACAGGCGCTTGTTGGTGCTCAGCCAAATGTGACAAGCACAAAAAGAACGATGATTAAAGGCGATTAAAGTTCAGACAATTCCAAACATCTACACTACAACATCATCTGAAGCAGTTCCCGATCAATATTTATCAAATAACGGAGCAAAAATATAAAACCTTTTAAGTAAAATTGATCTCCCCACCAGAGATGTCAACTTCCTCCTCCTCAGTCAGCCGTTTTGGCCGTAACTTATGTTGAACAGTTTTGCTCTGCTCAACCAATCAGGACTGGGGGCCTTCCACTTTGCCCTGATCAACCAATCGGAACTGGGGCCTGCAAGCTGGCCCTAAGAGTCGAATCAGAAGTCTGGAAAAAAAAACAGCCCCCCCCAACACTCGTGATTCTGAAGGCCATGGGCAGATTACATTTATATGGCGCCAAATAGCAGCTGAAATCTGAATGGACAAAACAAATAAACATCCACTACACACAAGAAACACACTACGAAATCATGATAATGGACTGTTGGGACTCAATGAATATAATTTAACGGAACAAATACTACAATTTCATTTTTGAAATGGGGGTCAGTGTTTCTGGTAATGGTTAGGCCAGCAGAGAAGGCTTTGCTGGCCCTGACTGCACACCACTGATCTAACCTAACACCTCGTTTTCTATTGTCGCCGGATGCTGAAGTTTTAGCCTAATGTAGTATTTTATTAACTCCACAGGATGCCAGTAGCTGCATTTGAGGCGTTGTGGGTGATCAGTATCCAGCAGCTAAATCTACCTTTGCGTGCGCTTTAAAACGTTGGTTGCGCTACTCAGCTGTCGCGGCCGCGAAATATCCAGTTTACATCCTTGCTGTAATCAGAGCATTTTCGGGCTTCAGCTTGAACCAAATTGTTGTTGCCTTTCCTTGACTGTCTTTGTGTCAGATTTACTGGAAAAGGTAAGTTTGCTCCAGTACTTGAGTTACTGTAGTTTTGTTAATCGGATCCTGCATTGATGGTGTTAATTCTCTGCAGAATCGAGTGGTGCGACAGAACCCCGGAGAACGCAACTACCACATTTTCTATGCGCTCTTGGCGGGAGCTAACAAAGAGCATAAAAGTACGTGTGGTTGAATTTGCCCGATTTGACATTTTGGTGCAGTGCTTTGATGCAGGTTCGTGTCTGGATGTGTCAGGTCTCTACTTCCTGGAGGATCCAGCGGAGTCTTTCCATTACCTCAGCCAGTCAGGTTGTCTCAAGGACAAGAGTCTGAACGACAAAGAGCTGTTTAACAGTGTTATGGTCAGTGGGACACTCTTATTAATAATTTTGATTATCATAGCATTAGCAATTGTGAAATATGGTGTTTATGGCGAAGATGGGATTTACCGACGAAACGGGCCAGCACCCTTCAGAGGACTCAGTATAGACTGAATATACGGTACACAAAGACTGGATGTGTTTATTTGTGTGAGCAAGCTCTTCTACTACTGAAGCGCTGCACACAAAAGGGTAAAAATTTGTCAAAAGATGCACCCCTAATGTGTTGCCTGTGCTATGATTTTTCTGACAAATAGGCCACATGGTGGCACTGTTAGTAAAGTCCCTGTTATTAACTGACAATTGATCTTACAATTTCGCTCAGTAGACAAAACACCCACTGTAATTTTAGGGTGTTTAGTCGAATCGCCACAAATTTGGCAGACACCTTTAAGGGACAGACAAGCGCATCTGTGTAAAATTGGAGCAAGAATATGAATAAAGTCATAATTACAAGAAGAAAATGTACAAGAATAAAGTTGAAATAGTTGGAAAATGGAAACATTTTATGAGAATAAAGTAAAAAACTCAAAATATTAAGAGAAACTGGAAAAGCACTTGGGGAGCGCAGACCTTCGCCAAGTGCCATAGTTCCCCCCATTTGTGATTCACACCAAAATCATAATCCTACATGATTTGGATCAGCCTGTGATATTTTGTAAAATCTGTTGGAAACTTGTCCTGTATTTTTTGTGGAGTTATATGCACAAGTAGTCCTATCTCGCAATGTTAAAGAATCCTTTTAAAAAATCCTGGATCCAGACGGTGATCCGGATCACCCCCAAAATTTTATCAGTTCTTCCACGTCCCATTTCTGACAAGTCCTTTCATTTCATCCAAATCCATTCATAATTGATTAAGTTATTTTCAACACAAACAGACAAACAAACAGATAAAGGCCTGCAAACAACATAACCTCCGCGCTTGCGCTTGGCGGAGGTAAAAAGTATTATAATGACAAAAAAGAGAATAATCTTGTAATCTTATGAGGGAAAATGCTGTCATTTTAGTAGCATAAAGTTGAAATATTAAAGTTTTTTTTAAAGTCACAATAATATGAGAAACAAACATAACAAAATAATGTAATATTTGGAAAATTAGGTTGGCGAAAAAAATTATAATATGAGAATCAAATAAAAATATTATGGGAATAAATTTATAATATTATGAAAAGAAAATTTACAAACATTTAAAAAGAAAGTTGAAAAATTTGGAAAATATTAAAAAAAGAGCAAAAATGGAAAAGAAGAGCAAAGAGCGAGTTTGATACTAATAATAGGCTTTTTCACCTTTATCACAAAGAGGATATGAAGTTTTTCTCTTGAAATATATAAAGAACTTTGTAGCATATCTACTTGTTGCTTTACAAAATATCAACATGGCCCTTGCATTCTTTCATTTTTCACTATTTGGCCCTCTGTGGATAAAGTTTGAACATCCCTGGTGTAGATATTCTGTATAGTCATAGTCATGTATAGATCATGTCCTCTAATGGCTGAATAGGAGGCGCTGAAGGTTCTGGAGTTCAGCGAGGAGGAGATCAGAGATATGTTCAAGCTGCTGTCCGGCGTCCTTCAGCTCGGCAACATCGAGTTCATGACAGCGGGAGGAGCCCAGATAACCACCAAGCAAGGTCAGCGACAAGACAAGACAAATCAACCTTTAAGACACGGACTGAGCCTGAAATGTTTGTCTTTCCAGTGGTGACCAATGCCAGTGAGCTTCTGGGCCTCGATGCCTTCCAGCTCTCCGAAGTGCTGACTCAGCGCTCCATCATCCTGAGAGGGGAGGAGATTTGCTCCCCGCTCACCATCGAGCAGGTCCGATCACACACCAGGACCGATCTCCTTGCATGTTCCCCCTCCTAATCCTACCCTTGATGCATCGTTGCAGGCCGTGGATTCCCGGGATTCGGTCGCAATGGCGTTATATTCCCAATGTTTCTCCTGGATTATCCTCAAGATCAACCAGAAGATTAAAGGGAAGGAAAACTTTAAGTCTATCGGCATCCTGGACATCTTTGGCTTTGAGAACTTTGAGGTTTGTTTCTCTCGTCTCACACACACACACACACACACACACACATCTATACAGTATATATGCAAATGAGTCACTTGTGTGTGTGTATGTGCTTTAGGTGAATCGCTTCGAGCAGTTCAACATCAACTATGCCAACGAGAAGCTCCAGGAGTACTTCAACAAGCACATCTTCTCCTTGGAGCAGCTTGAGTACAACAGGTACACAAATTGACTTCAATAAAAAGTGTAAGAAGCTTTTAAAGGTGCTGAAAGCGTTGTTTGTGTCCATGTTGTTGCAGGGAAGGTGTCCAATGGGACGCCATCGACTGGATGGATAATGCAGAGTGTCTCGACCTCATAGAGAAGGTGGCATGCATACATACTAGTGGACTGTGTGTATTATATATGGCTTTTTTTTCTAATAATAGGTGTTTTATACCCAATACAGAGCAGTTAATGTTGAATACTTGAACATGTCTCATAATCCTTTTACAGTCATCTCAGGTTTACCGCTGTTAATCGGTTGTAGACCTGACCGTGATAAATGAATTTCCACAAAGTAGCTTTTATGAAACAAATATTTTCATAGTTACAGCATTGGAAGCCTCTTTACAACCCTCTAAATATGGTTTTTACCATTATTAGTGCCCTCTAGACATGAAGTAACACCCCTATAGTCACCTTTACACTCGTATTACCCAATATAGTAGACATAATAAGAGGAAATACGAAATACGAATACCAACTAGTGCTGAGGGAAGGAAAAAGGAGACACAACATGTCCAGAGAGCGCTCTCAACCTGTGGGTACCTGCGGTGGGTTTTTAACAAATGTCAAAAGCAGAGAGTAGGGAAAGAAACCCAAAAGCCCACAGAAGCAAAAAGGAGAGGAGTGGTAGTCCCTTATGTAGCAGGGGTCAAACTCCAGAGGATCTTATGGCAACACAAAATTCCTACCTATTTCAAACCAGTACTGTAAATACCCTGAGACAAAAATTAGTGCATCCTAAAGACAAGGCTCCAAACCAAAAACAGAGCAATGTGGTCTATTCCATCCACTGTAAAGATGAAGAATGCAAAGAGCACTACATTGGGGAAACTAAGCTAATGCTCCAAAAAAGGCTTTATCAACATCGCAGGGACAATTCTAGTGGTCCTCAATCAGCAGTACATCTACACCTGAAAGCTTCCAATCACTCTTTTCAGGACAGCGAGGTAAAGATTTTGGCCAAAGAAAACAGATGGTTTGAAAGAGGAGTAAAGGAAGCTATTTTTGTCAAACAACAGAACCCATCATTGAATCGGAATGGTGGTTTGAGGTTTAATTTGGACCCTGTGTTCAGCAGGTTACTGAGACCAAAACCCACAGCTCTTAGTCATGCAAATGAGGTGGAGCCAGGGCCGAGCCAGAACAATAGACGCTAACGAGCCAGTATCAGAGTCGTTCATATCCAACTACAGGGAGCTATACTTCCCTTTGATCGGAGGTGCTAATGGGAGGAGAGGATTAGACCACAACTCCGCCCAGGCTTAGTGTAAGGAACCAATAGGAGGAGGGTGTTGGCACACCAATTCCGCCCACTTTTACTGTATTTAAGGCCGAGGCTACCAGCACTTGTTAGTTCGCTGACGAAGCTCTTCGAATGAGGAGCGAAACGTCCGACACCTTCTTCACAGAAGTACAGATGACATCTCAAGAAGCCTTTCCCTCGATGGACAACTCCTGTACGACTGAGAGCCTACACAGACACATATAAAACATGAATTAATTTATGGTCAGGATTTAGACATAGGGTTTACGGTTGGGGTCTATATTAAGGTTAGGCCTTAGGGATGCTGTTGGGGGTCTAGTTTAGGGTTAGGGTTTAGGGATAAATTCTAAATTAGGGTTTAGGATTACGGTTAGTTCATACATTTAGGGGTAGGTCTTAGAGGTTAAAGGAAAACTGCACCTTTTTTGGAATTTTGTCCATCATACACAATCCTTATGTGAGACATGAACACACATCTTTCTCTTTTCTGTGCATTCTAAAGATATAAAAACAGCTAAAAAGAGGCAGCTAAGAATGCACTTAATGAGACGTAACTATTCCACCTATAAAGCCTACTGAAAAAACCTTCAAAAACCGCCAGCAACCGACCTGCATATTAACCAAGCTACAGCGACATTGTTATTACCGTAATTTCAGGTGTATATAACGCACTGGTTTTTGGGAGAAAAACACATTTGTACATATATAAGTTGCACGGACTATAAGCCGCCCATGTACATGTCATAAAATGGCATATTGCTGCGTATATAATAGGTGTGTCCCATTACGTGCATGAATTAGATGCCTCCTTTTATCTGTTTTATATCTTTAGAACGCCCAGAAAAGAGAAAGATGTGTGTTCATGTATGAGTTTTTCTTTAAGAGTTTAGGGTTACTGTTTAGGGCTAGATGTGTAGGGTTAGGTCGTCAGGTTATGTTTAGAGGTTATGCTTAGAGGTTTGGTGTTAGGGATAGGGTTATTGGTCTAAATAACGGTTAGGTCTTAGGCTTAAGGGTCTGTGTCAAGATTGGGACTTTGGGTTCGGAGTCCAGGTTAGCGTTTACAGACATGGTTCGGGTTAGAGGTTAGTTCTGATCCTGGTAGCTCTCGGGTCAATGGTAACTGTTCTGCATTCCTTAGAAACTGGGTTTGCTGGCTCTAGTGAATGAAGAGAGTCGCTTCCCCAAAGGAACAGACTTCACTCTCCTGGAGAAGTTACACAGCAGGCATTCCGTGAGTTTTTCTTTTCCACATTTTAAAACCTGACATGCTGCTACAGGCAATCAGTACGCTAACACCGTACACATTTTGTTTTTGTGACAGACCAATCCTTACTATGTGAAGCCCAGACTGGCTGACCATCAGTTTGGTATCAAACACTACGCCGGAGAGGTGAGACGTCGTCTTTAACGTGATCTGGACCGAGGTCTTGATATTTGTGTCGCTCAGGTCTTGTATGACGTCAAAGGGATTTTGGAGAAGAACAGAGACACGTTCAGAGACGATATCCTAACCATGCTCAAGGACAGCAGGTAGGACTTTTACAGGCACAAACAATCCGGCTCAAGCTCATGAAAATCAAGGTTTTCAAGGCAAGTTTGGGATTTTCCCATTTATGATACCTGGAATCCATTCATACCCTCTGTTGAAAACAATATTATAAAATGTGAAATTGTTCACCCAAATTATGTAAAATGTACAAAAAATATACTATATATATTCATTTACTATATTAAAATTTTTAGTCTTTTTGTGTACTGTTTTATTTACTATATAATTTAAATTTAATAATAAATCATTTTAATTTTTATCTCATAACCATTTTTAAAGCCAATATTATTAATACATAAAGTACTTCATGTATTAAATATAAAATAAATATAAAATAATATTATGTGCTATTTTATGTGCTATTTTTGTAGCTGTCAAAAATAGCACGTTAATAGCGGTAACTAATTTATTTCATTAATTACGTTACATTTTTTTGCGTAATTAACACATATTCGTCATGGCAAGCCACGACTCTCTGTTATGACGACAGACGGCGGCACAGTGTAGCTCCCCACAGAGTCACACAGAGTCTGACGCTGTTTTATAACTTTATTCGTACCTGAACACATCAACAGCAGTGTAATTCCAACACCATATATGCATCTCCAACTCCAACCAAACACGTCCCTAGGCCATTCGTCATTGCAACGACACTTCCACATTGTCACTAGACAGACCACGAGATGCGTTCACAGGCACTCCGGACGTCACAACGTCTTCATTACGCATCTGTGTGTGGTCTCCATAAACAGAAATGCAAAGAAAAACAATAAGTGATATTGTTGTCACTCACTTTGTAACTCTGAATGCGGAAGTACTATTTGCTGCATTTAAGTATGCTGGGAAATCCCAGAAAATTCACTCAAAACGTGAATTCAACTTAAATGATGTGGTGTCTTTGAATGCCCTGCCCTGTCATTTAGCTTTCTTTCAATAAAATACAGTAAAAATGGGCATATTTCAGACATACAGTAGTCTGACATGGTGATTAATCATGATTAATTGATGAATTAATCTGATGTAAAAATGTAATCATTTGGCAGCCCTAATTCATAGGAATACATAAATTATTTGCATTTATTGGGTATGACATAAATACAGTCGCTCAAATAAATGTATATTGTTTATGCATAAATAACTTCATTTATTGGGAATAAAATAAATAAATAAAATTGTTTAAATAAGGTCTATTTTTAATAAATAAACAACTGTATTTATTGGAGGTAAAATAACCAATAAAATTGTTTCAATAAATCTATGATTGATAAATAGCTAACTGCATTTATGGCAACAAAAAATAAATACATTGAGAGAATTGAGCTAATCAAGCAAAAATAAAGATTTTTATTGTATTCTAGAATAAGAAAAATCTTTTTGTAAGCTCTTAAAGCAAAACTAAATTGCTGATAACTGATAGCAAAATCACTCTGTTCATTTATATTATATTATATTTAAATTTATTGTATATGTATATGCAGTGGAAAATTTTGCGCCGAAAATATTTATTGTAACACGCGGAAACTATATTTTATTTTTTTATATTGTTTCTATGCAGTGAAATCATGAGTCTCCAATTGTTGGGGAGATGCACATAATTAAAAGATTTTTTTTCATTTTTTGAAATTTGATTTTATTATCCAAAAAACAATAATATGATTTGTCTTTGTCTGATTAAAAAAGTAAAAAAACTGTCATGTATATTAATAAATCTCGTGAAAATATATGTATATGCCTGAATCAACTGATTATTAGATTACTGCGCAATGCAACATTTTCATTGCATTTCTGAGCGTGTCCACCATACATGTCTTTGTGGTACCCAGACTGGACTTCATCTATGACTTGTTTGAGAAGGTGGGCAGCAGGAACAACGAGGAGAAGATGGGAACGGCCAGACGCAAGCCGACCGTCAGCTCCCAGTTTCGAGTATGTACACAAAAAAGTCCAAATTCTTCATACCTAAAAGAACATTTCATAAAGTATCTGTTTGGTCCGCCCACAGGACTCCCTCCATGCGCTCATGGCCACGCTGAGTGCATCCAATCCCTTCTTCATCCGCTGCATTAAGCCCAACATGGAAAAGGTCAGCCATTTTCTCTGTTTGGCACCACCCATTAGAGCTTTAAATTAAATGATTTATTCATTTTGCTGACAGAATCCGAACGTCTTTGACCCGGAGGTTGTCCTCAATCAGCTGAGGTACTCTGGAATGTTGGAGACAGTAAAGATCCGCCGCGCCGGGTTCCCTGTGCGAAGAACTTTTAAAGACTTCTTCTTACGGTAAGCATTAGTCAATTTCACAATGTTTTCATGTGATAGTTGTCTTACTGTGCACTTTATGATCAAACGTATTGGGACAGATGCGCTACACACCTATTGGAAGTGATAAAAAATGCTGAAAATATGGAGGTCAACAGAAAACATTTCCATGGGGAACTCTCCACACTTAAAATGCGTTTGAATTAAGAGGGACTTTGCTTTTCTTATTAACAGTATTTAAAATGTAATGATTATTAAAATAAAATGTACAATAATTTAATACATGTATTTTTTCATTACAATCGTCCCTCATTTACAGCGGTTAAATGTTTCCAGGCGTGATACATGAATTTCCGCGATATAAGATTCCATGTTAACAAATGGAATATTTTTGTAGCTAGAGAACCTGTTTATGACTTTCTGAATACGATTTTTAAGATTATTAGAGCCCTGTAGACATGATGTAATACCCCTAATTAATCGTTTACACCACATTGCGCAACTCTTGCAGCGTCTTGAGACGGCTGCTAGCTAGCAAGCTAGCCAGCTAACAAGCTAGCGAGCTAACCAGTTAGCCTCAAATGTATTTCTTCTAAAGTTAAGAGGACAAAATGTATATAATGTATATAAAATGTATAGTAATAAAAAGATTTATTTTTGTAATAATAAGATTCATGTGACAAAATATATTATGTGTAATCATATATATATATATATATACAATATATATACAATACAGAAAATTAAATGCAAACATATCTGTCACGCTCTGTGTTTTAGCCTGCGTGGCAGTTTGTTTATTTTTCCCTTCTATGCTTCAGTTCCGGTTCTGTGCTCTTATTTGGTATCACTTCCGTTTTGCTCTGTTTTGTTTTCTGCCGTCTTTACGTTTTGTGTCGCTCATTTGTTTCGGATTATTTAGTTGAGCCTTTAGCGTTGGTTGTTTGTGGGAGCATTACATGTGCATGTTAGCCGGTTTCTGTTGCCTGGTCCCTTTTTCTGCTCAGCAAATAAATATTTTTATCTGCACTTGGGTCCCGTCGCTGCATCCTGAGGTCGTCAGCACAAAACATACGTATAAAACATTGTGTTTATTTCACCCTCTATAGAAAAATATGAACCATAAAACATTTCCCTGAGGAGTTTCTGGACCAGAACGCACGTCACTGACCCAATTTTCTTTGTCCAAAATGCCTTGCTGGGATCTAAGGTATGTGTGTGTCTTTTCTCTGTTCTTGCTGCCAGGTACAAGATCATTTCCAAAGAGAAAGCAGCTGCAGCGGGAGATGACAAGAAGAGAAGCACAGATCTTCTAATCAGATATGACAAGACCAAGAAAGAGTGGCAGCTGGGGAAGACCAAAGTAAGATGCGTTCCTTTGTCTCTCTGCATATCATAATTCATTGTGACGTCTCTTCCGCTTTCATTTCAGGTGTTTATGAAAGAGTCTCTGGAGCAACGTCTGGAGAAAGACCGTGACGAAGTGCGACGGCAGGCTGCCATGATCATACGAGCTCACCTGCTCACTTTCTCAGCCAAGTAAGACCCTGACAAAGTAGTATTATTTGAAGTATTAGCTATTGTACTACTGAGATCAAATGTCTCTGCTCAGGAAACACTTCAAGCGAGTACGTTCCAGCACCGTCACCCTCCAGAAGCACCTCCGCAGGCACATCCAGCGCAAGCGCTTCGTCAAGCAGCGCAAAGCGGCGCTGGTGCTGCAGAAGCACCGGAGAGGTCAGGTGGCCCGAACTCGAGTCAGGAAGCTTCGAGAGGAGAAGAGGAAGAAGGAGGAGGCGGAGAGGAAGAAGGATAAGGACAAGGAGGAAGGGGTGAAGACAGAGGGCGACAGGAAGCAGGAGGACGGTGAGGAGGACGGTGCCAAAAGCAAGAACAAATCCTCTGAGGCAAGTGGTGTATCTTTAAAGAGTGTCAGGCTGAGCAATGGCCAGTTTGCATTAGCGGCAAGTGGGGCAGTTCCTTGTTTGATCCAGCAGATGGATTAATGTGCATAAATAACAAATAATAGTAACACTAAAATAAATAATCATAAATATAATACATCATATAAAAATAAATCTGATTGCATGATGCCTTGCCGGTGTGTGAAGGTGTACACAATTAGGACAATATAACATTTCACTAGGGTCTGTGTGAAAGGCACAAATAAATGCTGGATCTTTTCTTGTGTGTAAATGGGGCTTCAGCTGTTTTTAAATGTAACATTGTTATTTCATATCTCATGTTTCCTGGTATGAGTCTACCCACGTGGCTCCTGTCCAGTCTATTTTTGTAACAATCAGTTGTAACGTTGGTCTTGTTTGTCTGTCTGCATTTTTAGGATGAGATGCGTCAGATGGAGGAGATCCTGCAGCTGGAGCGCGAGATTGAACGCCTGCAGAAGAAGCGAGAGGACGAGGTGTCACAGCTGTGCGAGTCGTCCAAGCAGGAGCTGCAGCTCCGCCGCGACGCCGAGCTCAAGCGCATGAAGAAGGAGGCGTCCCGCAAGGCCACAAGCCTCGTCGACCTCCTCAACTTCAGCGTGGCGGACGCCGCCCTGGGGGATGCGACAGCAAAGCCCGACGCAGAACCAAAAGGCCCCAAGGCTGCCAATGCCGTGCCGGCTGGCGCGGCAAAAGATGAGGAGGTGGACGAGGGTTTCCACGCGGAGGAGGAGTGCATCCCGCTTCCTGACTTCCCTCCCCCGGCAGAGACGGACACACCCATGGATCAGGCCATCTTTGCCCACCTCCCGCCACCTCCACCTGCGTTCGCTGAAGGGATGGTACCTCCAGAACCACCAACGCCACCCCCACTTCCCGCTGACGGTACTTCAGTCCCACCTCTACCGCCAACAGGTGATAACGCCGCCGCCGCTCCAGGGAGGAAGGTGAGCATGGTGGACAGCCTGGTGGACGGGGAGGAGCCCATTTACAGCATGCCCGCCGACACCGAGTCCGACTACGACCAGGAGGAGGAGGAGGGCTCGGTCACGGCCGGGGACGACAGCTCCGTGTCGGGGAGCAACCGTGGCAGCGCCGCCGTCACCGACGAGGAGCATCCGCGCAAGTCCACCTGCACCAACGCCAGCATGGAGTCCTACAGAGGCAGCTCTGACTCTGTGAGGACACACACTCACACGCATGCGCACACGCGTGCACGCAGACATGTATGCGCAGCCACACACTCACGCACACACGCACACACGCCACCATATATCTCAACGCTCGCTCTTGTACTCTTTGTGATTATTTTGTGGTCTTCTTCAGTACGCGGGCAGCGACGACGAGCACGACGGCATGATGGACACCGACGAGGAAGTGACAAATGGACGGGTGACCGTGTTTAACGGAAACGGCCCGCCGTATTTCCACGGCTACCTCTACATGAAGGGTGAGTCCGTCCATTCATGAATCGGCGCGTCAATCTTTCTGACTCCTCCTCTCTTCCTATTCAACCACAGCTGGTCTGATGATCCCCTGGAGGCGGCGCTGGTGCGTACTAAAAGACGAGACCTTCATGTGGTTCCGCTCCAAACAAGAGTCCCTCAAGTCGGGCTGGCTCTACAAGAAAGGAGGAGGCCTGTCCACCCTCTCACGCAGGTTGTTGTAGTTTTTACCAGTTTTATTTTATTTTTGCATATTTTCATGGGCTCCATTATTACAAATCTTTGAAGGAATATGAAGTGTAATTTTTTTTTTTGGCCCTTGCTTTTAGCATCTTTAATGCACAAAATGTGGCATCAAACAAATAAAACATGCTTTTTTTGTATTTTGGAGGTAGAATGTCACATTTATTAGGTACTCACAGGAAAGCATTATGATATGTCAGGATTACAGGAAATGTAATGTGTGGTTATACTGGAAGTCAATGGGGCCATATCGGTCCCGAGGGTAAAGAGCTTAAGCATTTTTGCTGAAATGCTGAAGTTTTTAAAATAATAATAAAAAACAAATCCTAGTCATGCAATTAATTAAGCAGTCAAACAGGCGGAATGTACATGTTTGGTGCCTTGAGTGTTACCAATTATGGTTCCTATTTAGTCTATTTATGATTTTAAAAAGTCTAAAAGGGAAGCATTCTTTCATACCAGTGGCAAGTACAATTAAACAAGAAAACCAAAAAGCAACAGCAAAAATGGGGAAAAAAGTAGTCATTTTACAAGAAAAAAGACAAAATATCAAGAGACTAAAGTAATAATATTAAAAGAAAAATAGCATAAGGTTGAAAAATGAAAGAGAAAAAAGCCGAAATAGCAGAAACAAACAAAACAAAGAAAAATTTGCAGTTTTTGGAAAATTAAGTTGAGAAAAAGTTGTAATATTATGATAACAAAGTCAAAATATTATGAGAACAACATTCACAAGAAAAAAGTCAAAGTATTTGTAAAAATAAAAAAAAAAATAGCAAAAAAGTCTAATGTGATGACAAAAAGTTTATACTAATAATACGCAGTCACCGAAAACACAAAGCTGAACTGCAGGCTGTTTTACTTTAAATGTAATAAACGTCTTTGCATATCTACATGGGTTGGTTTAGAAAATGTATAAGTGGCCCCCGCATCCTTTAGGATTTTTCAGTATGCGGCCCTCAGTGGAAAAGTTTGGACACTCCTGTTTTATACCTCAAAAAGACTGCGCTTAAATTCGGCAACTTTTAAGAAATTCCCAGCACCATTTCATTCCTGCCGCCTCCATATCGGTAAAACTAACTGTACTGCTCGCATCAGAAACTGGAAGATGCGCTGGTTCGTGCTGAGGGACAGCAAGCTCATGTACTACGACAACGACAGCGAGGAGAAGCTGAAGGGAACCATCGACATCCGAGCCGCAAAGTAAGACACAATAGCTCAACGCACCCAAATTTGCTTCTTCGTCAACATGCCGCATCCTCTTAGAGAGATTGTCGACAACCACGAGAAGGAGAATGCTCTGAACATCGTGACAGACGAGAGGACCTACCAGGTGTTTGCAGAGTCGCCAGAGGACGCCAGGTGGGGTGGAGACTGAGGTTCTCATACTGTGTAGCCTACAAAGCAGCTACAGGCTAACTCTATGAACCGCTCTCATTGTGCAGTGGGTGGTTTAACGTGCTAAGTAAGGTGCGAGTGTGCACGCCGGAGCAGTTGCTGGAGATGTCCCATGAACAGGCCAATCCCAAGAACGCTGTGGTCAGTCCATTAAAACATTCATTTTGCACTATTAGTCAAGAGAGAGCAGCATACTGTATACTGACTGGTCACTACATTAGGCACAGGGTTACAGCTAAGTACTTTTAATTACAGTGATATGACAAATGTATATGCAATGTATTCTGGTGATTTATTTGTTTTGCGATTGTTTTTCCTAAGGGGACACTTGACGTGGGCCTGATTGACTCCGTCTGCGCATCTGACAATCCTGATCGGTGAGTCGGATTTTTGTCTACATGAGAACACTACGACTACCACACGTTCCTAGACGCTGGTTGACTTGTTTCCAAATTCAAAACAATAAAGGAAAGTGAATGAATTTGTTTGTTTTGCCTTTATAGAACCTTTTATTGCCTGTACAGGCAGTGTTTTATGTTGTTTGTGTCGTAAAACTAAGTCAAGAAAAAACAATAAAAATAGAATCAAGTAAAACTACTCAATGTGTGGACGAACAGGGTGTCAGTCCCTGTTCGTCTGAATTAATCGTCCTGTTCATATTACACTTTCCATGTAGTAAGTTGAATTTCCGGTTCGATGGTTATCATCGCTCACTTCCTTTTTGCCGTCACTGGTACCCATCTGTCCTGGCATTGTAAAAAAAACAAACAAACATGAAAAAACTGGAAAAAAAAAAAAAACACGCTCAACTTGTTAGATTTTTTTGCCATGTTTTTCCAGGAAATTTGAGATGTTCTGCTCAAGTAAAATAACGAAAAAAAAGCAAATACAGTATGTATATTTTTGTGTATTTTGAATATATAGTTAATATTTTAAAATCAAATTTTCTGAGAAAAAAAACACAAAAAGCCCCAATAAGCAAAACACATTTGACTTGTTTCAGGTCTGTAGTCATATTTTTTCAGAAAATGTGGGGTGTTCCACTGAAGGTAAACAATGGTAATGGTAATGGTTTAATTTGATTTGAACATGCATACAAGTCACATTGGAATACATCACATCGTACAATTCACAGTTCCACATGTCCAAAAGGAGTAGGAAGAAGCAAAGCTTATTTAATCCTACCCCCGGTCCGTTTCACATCTGTTGTTGTACATTTATTCATTTCCTGTATTCCATATATGATCTTTTTAATACATACAAAAGAGATAAGGTAATGTAACAATATGGTAATATAATTTTCAAGGTTTTTCCACAATTACTCTTTTTCACCTCATATTTGTTCCCAAATGCTGATACTATGCATAGAGTAAGATTTGATTACCTTATTGAGTGCTAATGTGCATATTTGTACTACACCAAAAAACTATTTTATTTGTATCTGTATTAATTTCTTGCTTTTAATTTGATGTTGTTCCTGTCATAGTTTTACACAATACATAATAAGATAAATTAGATCGCTGTAATGTACGTATGTTTTAACGATGTGTTAAAGACTAGCTAGTGCGCTGCTAATGCTAGCTCTTCTCTGACAGAAGCCCCCACCTAGCTGTCCTTGGCTGTGCCTGTCATTAACTAGCAGCTCATCCCCAAATTTTAGCTCACAGTTCAAAGCAAAAAATCAGCCCAGAGACGGCTCGCATCTGAAAAAAAAACACTTGTTAGTTGGGACACTTGTGTGCCAAAGTACCACAGTATAAATGACTTACGATACGATAAATTAAAAAAACAGGCAGTGCTTTAGTACCTTCCTGCTTCTTTCTGGCAGGTCGACGATAATGTCGTCTGTGATAATTCCAATCACATACAAATAACTTTGGTCTTGTTGCGAGAGTCGTCTGCCTGGGCTTTGAAGCTAAATTTACCAGTCAAAAGATCCCTTTTTTCTCCTTATCTGCTTAATATTTGCTCCTGCTTGTAGCTACACGGTTACCGCTGCTTACTCAAACTACTGCGTAAAAGGTAAAAAAAACAATAGTGCAGTTCAAGTAAACTTCCGTTAGTAATGCATTAACTTTGACAGGCGTACTCAGAAATATAATAAATCAAACAATGAAGGTGGATTTCGCATTGTCGTGCTCTGTCCAGGCCCAACTCCTTTGTGATCATCACGGCCAACCGTGTGATCCACTGCAACAGCGACACGCCCGAGGAGATGCACCACTGGATCAGTCTGCTGCAGAAACCCAAAGGAGACGCCCGGATCGACGGCCAGGAGTTCCTTGTTCGAGGTAGCACATTCCTTTAACCGCTTTTAAACAGTGCCAATATTTTTGGGATATGCGGCTCCTCCTTATCTCCTCTATGTTGTCGTATTTCAAGGTTGGCTCCAGAAGGAGGTGAAGACCAACGCCAAGAGCACCTCCCTGAAGCTGAAGAAGCGCTGGTTCGTCCTCACCCACAGCTCCCTGGATTACTACAAGAGCGCCGAGCGTAACTCGTCCAAAATGGGAACGCTGGTCCTGAACTCGCTATGCTCCATCATCCAGCCTGACGAGAGAGTGCACAGGGAGACAGGTGAGGACCAGGAGGGACAAGAACAAGAACAAGAACAAGAACTTGACATATTGAGGATCTCTGACTCGAGATTATATACAGTAGATCTTGTCATTATATATTATGATATATAATATAATTAAGATATGTATGGATTATTTCTGTGTTTTGCAGGATATTGGAACATCATAGTGTATGGAAGGAAACATTCCTACCGCCTCTACACCAAAATGCTGAATGAGGCCATGAGATGGACGGCCGCCATACAAGGCGTCATCGACAGCAAGACCCCCATTGAGACCCCGACTCTACAGCTCATCAGAGACATCAAGGTAAAAGCCCCCACATGCGCATACATTAAGAATAACATGTTAAATGTGTGATCTTCCAGGAGAACAGCGTCAATCCAGAAATAGTGGAGCAGATGTACAGGAGGAACCCCATCCTCAGATACACGCAGCATCCTCTGCATTCACCACTGCTGCCACTACCGTACGGCGAGGTCACCAGCCGTGAGTCAAAACAACTTCAGTGTCTCCCAGCTATTATTTGATGATAATTTATGTTTTTGCTTGCAATTCCTGCAAAAGTGCAAAGGCAGCAAGGCTACGCCAGCCTGCAGGACGAGGCGGTGCGGGTCTTCAACTCGCTGCAAGAGATGGAGACGCTGGCCGACACGGTGCCCATCATCCAGGGTATCCTGCAAACCTGCCAGGACCTGCGGCCTCTCAGGGATGAGGTTGGTGCTTTGGAAAACAAAACCAAGCGGTGCGGAGGGTGAGACACGCCTTAGTGCAGGGGTGTCCAAACTTTTTCCACTGAGGGCCACATAGTGAGGATGCAAGGGCCACTTTGATATTTTGTAAAGGTGCTAAGAAGTTATACATATTTTAAGAAAAAACTGCATCTCAGTTTTGTGATACAAGCGAAACCGTATAATTAGAATGAACTTCACTGTTTGCTCTCTTTTTTCCCATTTTTTCAGTTTTTACACATTTTCTGAATATTTCAACGTTCTTCTTAAATAATCCTTGTAAAAAAAAAAAAAAAAAAATCGGAATATTATGACTTTGTTCCCATAATATTTTGACTTTATTCCCATATTATAATTTTTTCCTTCATGTAATTTTGAAAAAATTACATTATTTTGTTTCTCATATCTTTAATGTTGTTACTAAAATGACATTATTTTCCCTCATAATATTACAAGTTTATTCTGTATTTTTCTCATTTGAATACTTGTTCTATTCATATTTTGACTTTATCACATCTGTTCTTTTCCATTTCTGCTGGGAAATTTTTCCAACTATTTCAACTTTATTCTTGTAAATTTTACTATCATAATTAGGACTTTATACCCATAATATTTTGATTTTATTGTCATAATATTATAACTTTTTCCACAACCTAAATTTTTAAAAAATTACAACATTATTTTGTTTTGTTTCTCATAATATTAACTTTAACTTTAAAAACTTTAACTTTTAAAAAATAACATCTATTTTCTTTAATATTTCAATTTTATGCTACCAAAAGGATGTTATTTTTCGTCATAATATTATGACGTTCTCGTAAAATTTCTACTTTTTCTTGTTAGATTACCTTTTACCTGCACTTAGGTCTCATCTCTGCATCCTGGCGTCGTGCTTCAACACCGAGAGATGATGCGAGACGTGACAATTACAACTTTTTTCATTTAATATTTTTACTTTGTTTTTGTAAAATTACTGCAGATTTTTCCATTTTTGCTGTTGCTGTTTTTTTTTTGTTTTCTGGTTAAATGATATTTTTAGAATGTGCCTCTTTTTAGAGAGCCGGTTCTTTGGGCTCGGCTCACTACAAAGAGCCTATCCAAAGAGCTTATATCGTTTGCAACCGACACATCCTCTGTTGTTGTTTGTTCGCACTCTACTGTGTCTTCACTTTATATTTTGTGTTTCAGGTTTATTGCCAGGTGATCAAGCAGACCAATCACGTGCCTCAGCCCAACAGCCCAGCCAATCGGGCGCACTGGCATCTCCTCACCTGCATGAGCTGCACCTTCCTCCCCAGTCGCGCCATCCTCAGATATCTGCGCTTCCATCTTAAGAGGTACGTCGTCCGAGCACTCCCACCGAAAGTAAATATATTTAACGTGTTTGTGTGTCCCTCGTCAGGGTGCGTGAGCGTTACCCCGCCACTGAGATCGAGCGCTACGCCACTTTCATCGGAGAATCCCTGAAGAAGACCAAGACTCGGGAGTTTGTGCCCTCACAGGAGGAGATTGCCGCCCTGCTGGTGAGACAGGAGATGAGCACCACCGTTTACTGCCACGGGGGAGGGTCCTGCAAGATCTCCATCAACTCCCACACCACAGCAGGAGAGGTGCGCACGGACAAGTAGGGAAAACAAAGTTCACAACAACTAATTTGTTTTTTAAATGTTTCTGCTCAAGGTTGTGGATAAGTTAATCCGAGGTTTGGCCATGGAGGACAGCAAGAACCTTTTCTCGCTTTTTGAGCACAATGCAGTCACGGATCGCGCGCTGGAGAGCAGAGTCATCGTGGCAGACGTCCTGGCCAAGTTTGAAAGGTATCTCATGAAATACACAAAAAAATGACATTGTTTTTATGGATACACATCTAAGCGTCTGTTTGTACGTCCACTGGACACAACATGAATTACACCTGCAGTATATGAGAGCTAATACCATGTACAGTATATTAGTAGTATCCAAAACCAAACAATTACCCAACCCAACAATCAACCTACGAAGTAACCTACCCAACCCTGCCACCCACCAACTAACTAATCATCCCAACCACCAACTAATCCACCCAAACAAGCAAACTAAAACAACTTGCCAACTAACTACTCAACAATTAATAAATCAACAAAATCCAGTCACCCACACAGCCACCCACTTCCACCTAACCAACCAAATCACTCCAACTCGGTCAACCAACTAATTTACCCAAACAACCAACCCATCCCAGGCACCCCCATCCAGCTCCCCTGTCACCCAAATAACCCAACAGACCAACCAACCAAATAATGTACCCACCTGAGCTAACCAATTTAACCCAACGGAACTGAGCCAACCAACATAATGAGCCACCGCACCGACTAACCAACCCAGACAACCGCCCACCCAGCTGCCCACCAACTAACCAAACCAACCAAAGCCATCCACACACCAACCAACCAACCTACCCAACCAGCTGACAAACCAAACATACAATATCCCAACTCAACCCAATCCAGCCCAACCAAGCATTAATCCAACCCAGCCTTTAATCCAGCGGCCCACTGCACAACAAACCCAACCAACCAACTAACAAACTTACCCTATCAAGCCAATCAACTCAACCCAGCCACCCACCCAACCAAAACCATAAATCAAACCATTAAAAAAAAAACATCATAATCTTTTTTGTCATCCTTTATCTGTTTTGGCAAAACTCTGCTGTGTTCTTTGTTTTTTCAGGCTTGCTGGTAGTGAGGAAGAAGAGGAAGAAGGAGAATGGAAGCTTTACTTTAAGCTCTACTGCTTCTTGGATGTGGAGAGCATGCACAAAGAAGGAGTGGAGTTTGCCTTCATGTTTGAGCAGGTGAACTACCCAAAGTTGGAAGGTGGTCTAGCCCATGGTTTGATTGATTGTCACCACACAGGCCCACGAGTCCCTCATCAGCGGACACTTCCCGGCATCTGAGGAGACTCTGCAGCACCTGGCCGCGTTACGTCTCCAGTACCTCCACGGTGACGGGGCTGGGCGGGCTGGCTGGAGCCTGGGGAGCGTCTATCCCATTGGACGTCTTCGCAGCCGCATCATACACTCCACCAAACCCGGTGTGGGATCAGCAGGCGGAGCTGGAGGAGTAGGAGCGGGAGATGGGAAGGCTATGGCGGGGGGGCCGGGTGGTGTCGTTGGCCCTGGGGCAGAGAAAAGGAAGACGCCCAGCTTCCTGGATGGCACGCTAAGAAGGAGCTTCAAGACGGGGTCGCTGAAGAAGCAGAAGGTCAGTATGAGAGAAGAACAAGCAATGCGCATGACCACTAGTTGTGATCTAAGCTGGAAATGTTGTTGCAGGTGGAGGAGGAGCAGATGCTGGAGATGTGGGTGAAGGAGGAAACGTCGGCCACTCGCACCAGCGTCCTGGAGAAGTGGACGCGTTTGCAGGGCATGGCGCAGCACCAGGCCATGCTCAAATACATGACCGTCATCAAGGAGTGGCCTGGATACGGATCCACTCTCTTCGATGTGGAGGTGACAAAAGTTAACTGGAATTTAGTTGGGGTTTTTTGATGACCTGCTCAAGCCTCCTTTTTTTCTTCTGCAGTGTAAAGAAGGCGGCTTCCCTCATGACCTGTGGCTGGGCGTGAGCGCTGACAACGTGTCCGTTTACAAGCGAGGTGATCCCAAACCTTTGGAGACCTTCCAGTACGAACACATCACCTTCTTTGGCGCGTCGCAGCTCTACACCTACAAGATTATCGTGGATGAAAGAGAGATGTTCTTTGAGACTCCACTGGTGAATTAAGTTCATTTTAGTCCAATTTAGTCTCAATTTCAAAGGAAGAGGCAGCTAATAATAATAATAAATGTTCCCTAGGTTGGCGAGATCACCAAGATCATGAGGGCCTACATTAACATGATGGTAAAGAAACGCTGCAGCATCATGTCAGTCACCAGCGTCGCCAGCTCTTGGGTCAGGTGATTCCCGCTGGCCAATCAGAGACCTTGGTTTCTCCACAGCGGCAACGGATGCCGCCCCGGCCACATCGCTATTGGCTGGTTGGATTTGACACAGGCGGATGCACCAGGGTAATGGTGAGAGTAGATTGCCAAGCGTGGAAAATGGACACTAAAGCCAAAGGGATCAATGGGATTAGGATCAATACATTTTGAGATGGGTTATTTTCATTCAAGCATGACATTTACAGTAAACCTGACATTGGTGGATGGTCCTTTCACATTCAGTACAGTACATGACTCCAGTTGTAGTCCTTGCATGTAGATGTTCAAGCACACTCCCAACTTATCAGATTTCCTTCTTTTCGGGCCACAAGCACTAAACATTGATTGGCCGACCAGTCCCACTTTGACCCATGACTTGGGGTGAGGCAACCACCAACGATCCAGGGGAGTAGCTCCTTCCTAGGACCTGTGGACATTCTCTCCCAGGACCTCTCAAAAACCTGGTGTGGGTCTTCCTACCATGACCCTGGGCTACCTCCCTGGACTCCCTGTAACCTTGGGAAGCAACCATCCAGTAGTCCACCAAGACCCAGGGGTGTGAGGGACAACCTCCATGAACCCTCCAGGACCGGAAGGGGCCACCTCCCAGGACCCACTGAGTTGGCCTCTCTCCCAAGACCCTTCAGGACCCTGGGGGCTACTTCCCAAGACTCAATCACTCACCTGGGTCTTGAAGGGTCCTTATTAGGACCCCTCAGGACCTGTGTTAGACCTCCCATCCAGGCCCCCTCGGGAATCCAGAAGCAACCTACATGAAAACAGTGGGCTTACGTCCCTAGGACCTGCTGCAGTTCCACAGCTATTTCATAGGACTTTTCGGGGGAGGCCTCCCTCTCAGGAACCTCCCCCAGGTTCCCTCATTACCCCGTTGGGGGACCCACCAGGGGTTGCCTCTCTTCCAGGAACCTTTCCCCTATGAGCCAGGGTGGAGCTACTTCATCGAACCTGTCAGGCGAGGCCTGTCTTCCACGATCCCTTAGTACATGGTTGGGTCCCCCACAAGCTACATCCCAGGACTTCTAATGCCCCCTCTCACCACCCCTTTCAGTGCACTGCCAGACATTCTGCTTTCAGCTCTTGGAGTCTCTCTCTTTCTCTTCCTTCATCCTCACTCCTCTCACGCATGACACTGTTATGTTACCATGCTTACATTCTTGCTTGCTTCTGCGCTCCGTGTCTTTCTGTGTGACATCACGTCTCTTGCATCTATTGTGGAGGGATGGGGACTCACTCTATTCACCAGCGCCACCGTGTGGCCGCAGGAAGAAACTACAGCCAAAAAGCAATCCGCTTTGGCGGTGACAGCAATTTCCCAGTCGCATTATGTGTGTGTGTGTGATTTGACTGTATATTCACACACAAACTGAGATGTGTCGTTTTTGTACTGTCTATCACGTATAATAATAAGAGTTAATATTTATTTAAATGTTCGGGTGGTCCCAGCACTGTACAGCCTCTATGTAGTGTAAGATACAAGCAATTAAAGGGCGTTAATAGGGATGCTGCACATATTCACTGGCAGTGCCATTCATTCACTGTGTTTTTGATGGATTTATCATAGTTTTTTTAAATGCTACTAATACTGTACTGTCTCTTCATGCTAACTTTTTCTTTAGCGCAAAATAAGTGCACCGCTCTATAGTAACTATGATTAATACTGTCCAACAACGACCCGCCACCCCACCTTGAAGTGCTGTGTGTGGAATGCTGCTGTATGTATGTATGTATGTGTGTCATAGTGTAACCCAAACTACATTATTTATGTTGGAAAAGAGTTGAGAAGAAAAGTAATAATGAGTGCATTCCTGGGGAACTGAGATGTATTGTACAAGCTTTGCAAGTGTTGTGATCGTGTGTTAAAAGAGACGAGCATGGGACTTTATTAATGTGAGGGAGGGATGGTTAGCTATTTATTAACCTACTGTATTGCCAAGTGTGTTGGTTGAGGAAGGTGTGTAAAATATTGATATAAGGTGCTGATATGATGCTGTGAAGAACTCATACGGTATAAGGGTTTTTACATAACAGGAGTGCTTTTTTTGGATTTTACAAAACTTCTTCACACTGCAGGTAGAGGGCAGCATCATCAATATGTAACAGCTCTAGTGATCCTGCATATCACATGCTTACTACTTAGTTGTCAATTAAAAAGAACTAAAGTGTCAATAACCTTGTAAAACAAACATCCTGTTCTGTCAAATTCCAAGTACAAGCTGTTCTGCCATCTAGCGACTGCCCTTGTAAATGCACCTGCCCACCTTCATCTCCAGCACAACTGAGATTCCCAATATTACTTAGGCATGCTGAAGTTTCTACATTTTTACATTTTAATGGATTTAGAGTGAGAAATGAGTTGTTGTCACACTGATGTCTGCTGTTTACCTGCAGTGTTGCACGAAGTGAATGCTATTGAGAAAATACTGACAATATTAACAATTCATAATGTATTCGGTCACACTTTACAATAAGGTACGCAAAAATACAGCAGTTACTGAGGAACTAATGAACTAATGACCAAGGCACATAAATTTGGACTAGTTACTGAGGAACTAATGAAGAACTAATGACTAAGGCACATACATTTAAACTAGTTACTGAGGAACTAATAAAGAACTAATGACTAAGGCACATACATTTAGACTAGTTACTGTGGAACTAATGAAGAACTAATGACTAAAGCACATACATTTAGACTAGTTATTGAGGAACTAATGAGTAGAGGAGTTTCTGAGGAACTAAGGCACATACATTTAGACTACTTACTGAGGAACTAATGAAGAATGAATGAGTCGTGGTTAGTGTTAGGGTTAGGTCGGTTCATTCCTCATTAACTACTGTAATTGTGTGTACCTTATTGTAAAGTGTTACCATGCATTCATTCATTCACTCTGCTTATTTGAATAGAATATTGGCCTTTCAAATGGCAGTGGATGTAGAAAGTGAACGCATCTCTTCCAATTAAATAGCTTTTTTTTGGATGTTTGATGTAAATTTCAAAACTATTTGGATTTAGGTCTGGGCTCTGGCTGGTCAATTCCTAACTTAAACCATATTCATGAACACAGTTTTAACCAATTAACATAAAATACATCAATAAATTAATAATAGTTTAAATGTTATAAATAACTTTAGAAATGAAACACAAGTAAAATAAAAAATAAAGTTTGTTATTTATTAATTTCTTTAACTTTTAGGCCCAGCTACATTTTGCCCCCCCAAAAAATCAAGCATATGGGAAAATGTGTATGGTCCAATGAAACCAAGGTTCAACTTTTTAAACCACAATTCCAAAATGTATGTTTGTGGTGTTCACTTTCTAATCCAGTCGCTGTTGTTGCTGGATTATCAAAAATGGCCTTGCATGACCCCTCAAGGTGTTTGGTGATCGCTCCGGCCCTGGATGCATTGCATACAGCCACCCTGCTGATACAGTCACCACAAAACTTTAGCTTGCATCACTTGTGCCGCAATAAAATCGTGCAAAAGTGATGAAGCCATAAATTACAAGGAACCTGGAGCCGCCTTCTTGTCTATGTGTTCTATTTCTACACATCTGTCTGTCACTGATGTTTTAACAAACAGGAAGTAAGTTTTAGTGATCAGTGTGATGTCCAATAAGGTGACAATGATTTGTAAAGTATGTGATCACAGGGAGACGCCAAAAGGGTCCTGCCATCAGCCGCAGGCGGCCATTGTGGGGGCTCCTTATCATTAATGTCATTATTAGGATTATTATCTCATGGTAATGCTTACTGTCATCATGAAATCATGTTAAAAATTGTGCTTAAGACAAAAGAAAATAAGAGAAAGAGAGAGATATGTGTGTGGTCATTTTTTTATTTTGAACTGGATTTAAATAATATGCTTTAATAAATTATGGACATTGTCCTCTGATGTTTGGGAATTTATCTAGACTGATTTACTGTATTATGTGTGTGTGTGTGTCCATTTACACTTAGAACATTTTCATAGCCAAATATCAGATGAGATGCATGTTCATGAACTAAACTATGTAATCATATCAGACAAATCAAGTTTTTTTGGTAAAAAGCAGATTTTTTAAAAATACAATTAAGTAGGATGAGTGTCTCTTTAATTTTAAACATTACTATGTACAATTGATCTTATTCGTGAGGGTTATGTTCAAGACCCCCTGAGCATAATAAAAATGCCTTTTTTTTATACACAGTAAATCAGAGGCATCAAACTCGTTTTCATTGAGGGCCACACCGCAGTTATGGCTGTCGTCAGAGGGCCACTTGAAACTGTCAGTATTCATGAATATAACCTCACGATGTTATTACACAATTGACCACACATGTGATTATTCTATTTTTACTAACAAACTGATGGATAACTTGCTTTGAAATGACAAGCAAAGTGGGAATATCAAGGTGACAAGCAGACGTTCAAGTATTTATTTTTAATAACAAAAAATGCTTGTAATATCTTATTGCATGATCAGATAATATTAAAGTTTGTGGGCGGTTTAAAGAAGTGCGTGCAGTCCAATTTTGTCAAAATGAAAGAATGGATTAGATTAGATTTTTCATAATAGCGCTTTTCAAATCACCCAAAGTGCTTCACAATGTAGTGAAACCATTATTCATTCACTCCTCAGTCACACACTGGTGCCTCTCAGAGTTATAAAATGGATTCAGTTTTACACATGAAGAAACAATTACAGTATAGTGTACAGCAGGAGTCACCAACGTGGTGCCCGCGGGCACCAGGTAGCCCCACACGACCACATGAGGTGCCCGCAAGCCTGCTTTTCATTCAGGTTTTCAGTTAATAATGAAAGAACAGTAGAAAGAAATGCATTCTGAAATACAAAATGTGAGTTGTGGACACCAGCATTTTGTTAATGTTCTGGTAAAACAAGCATATTCGCTTTGTTTGGGTTTAAAATAAGCTCTAAAAATAAATGTTAAAAAAATGAGTAGCTCTTGGCCATTTTCATTTTGTAAAAGTAGCTCTCACAAGGAAAAACGTTGGTGACCCCTGGTGTACAGTGTACTTTCAAGACATGCCGTTACACAACATGACATCTTGTCAAAGTCTCTTCCTGCTTGAAAATGTTAAGTGAATTGACTTGTGAGACAGCGCCCTCTGCTGGGTTCGGGGCCGCAGCAATCTTTTCCCCCTGCAGATCAACAACTCACCATCTTTCTACTTGAGTTACTATAAATAAAAAACGAATTACATACTGTATATATGTATATACACACAGTTATATATAATAAAATTAAAAATATAAAGATAAATAACTCCTCATACTTCAAATTGCATGGGTCACACATAATGTAAAATGATTTCATCAGAGTATCCTCCTCTTTGTGTGTCCGTGTGCGTCAGTGTTTTGTCACGTGATCAAGTTCGTGTTCGAACCCTGACGCAGAGGCCACGGTCTTTCTTCCTCCACACCCACGCAACTATTTAACAGACAGAGAAGACATAAGGAAGGACTATCTAACAATTTTTAGCCAACCATGATGGGCTTAAGGAGTTTGGGACCTATTGTGCTCCTCTTTACGTTCGCTTTGGGGACAATTTTAGCACAAACTTCCGCACCTGGACAAGGTAAGAAAGTGTACTAATAAGACCGCCGGTCTTCTTCTTCCTGGGTTCGCTAACGAATTAGCTTGCTAGCTTTCTTGAAATAGTAGGCGCCATTATAACCAAATGAATCTTGTGCTTGTTAATGAGCTTAGAAGAAGAACTGTATGTTTCAAACAGTTTTGCTATTTATAATATAACATAGTTACTTTCATGTCTGTTGAATAACTTCCCCTTTTCAAACCACTTAAAAAAATCAAGACATACATATATGTGTTGCCATTTTAATTTTAAAGGTGCTCTCCTTGTTAAAATAGCAATAATAGTCAATCTCCAAGCCTGTCTCCATGGAGAAGAGGCTCCCAGTGGGATAGGAGCAGGACCAAACACCCCTGAGTCCTCATTTAGTTCTTACATAACAATGTGTGCTTACACATCACTTCTACTTGTTTTTTTTTTTATCGCTTTTTTCTTCTCTGGGCAACAGCTTGCGAGTCCAAGAATGGCACCAGCTGCGAGGAATGTTTGCAGAACGTGACAGTAAGTCCACAAGAAAAGAGTTTTTGTTGTGGAAAGAGGCCAAAAGCTTCACCTGAACACTGGTCGGACTGGTTTGAGCTCTAACTGATCTCATTCCTTCCCACCCTCCTCCTCCTCTTCTTCCTCAATCCACTATTAACCATTTGTGTTGCTTAAAGTTGCTCAACAGGACTGGTTTATATTGTGTTTTTGTCCACTCCGCAGTGCTTGTGGTGCATCAAAACCCGAACATGTGTGACGTATCCTGTGAGGAGCATCCTGCCACCACATGCTCTCTGTCCGCTCAATGATGCACGCTGGGGACTTTGTTGGAGTAAGACAACACAAACAAGTGTTCACCGCGATAAACGAGGGACAGCTGGATTGTGTCACTCTGTTTATTTCTTTTGTGCAAGGTGGTGGTTATTAATAATTGGCAGCACATGCATTTTTTTTTTCATATATGGCACGTCAAAGCTCGTATGAGCAATCGTGTCAGATTGTTCCTGTAAAAAGAACTTTCTGAAGACTTAGACCTCCTCCTTACTTAGCTACATACGTGTCAAAATATTGGTGAACAGCGTACAGTATGATATAGTACAGGTGTCCACTACTGTACTGTATACAAGGTGTATGTCCCTTATATTGCTCTTACATTATCATGGTAATGCTTAGCTCACCTGTGTTTTTCCTTTTTTTTTTTTTCTCCGCCTCTAACAGTGAACTTCCAGCATTTAATCATCACCCTGGCGGTGCTGGGCGGTGTTCTCATCATCGTCCTCCTGATCTGTCTGTTCTGCTGCTGCAAGTGTGAAAACATTGGGTAAGTCTGCTGTGTGATTGTCATCTGTTTGACTCGACAGACCTCGACGCCTGGTCTAATCTTGGAGAACAAGCTGCGCAATACGCCCTGTTTCTTTTTAACACTTTACCATTATTAGTGTGCAGTAGATACATTTTTACACATGAATCGCCCCTACCGGTCCAAACCCTCCTGCTAGCTTGAAGTTGACGTTCTCCTCCAATTTCGGATCAACATTTGCAGTAAGAGTAACCGTTGTAAATAGATTAGATTCCCCTTCTCTCACTCACCACTAATGAATGATTATATTGGATGATTGATGAACAGATGGAATTGGAGTCACAGTGTTGCCCTTTTTAAGATAATTTAAGACAATTTAAGATAATATCTTAACTCATGTTCCCCTCGCTGCAAGTTCTGAGGCTGGATTGACTGTCAAAGGTCATGCGCCCGCAGCCAAACAAAGGGCTGTGCGTTCAAGAACCGCCAAACAAAGTGCGAAATCTCAACGCTTGACAAAAAACATCATCGGTGAAGCATAAAGACATAATCATGTATACGGTAAATTGTGGGCTTTCTAACAGTGACGCATGTATGATGTACATGCTGTATTCCCACATATTTATAAATTATTACAGACTTACGGTGAATGAAAAGCGACCTTTTTTTGGAGAGAGAAAAAATTGGATCAAAAATCTGCAATTTTGTGGGGCCATGAATGCTGAATCGCGAATGTGCAAGGATCCACTGTTTTTATGGAATGGCTAAATCCGCTAAGAAAGGAGTTTTTTTCTGATTTTGAAACTATAAGCTTTTGGATTTTGATGTTCTGTGGATTTTTGGCAAGGATGTTGTAGATCAGCATTACTATCATGTACAAAGAGATGGAAACCACATAATGTACATTTTATGTTTTTTCCTTTTGGCATCACTTAATGTCTCTTTAAGCAGTTTTACAGCTCTCTCAGCTGCTTTTACATCTATGGTTTACTTTTTCTGGTCTAAATCAAATGATAGGTGTGCAAAATTGGTCCAAGTACTCTCCTGTTTGGTTTCTCACAGAAGGAAACAAAATGTGCCACAAAAAACCATGTGAGGGCAATCTCCTCTTATTGGTCAAAGTGATGTAAACAGGAAGTTGTTTTCCTGTATGGACTAGTAAGTTAAACAGTGCTAATAAACACAAAATGGAGCAAAAATGATCTTAAAGTGTACTCAACGACCTAATGGAAGGGTGCCACAAAGGGGTATAGGTCGATGCAATGTTTGACAATGGAAATGCTACAAAACTATAATGCTCAGTTCCCAATAGCTTCCATAACCAGTCATAACCTAATTTTGGTTTTGTGTGTTTTCTGTGCCAGATCTTCGAGATTCGCAGCCAAGATGGAGAGGCAGATGAACAGATCAAAATCCAAACAGGAGGAGAGGTAAAGAAAAAAAAGTTCTCACTAAATTGTGTGCAGTTATTTATAAATCTCCATGTACAGTTTAGCAGCTGATCTCCTTTTGAAATACAGTCCTGTTAAAGTAAAACCTCCAACTACTAAACTAAGTTTGTTTTGCATGAGGACGTGACCTGCATTCAAGATGGCCAACAAAGAAATGCAGTCAAACACAGAAAGATCAACATTAATGTATTTTACAATGTTGAATGTATAGTGTGGTTAGCCTGAGCAATGGAAAAGCAGTGAAGCGTAGAAATGTGCACATCACACATATCATCGGCCCAAACAGACTTGCTGTCACGTGACTTCTCCAGCAATGACTCATCATTATGTTGCTTTTTTGTGTCTTGGCAGGCGGGCCGAGATGAAACAGAGACACGAGGAAATCAGGAAGAAATATGGTGAGGCTACGAAATTTGACAAGTTAGATAGTAAAGCAACAGTGGTGCTTCATAACTTGCGTGTGTTTATTCATATTATTTACTCATCCTCTTTGTGTTGTTTGTTGTTCTTCCAGGCTTAAGTGGACCAAATCCTTATTCCAGATTTGCATGAGAGGATTCCTGAACCGGGACTTTAATTTAACAATGTTTTATTCATGACTTTTGTATTGTGTTCTATACAGTGTATGTAACAAGCCAAAAGGCTCTAAGCAATCACTACTATTGCCCACTTTTCCACTGCACGGTACCTACTCTGCTCTGTACAGCTCTAATTGCTCTCAGGTACTAGGAGGTACCAGCCGGGGGTTCTAAGAATGTCGAGTCAATACCATGAATGACTTAATGCCCAACTTGGAGGCTTGATAAACAAAACATCCAAACATGTCTAAACTAAGGCCGGTGCTGTATTATACTCCACAGTCTCCACTTGGCTGCAGCGCTCCGTTGTCTTGCCGTCTTCAATATAAATAATAAAATAAGTCTTCTTAATCCCTTAATGAAGTAAATAATGTTTGCAAAGCACATCTTGTTCTGAATGATGCCTACAATGTGGTGTGTGTTTCCCAATTTTGTGCTGCACTCATGAAAATGTGTAGAGCCACACCAAGATGGTACCGTGCAGTTCAGTAAGTGGCAGTGATCTCCTCAAAAATCTGTTTGTTTTGTTACAAAAAGGCAAGCTGACATTTTTCTTTCACCTAACTTGTCCATCTTGACAGTGCTCTGAGATGATTTCATCTTTTTGTCCTCATTTGCTCATGAAAATCTGTTACATCTGCATGTTGTTGAATGTATTTGAGACAACTGAATGTAGAATTCGCAGGCTCTTTTTGCACTTTGTGAGGTTTTACATTTTGCTCATCCTATTAGTTGGATTGACATGTAGTTCTGACCATTCGACGTCTCAGAAAGGGGAAGCAGTTCCCGGTCCACACTGTTTACGGCGGGGACGAAGGCCTGCTGACCTCGACTGAGGATATAGTCGGGGTGGAACGAGTACTTTGAAGCCCCTTTTAATCCCACTGACATAATTTTCATTGAGGAAGCAGAGTCTGAGGACATGAACATGTTGAACAGGCGTTGAGGGGGTCCTTTTTGAGGGGTCTTAGGACTGCGTCTCTGCTATTAGCAGACAATGTGGTCCTGCTGGCCTCATCATGCTGTGACTTTCATTGTTTGCTGGGGCGGTTTGCAGCTGAGTATGAAGATTCTGGGATCAGACTCAGCACCTCCAAATCTGAGGCCATGGTTCTCAGTCGGAAAAGGGTGGATTGCACCCTCCTGGTTGGGAATGAGGTCTCAAGTATCTTGGGGTCTTCTTCATGAGTGAGGGATGATTGGAGCGTGAGGTCGACAGGCGGGTCCGAATGCCTACTGGACGCCTCCCTGGTGAGGTGTTCCGGGCATGCCCAGCCGGGAATAGGACCCAGGGCAGACACGCTGAAGGGATTATGTCTCACAGCTGGCCTGAGAACGCCTTGGTGTCCCCCCGTGGAACTGGAGGAGGTGGCTGGGGACCAGGAAATCTGGGCTTCCCTACTGAGACTGCTGCCCCCGTGACCTGGATAAACAAAAGAAAATGGAATGGAGTGGACATGTAGTTCTGTTACTGCCTTATGTAGGCCTAATAAAAAAAATGTTCCGCCACTGAAAGAAACTTGTCATGTTTTTTAAATTTCATTTCAGTTTTTAAACAAAAACACAAGTGTACAGTACCTGTCAAAAGTTTGGACACGACTTGTAATTCACTAGCATGAGAAAGTGTCTCCAAACCTTTGACTGGTACTATATAATGAAAGAGGTCGATGCTCCAAATGGTTTTGTTTGATTGTTACCTCATAATGTGTATTAGAACATCAGTTTTAATTCGACGAAATTAAATATCGTAAACACGCCAAACATACAACATTACGTTCATTCTAATAATAGGCTTTCCAGTTCGCGTGATCGAGGATTTATGCACGCCTGCGCGCTCCTGCCTCCGCGCTCCCGAGACTTATAGGTCACGTGTCTGTCTTCGTCCAATCCTTTCATTGCAATAGCGGTCCGAAGCGCGCGCCGGTCACCGGAGGAGAAGAGAGGACAGAGAGCGACAGGAAGACAAATATAAATAAAAACAAGCAAGTATCGCAGATTTTTTACTCAATTTCGCCGGCAAACCGCCTCACGAAACCCAGCAGCCATGTCAGAGGAAAAGCCAAAGGTGAGGTTTTAAAGAATGTTCTAACGTGATGCTTTCCAGAATGTGCAATGTAAAAAAATGGCCTGCTTAGCACGTTTCTCTCAATTGGCGCAAGTGTTTGTTTCGCAAATGAATGACATCCCGATCGGCGGTTTATGTTAAATCCTCTTAAATGCGCTCACATTGTAATCAGCCTTTTTATCGTTTTGGGTAGCAAAAAAAGCCTTCGCCATCAAACATTTGATTGTCGTTTGCGGATTTTTTTCTTGGTGGGGACCACGCGATTTGCGCAAATGCCGCAGCTGTAGCCGCCACAATAGGATGCTAAAAGATGTGACAAAAGAAGCTAAACAACTTACACCACAGATCTTTCATATGGTGGGTTTTATTGTCTTCCGTGCATGTTTTGCCACATTACGACAAAACAAAGCTACTTAGCGATGCTAGCCGGTGGCTAAACTGCATCATTTGTGAGGGGCTGGGGCGTGCAGGTGCTATCCTCGAGCTAACATGCTAACGTTGACCTGCTATTGTTTCAGGCATTAACGTTAAATTGTGGTTGTTGCAAACAGATATATACAATATAAATCGTCTGCTTCCATCCATCCATTTTTCTCCGCTTATCCGGGTCCGGGTCGCGGGGGCAGCAGTGTCAGTACGGAAGCCCAGACCTCCCGGTTCCCGGCCACGTCCTGCAGCTCCACCGGGAGGACACCAAGGCGTTCCCAGCCCAGCTGTGAGACATAATCCCTCCAGCGTGTCCTAGGTCTGCCTCGGGGCCTTCTCCCGGCTGGGCATGCCCGCCGGAACACCTCATCAGGGATGCATCCGGACTAGATGCCCGAGGCACCTCTGACTCCTGGCTCCTCTCGATGTGACGGAGCAGCGGCTCTACTGAGTCCCTACGGGATGACTGAGCTCCTCACCCTATCTCCATGCTTTTCGCGTCCGTGCGGACAAATGACGTAATTTTCGCACCCACGCCCCCTCGAGCGGCCCTTTTCACGCGCACCTCCACATTATTCTAACTACGCGGACAGAGACGCGAAAAAAAATGGCAGACGAGCAGGAGATCCTCGCAGCTGAAGTAAGGAAATACCGGCATTTATATGAGGCAGCCTACCCTGAAGCTTGTTCAAGAAAGAAGTTGTGTTTTAAGTCAAGTTGTTTTTTTATTTTCTTTTGACAAAAACAGTACTTCTTACTTGCACAAAAACAGCTGTGCTTAGTTTTTTTTTAGTTGTGTTTTTGTCATTTTTTGTACTTTTAAAACAATGACAATTGCACAATATTTTTTGTACTTGATAATGGCTCTACAAGACTGTGTAGTACTTTAAAAAAATTAATAAATTTTGCATGGGTTATATGAGAAAAACCTAAAGCTGTTATTTATATTTGTGTATAAGTATTTGGTGTGCATTAAAAAGACTAATTTCCAAGTCAAAGCAGTCCTGTGTTGTCTTCAGCCATGTTCAGCATGCCTTTTGTAAGCACATTCACCTGCAGAGTCCCTGTGGTGTTAAAAGACGAGTGGACCACCTTCTCTTCCTTTTGTTGCAGCAGCAAACAAATACAAAACAATTCCTCTTCTTCAAGAAGTAGACGCGCAAGTGTCGCCATGTTGGAAGTCGAATCAGTTGAAACAATGGCAAACGTCTTCCTCTCTAGTTTAGTACTGTTGTAGATGTGTTTTTGATACACTGCCCCCTGCAGTTTGGGAGCTGCCCAGTTCACACAGCATCTCTTGAGCGGATTTCCGCGAAGCTCATTCGCGCAAAAAATATAACCCAGCCTCTAGGGTGAGTCCAGCCACCCCACGGCGGAAATTCATTTCAGCCGCTCGTGTCCGCGATCTCGTTCTTTTGGTCACGAGCCAAAGCTCATGGCCATAGGTGTGGGTGGGAACATAGATCGACCGGTAAATTGAGAGCTTTGCCTTCCGGCTCAGCTCTCTTCACTACGACGGTCCAGCGACCGCATTACTGCAGACGCTGCACCAATCCACCTATCAACCTCACGCTCCAACCTTCCCTCACTCGTGATCAAGACCCTGAAATGCTTGAACTCCTCCACCTGGGGCAGGAACTCATTCCCAACCCGGAGGGAGCAATCCACCCTTTTCCGACTGAGAGCCATTGGCTCGGATTTGGAGGTGCTGAGTGACATCCCAGAAGCTTCACACTCAGATGCAAGCTGCCCCAGTAAACGCTGAAGGTCAGAGCCCGATGAGGCCATCAGGACCACATCGTCTGCAATTAGCAGAGACGAGATCCTAAGGCCACCCAACTGGACTCCCTCGGTGTCTTGGCTGCGCCTAGAAATTCTGTCCATGAAAATTATGAACAGAAACGGTGACAAAGGGCAGCATTGGCGGAGGCCAGCGTTCACTGGAAACAGGCTTGACTTACTGCTGACAATGCGAACCAGGCTCCTGCTCCGGTTGTACAAGGACGGAAAGGCACGTAGTAGTGCATCACCAACCCGTACTTCCGGAGCACCCCCCACAGGACACCGTGAGGGACACGGTCGAATGCCTTTTCCAAGTCCACAAAGCACATGTAGACCGGTTGGACAAACTCACAGGTACCCTCCAGAACCCCCCTCAAGGATGTAGAGCTGGTCCAGCGTTTCGCGACCAAGACGAAAACCACATTGCACCTCCTGTAGTCGAGGTTCTACTAACGGTTCTATTAAGTGTGATTCCGCCTGTAGTTGTAACACACCCTCCGGTCACCCTTCTTGAAAAAGGGGACCACCACCCCGGTATGCCAATCCAGAGGTACTTGTCACGACTTCAACGCAATGTTGAAGAGACGAGTCAGCCACCACCAAATATTGTATATTGATATTGAATTTCTCCTACATGATGCTAATTTGGCGTGTACAAGATCTCTGCTTGCGAGCTAGCTGTGCCGTTAAGTGTAACCTCGCTGTTATGAACGATGTCGTCACAACCCCTAATGTTATAATATTGTACATCTTATATTATGCTGTGTGTTGTATTACCTTGCTTGGTTGTGCTTGCAGGAGGGCGTCAAGACCGAGAATGACCACATCAACCTGAAGGTTGCAGGGCAAGATGGCTCGGTGGTCCAGTTCAAAATCAAAAGGCACACACCCCTCAGTAAACTCATGAAGGCATACTGCGAACGACAGGTGAGCTCCAATCACCACACGCTACTTTACGGTGGCTGACTGAAGCAAGCACGCGGCAACATCCAAGCGCTACTAACACAGAAATGATCCAAAACATCAAACACCACAAAACACATGCAAAGGGAAAATGCTGCATACATTATAAATGCTGTAATCACAAAACAATGAAGGATCAAACAGATATTCAAAAGAAATATGCTGCAAGAAAACACCACACAAGCCAAAATACAACTGCAGGAGAGAAGAGCTGCAAGTTTACGGAACAAAACAGAAGTTTGCTAAGCAACCAGGGGAGCAAGACATGGAGGATATCCACCTTTAAAAACATGGAGACCTTAGGAGTTGCAATGCAAAAGTACATCAACACTTGGTGTTATTCTAATGCTTGCTTGTGTACCCCCAGAGCCTTTTTGTCATACCATGAGTACCGCCTAACTCATACGTGTCGATAATTCTCCGAAAGTAGAATGTAACACAGCTGTTATGATTTTGGCGCCACAGGTTGTCTCCCTGGCGAAACCAGTTGTAGTCCACATGTTCCATTTTATTGTCTGACTTGATATGAAATGACTGTGAATATTTACTTATCTTCCACATACGTTTCCACGTACCCCCTGCAATTTGCTCGCGTACCCCTGGTTGGAAATCACTTTTCTATAATGGTGTAGCATATTACAGCCAAGTGCTTTACAAAAACGTAACGAAAAATGGACATAGTCATTCTGCCTCTGCTGGGCATCCCTGAGGTCTGGCTAACTTCCAGATAGCCTGACAAACCTCAGTTTTGTTACTTGCGCTTGCAGTTGTTTATGGAGTTTGTGTGTGTGTGTGTGTTTTTTTTTGTGTGTGTGTGGCTTTTGCAGCATATTACTGTTGCAGTTTTATTGTGTTTGTGTGTGGTTTTGGATCATTTTTGTGTTTGCTACGTCTTTGCTTCTGTCAGCCACTGTACTATTTTCATACTTTAAGTCAGGGGTCACCAACACAGTGCCCGCGGGCACCAGGTAGCCTCCCACGACCACATGAGGTGCCCGCAAGCCTGCTTTTCATTCAGTTTCTCTCATTTCAGAGTTTTCAGTTAATAATGTGAGTTGAATGTGAGTTGTGGATACCAGCATTTTGTCAATGTTTTGGTAAAACAAGCATATAGGATTTGTTTGGGTTGAAAAAAGGTATGAAAATCATTTCTACAAAAATGAGTAGCTTGTGGCCATTTTCATTTTCTAAAAGTATCTCTCACAAGAAAAAACCTTGGTGACCCCTGCTTTAAGTAATAGTGGATGAATGAAGCTGCCATCTTTTGAGTTCCCTAAAGTAATGTTTCTCAAACTCTTGCTACCTGCACTTACCAGGGTGGTTTAGCTTGTTCTCGCAGGTTATTTGCTTTCAACTGTTAATATTTCAACACAAGAAAATGTCACTAGAATTACATTTCAGCAGATTTTTGGTTAACGTGTTTGTGTGGTGTTCCTGAGCACCACTAGATGGAGCCACAGTTTGAGAATAGATTTGTTGAACCAAAGCCTTACCGTCTTCCTCATTACAGGGACTCTCAATAAGGCAGATCAGGTTCAGGTTTGACGGCCAGCCAATCAATGAGACTGATACACCTTCGCAGGTAAGACCCCTCGCTCTGTTCGTCTAATACAAAGGCTGCGATGTCAGTCTATCATTCTGCTCTGTTTTTCCCCCATTGTTGAAATAATAGACTTCTAAAACCTTTTATCAACTGTACAGGCAAGGTTTAAAGAAACATTGTAAACATATTTACCTGCCATACAAGTTTAAAAAGAAGCTACCCAGTCTCATATAAATACGTTAACAGTTTTGTTTTTGTTTTTTACCAATTTGACCAAACGTCTCTATTAGCAATGTTTTGCCACAGGACGGCAATCTGTATCTGGGAGAGGGGCCCACAGCAGCACTTGCTGCTCGTTCAGAGCCATACATGCTTTTATGTCACGCACTAAATGTAACACCGATCCCTGCTGCTTCGTCGTCTTATAGTCCGGCAGACCAACTGTGTTGTTGTGTTTATGAGCGAGTGTGAACAGGTAGCCCCAAATCTATTTGTGGCGATCCAAATGTAGCGGATTTTTTGTCCGCTAATGTACATTGTCCACTAATGTGGCAGGCCACTACAAATAAATAAATGAATGTATGGGAAACACTGAGTAGTAATACATTAAAACACTTTTTTTTACTAACCACTGAGGGGGACATAATAACTCCATCCAAATGCACATCGCTCATTCTCTCCTTGTTGTCACACAAGTGCAAAAAGAAGTTAACCAGTGTAAGTTGAACAATGGACTATATGGGGATGCTTGACTTGTACTGTTTGAACGATATGCATTTTTAACACCTTTTTTATGAGGTTGTCACTTTTGCAAATAATAAAAATCCAAAGAAAAAGCTAAATGTTTTTGTTTGAATTAGAATCAATGGTTATATACTAACGGAACACGTGTGGCTTCCTCTTCTAGCTGGAGATGGAAGACGAAGACACCATAGACGTTTTCCAGCAGCAGACTGGCGGCCTCTGCTAAAGCCCCTCTCGCCTCAGTGACAGCCACCCTCAGACCACAACCCTCCGACATCATCACCCGTCGTCGCTCTTCTCAGCTATTATTATTATTATTATTATTATTATTATTATTATTATTATTATTATTATTATTATTATTGCTATTTCTTCATTATGTCCATGTTGGAATTTTTGGGGGCGGGAAGTGGGTTGGGGGGAAGTGGGGTTATAAGTGGCCAGGACTGTACTGTACTTTGGTTGTCGTCAATCAGGAAGACGGGCTGTGATTGGACCAACAGCTATCCGGTAGTGTTATTGTCCATCAAAGGGTCGCCCACCTTTCGTGTTTTTGTCTGGACTCCTGCTGTCATTATTGCCAACATGTCTTTTTACTTCTGTGCTTTTTAACCAGCTTTGCGAAATCATTTTTGTGTTTGGCCACCCCAGCCCCAACCACAAGAATAGACACCCACGGGGGTCACTTTTTTTTTTTTTTTCCTGTACAGACAACAAACAACAGAATGGATGTAAGCTAAATATCGACCAAATGTTCAGACGTATTTAAAGGGAGTCTTCGCTTTTTGGTTACTCGCTTTTTCTTCTTGTCGTTCCATGTGCATACCGCCAAGTATTTATTCAGACTGAAAGATGGCTGCATGGGTAGAATGAAGCAGGGCAGTGGAGGAGCCCCAGGTGGGGTTCTGGGCGGCATCCTGGAAAGTCAGTATATTGTTGTAAACCCCTCACTTCTTTGTCATATTGTCATATTCATATTTGCATTGATATAAACTGGCCTAAGATGAACATTTAGTGCAACACCATTTTTGTATGTGGTGGAGGGAGGGGGCGGGGGCAACCCAACCAGTACCACCATTTTTGGAGGTGCACGACAACACGCTTTGTATTATGTGCTAAGAATTTTCATCCGGTATTGTATTGTAGCTTAAAATACTGTCTTTGGGGATTTACGCTTTCTCCTGCAGATGCCCTCCTTAGCGTTTTAATGTCAATGTACCCTTTTTTTTTTTTCCTTTTTTTTTTTTTAACAAAAAATAGAAATAGATTGCCCCCACAGTTTTTGCAAGTGTATTTTTTTGTGTGCGTCCAGTCCGTCAAAGCATTCCTCATACTTCCAGGAAACGTCACTTCTGCACCTAACAGTCATCAGAATTTCAGCTCTCTTATGTTTTTGTTTTTTTTGCATCAAAATAAGAGCACATTTATCCGTGACAAATTTGCGTCCTCCTGGATTGGCTTCAAAAAGAAAACACATCTTTACAACAAAACAAGGCCCAGGTCTTTGTCATGTTATTTGTTTCTCTACTGATTTGTACATTATTTGTGGTCTTTTACTACTGTATACAATAAATATAGTTTGGTACTCAGATTTGTCAGTGCAAGCTTTGTTTTTTTGGCGGGGGGGTTTGTCTGATATACAACATATAAAATATATATATAAGAAGGTCCATTGACTGTTTTAGTTCAAAATAGTTCTCTAAAATAAATAGTATTCTGCATATCTTTTGACGCTTGTATCAGAAGGTGGCGCTGCTCAACAGCTATTCTGATGTCTTTTTTTAAAATTTTATTTTCAATTTTATGTTCTGTACATGACTTTATCAAGATGCAAACTTGTTGCTAAGATTAGTGAAATAAAAGTGCCATGGAGTGATAAGGAAACAAAAAGCAGGAATAAGGAAACAAACGTGTCCACGTTTAGACCTCATCCACCCTGGAAAGGTGATAATGTGCACTCATATTCGCATTGTGTAGTATTTGCGTATTTGGTAATGGTTGCGAAAGATGTACAGTCACAAAATGATTTATTTTTGTAGCATTTCATTACAATTTTACTGTCTTTTTATAAATGTATTAAATATTTTTAATGCCATTAATGAGTAACCCTATTTATAACCTCTTGCAATGATATAGATTTTACTTTGAATTATTCTGTTAATAGTTTAAGCAATCAAACAAACATTTTTGTCAGTTTTCAAGTTATTATGACTAATCCCCATTTACAGCTAATCCCCAAAAATGAGCAAAAAGTCCAACGTTAGGGAAAAAAAGTTCATATTAATCATTCACTTTGTCGCCTGAAACAAAAAAGCTTCAGATGGAATTTGTTGTTTCTTTAAATGTATATAACATGGGTTGGTTTACAAAATAAAAATGACTAAAAGTTAGGGATGAGCCGGGTACTGGTTTTAGACAAGTATGTATGGATAATGCATTTTTGCCGAGTATGAGCATGAAACGAGTACAGCTCGTCATCCTTCCCTCTGTAATCGTGATGAAGGAAAATCCTCATTGGGTAACTACTTAAGTATTCACTCTTCACATTCTGTGATTGGCCAGTCACACAGCGACTGCCCTTCCCTAGACAGACTCGCCACAGCCAGAGAGAGGATACAGACAGTAACTCTCTTCTTGCATGGCTCGACTCCAGCTCACGTTGTCTGTTTCGCTCTATTTCGGTTTGTATGATATGATCTGATTAAAGCAGAGACTGAGGATACGAACGCGGACAGTTCCATCACCGTGGCTGAGGTATCTGGGGTAGTCAAAATGCTCCCCAGTGGCAAAGCTCCGGGGGTGGACGAGTTTCGCCCTGAATTCCTCAAGGCTTTGGATGTTGCGGGACTGTCTTGGCTCACACGTCTCTTCAACATTGCGTGGAAGTCGGGAACAGTACCTCTGGTTTGGCAGACTGGGGTGGTGGTCCCCCTTTTCAAGAAGGGTGACCGGAGGGTGTGTTCCAACTATAGGGGGATCACACTCCTCAGCCTCCCTGGGAAAGTCTATTCCAGGGTGCTGGAGAGAAGGGTACGACCGTTAATCGAACCTCGGTTACAGGAGGTGCAATGTGGTTTTCGTCCTGGTCGCGGAACACTGGACTAGCTCTACACCCTTGCAATGGTCCTGGAGGGTACTTGGGAGTTTGCCCAACCAGTCTACATGTGCTTTGTGGACCTGGAAAAGGCATTCGACCGTGTCCCTCACGGTGTCCTGTGGGGGGTGCTCCGGGAGTATGGAATTGGTGGCGCGCTACTACGTGCCATTCAGTCCTTGTACAACCGGAGCAGGAGCCTGGTTCGCATTGCCAGTAGTAAGTCAAGCCTGTTTCCGGTGAACGTTGGCCTCCGCCAAGGCTGCCCTTTGTCACCGTTTCTGTTCATAATTTTCATGGACAGAATTTCTAGGCGCAGCCAAGGTGTCGAGGGAGTCCAGTTCGGGGGCACTAGGATCTCATCTCTGCTATTTGCAGACGATGTGGTCCTGATGGCCTCATCGGGCTGTGACCTGCAGCGTTTACTGGGACGGTTTGCATCTGAGTGTGAAGCTTCTGGGATGAGACTCAGCACCTCCAAATCCGAGGCCATGGTTCTCAGTCGGAAAAGGGTGGATTGCCCATTTCCGGTTAAACCACGCCCATTTCCGCTTTGTGCCCCACTCCAAGTACAGGTGCGCATACAGTTAAGTAAGATGGGTGAAAAGATACAGATAGTGGTATACTCGCTCATCCCTACTAAAAATTAAAATATCAAAGTGTATATCAAATAGTTTCAGTGTGCGGCCCTACGTGGAAGAGGTTTGGGCACGGCTGATTTAGCAATATGTTTATCATTTTAGTAAAAAGCAGACATTTATTTGCTTTGCCGTTTGCGCAGAGCTACTCTCCGCCTGTTGCAGGTGTGCGTGTGTGTGTGCGTGTGTATGTGTATGTGTTGGAGGGGGCGGTGCAAGCAGGAGGATGAGTGACAGGCTCATTTGCATGGTGGGAGCCTTTAAAAAGAGCTCTGCAGGTGCACCACTCTCTTCACTCTCTAAGACATGCAGTATAGGCACACATCATCTGGAACATTCTTGGGTTGTTATTTCCCCCACTGGATTTTTTCTTCTTTTTTTTTTCATTTTAAATTTTTGGGAGATGATGTGAAGATGTTTTCTGTGATCTGTTTGCCGAGGAATTTCTCTCCAAGGGATCATCCCATATGGAAACACTTTGATATGGAGACTTTTGCAGCGAGTAGCTACTGAACCTTGCGGTGATGTCATCGCTGATATTCCTGCAGCTGATTCTTTTAAGTCTCAGGGTCACCCACATGACCTCTGACCTGAGGGCGCGATGTCCAGGTACCCCCACCTTTTTGTCATTTCACTGCTCTAGCAGCTACAGTCATGTGATGCCCCGTTAATGATTATCCAGTGGCGGCTATTTTATGGTTCCATCTAAATTCAAGGAAGCCCCTCCAGCCAAAATTCCTCTGGATAGCGTACGCATCTGCTGGCGGCGCAGTGCATAGCATGATGACTTGCCAGCTCGGGATGCCAATTGTACCTTTGTTTTATTTTTGATCGCAAAAACAAGTTCAGACACTGAATAAGGAGCAGGAAACGTGTGTGTTATGATGTGTTATTATGATATTATGTCCATTTGCTACGTTCATAATGACAGTAATAAGCACCCCTCCTGTAGCCCCACCGCCACCCAGGGCTATTCCTCACACACCAGGAATTCCTGCATGCATGCTACGACATTATTTATTGGTTAATAGCAGGAGTTCCCACTCCAGGAGCTTTCATGCCCTCAAAGCAAAGGCAGCGCCCAGTAACACCCACTTTTATTGTACAGAATCGTGTCTCTATAAAACCACCTTAATAGTCAGTATAGAGTTTTTTTTTAATTCACATACTGTATGTACATGCTAAAAAATTATTATTTTACATCACCACATTTAAAGAGATGATTTATTATGCTGGCAACTTTTTTTCTGTTTTGTATCAGCAAAGGGACAATCGTTTAACAGAAAATTGATTACTTTTATACTCAGGGTTGTGCAATTTATGCACTTTTGGTTATTAAGTCAATTGACGGAAAAGTAATGATTATGAAGTTAAGGTGAAATATTCTTTGCGGAGGAGTCAAATTTAGAATTTCCATACTTTAATGAGTGTCTAAAATACACATTTGTTCAAATTTCTTTTTTTAAATTTAAAAAGTTATATTTTGAAAGATATTATTATACTGTCATTTTAACAAAAGCAATATAATATAGAAAATAAAAGACAATTATTTAAAAAAAACAATATTCTATGATTCTATAAAATATACTAAGATAAAATAAAATCCACTTTTTAATATTTAGAATTATTTCCAAATATTTGTTTTTTCAACAATAAAAGAAAAAAAATACAAATAAAATAACCTGTATTAAAAATATATAAGTGTAAAAAAATTGAATTTTTTTTCAGATATTCCCTAATATTTCAATGGAAAAAACACATATACGGTACTACTAATAATAATAATATTACTGCTTTGGTTTTACTGTATACATGTGTTAACTAGTTTAGAACACATAATAAGCAAATGGGTGGGAAAAATAATACATTTAAAAAGACTACTTTGTCAGAAAGGTTTTTGTTATAAAACAAAAAAAAAATTCAAGTATTTGAAAGCAGTTTTCAAACATAGGAACCGTATAGGACACGTGTCAAACTCGTGCCCTGGAGGGCCGAGACACTGCAGGGTTTTCTCTCCAGCCAGTTTCTTCAGCAGGTGATTTAATTGATGAGCTCCTTCCCTCAAACTGAAGGTGTTGATCATTAAAATCACCTGCTTTACTGACTGACTGGAAAGAAAACCTGCTGTGTATCGGCCCTCCATGGCACGAGTTTGACACCCCTGGTATAGTAGGACTCAGAATGTTCTGTGGAGTCTTTTACTGCACTATCACCGACCTCTTTACATGTCAATGACCTCCAGTTGTGGCTTCTCTGGACCTCCTGTCTCTTGTCCTTGGGAAGGACACCTCCAGACTCATGCCAGGGGTGCACGTGAGACCCTCCGGAGGGGTGAAGGGCGTACATATTTCCAGGCCTCAGCCTTCCTCTCAGCTGTTGCTCAACTGCGACCTTTTCCCCAAAGAGTTCTCCATCGTTGTGACGCTAAAAGTCGCTCGCTTCGCACATGAGGTGAGCAGCAACAAACAACTGTTTAGTCCTCTGAAAGCATTTAATTCCTGGTGGAGAATACTGGACATCCCAGCAATCCCCGGATGCCATGCCAGTACAGCGGAAGTTCGGAATTCTATCAAACTTTTCATGAAAAGTATTTCTTTATAGTCGGGCAAAACTTTTGATGGAGAATTGCTGTCATGCATGACATCAGAGCTCTGGGATTGTTTTGCTTTTCTTTGACTTTATGCGGATATTTTTGTGATACTTGATCCAAATTTTCAGTAAAAAAATGTGCTTCCAAAGTCAGACGGAACTTTAGATTTAGAATTGCTGTCATGCATTACATCAGAGCTCAGTTCAGTGAGCATCAAAGGATTGACTGCAGTCGCTTTGCTTTTTCTTTGACTTTGTCTTGACGCTTGATCCAAATTTTCCGTAAAAAAAAAAAAGCGATTGTTTTGCTTTTTCTTTTCTTTTTGGTAGAAAAAAAATCTCAAGTCGAAAGTTAGAATCGCTGTTGACGTGCCTCATGAGAGCTAAGCGAGGTATGACTTTGTTTTGCTTTTTATTTGACTTTCTGCTGCTTTTTTTGTGACAGTTTTGGTAAATGTATGCCTGTAAAGTTGATCTCGCATGACGTCAAAAAACAAAACGGTGAGACCTACGTTTAAGCAAGTATCATAGGATGGAAATGTGTATTTTGCTTTTTCTTTGGCTTTTTGCAACTTTTTTCCTCTTTATCAAGAACAGGAAGTTATGAGAAATAAGTGGAGTCTTCATCTTTTGACATTGAGTATAGACCTTGTGTTTGCAACTTAATATTTTTACACTTGGATGCATGCTAAGAATGTTACAATGGATGTTTTTTCCCCCCATTCGCCTTCCAGAAAAGCGAATACATCTTTTCCTTGATGGAGCCAAAAAGGGCAGAGCGAGGATCTGAAGGGGACAAAAGCAGAAAGGGGACCATTTTGCGTAAGAATACAGAGGTGGACGTCACCAGAGCAGAACATCGGCATCTCATTCTGGGACTGAGGCTCTCCAGGAGCCGACTTCACCTGCTTTTTAAAGGTCAACGAGGGGTCATACAGCAGTCCGTGTTCCGGGGCACCCGCTTAACTGACAACCGGTGGCACACTCTGGTTGTGTCCGTTGGCGGTGGACACGTCAGGCTCACAGTGGACTGCAGCTCGCCATGGGAAATGTAGGCTTTTTTTTGTCCCTTTTTTTTGGTTCCACCTTCTTGTTTCGTTTCCATGAATGCATGCACCCTCTGGGGATACTACATCATTCAGCACAATACATCAGCCCTGCTTAAATATGCTCACACCCTACAGCCATATCATCACAGTGGTCTGACATTATTTGATAGATGGCTCAAAGTGGAAACTCCCTCTGGCTTGTGCATGGGTGCTCAAACACCCCTAAATTTAATCTTGCACCCCTTAAAATACTACTGGATATAACAATAATAATTATTCTACACATTATTGTTGTTTTCTATTTGTAACCCACTTATGTTGTACTTTTTAATGTCTTAACCGGCCTAATAATATCCATATGATGCACGTACCTCTCATACTACAAGTCCCAGAATGCACTTCGGACTTTTAGCTGGTGTGTCGTTACGTAGCTGTTCCACTAGCTCCTCTATTGGACAGTATGTACAGTCTCTCGTTATCGGACTCGTTTGAATCAATTACAGTATATCGCTTGTTTATTGTTTGAAACGCGCGTCAGAGTGTGTATTTGCTCTCCAAAATTGTGCCGCTAGTTCGTTAGCCGCTAACTAGCCTACGGCGACCTTTGAGGTTTAAAACTGTGGTTGGGTCAGTACAGGTAGTTTCTAACAATATTTATTGTTTGAGTTTATCAGTAATTCTCCAATGAGTATCTAACAGATGTATGCAGAGGTGAGAAAAGCCAAAGATATATTAATGCAAAACTCCACCAGTTTCAGACTCATTTGACTGTCGTCCTAGTTTTGCCCTTGACTTCTACAATAACTCTTAAAGAAAATTTTGTATTTCCTGACAAGCAGCCTTCCCTCCAGGCCCTTCCCCTCAGACCTTCACTTCCACGGATCCAAACTCTACCTTGGCAGTCGAGGCAGATGGAAAGGCTTGTTTTCAGTAAGTCTTAATGCTGCTTACACACGTTGCCACCGAAGCGGTACAATTCAGTTCATTTCAGCTTGCAAAAGCATGACTTGGATGTTTGTACAGGGTCTGTTGCGACAGCTGGTTTTGGTTCCCGGATTGGATGTCACCCATCAGATATGCCCATCTTCCCATCCCCAACTAGCACCTCTATTGGTGCCGGGGCTGCTGCTGTCAGATGTACCCGCCGCTCGGACGGAGGCTGATGGTCACCTTGTTCCCGATGGTACAGTCCATGCATCATTTATAGTACGATGCTCATGCAAGTTTGTGTCTCTTAAATATCTGTGAACCCCAAGAAACCGAGGAGAGGGTGTCTGTGGGCTTACGGAGTCCTTGCTCTGAGCTCCTTCAAGGCCAAATGTGGTTCAGTCCGCTCAGGAAAGGCCTCTACCTTTGCGATGGTACCTCCTGGATCACCGTGCTTGAGGGTGAGACGTCATCAACCTACTGAGAATGTCTCAGCTGAAATTACCAGTAAACCCCTCCGTTTGCACAGCTCCCAAACGACTGGACTATGTTATGGAACACCAGGTTATCACCACCAGCTCAGAGACACACGACATAGAGGTAAACCCCTTTTTAGTCCAAAAGATAGCTACAATCAAATGCGTCCTGCAACATTTAAAAGCCTTTTTCACCACTCAAACTCAGGTGTTCCAGGTACCAGGCGTAGGTCTGATGGCTGCTATGGCTCACCGCTCCACAGCCTCTGGTTCTGCCGTGTACCAGTGGACGCAACAGAAAGGTTTCCAGCTGTACCAGAATATCAGCACCCATGGAGCGTTGGCATGGAGACATTTCCACATGGGCAAGAAGGTACAGTACGACAATGCAGTGGCGGAAGACAGGGAATTTATTCTCATGTGCCTTTTACACAGAACCTGGATGTCATCACGCCTCGGTTAGGGCTCTGATACTACCTCAGAATGCTCAAGATTGTCCGGTTGACTTAAGCCCCTTATTGCTTAACTTCTTTTGCACTTACATGACAACGAACTAGGGGTGTAACGATTCATCAATACATCGACGCATCGATTTATATTCCTATGGCCCAAGTACACCGATCTATGACATTGTTTAAAGGGTAATGAATCGATACTCTGAAATAAAGCACTGGATTTAAGCACGGCAGGCTTTAATGAATGTGTGTTTTTTAGCACTTTCAAACTCGTGTGCCAGTTTGATTTGGCGTAAGTTGATTATTCATGCCTGTATAGTGGGGCGCACAGATGACGTCATGTAAAGGCAACTGTTGTGGTTACCGAGGGTTAAGTGTGGTTGGCACTGTCATCACGCAATATGTACCCGGAACGCAATCGGTTCAACTGGGTTCTACACATGTGCAGGACGCGTCTACAGCCGGTCAGCGTATTTTTCGGCAGTCACATGTTAGGCATGTGTAATCTACGCCGTCGATTTACAGCAGCAAGCAATAAATAGAAAATTTGTTTCTTCCATCATATCCATAGTGCAAGTGGACAGTTTATAAGCCCTCTTTTCTTTGGTCTATAAATTATTTTACATTGTTTTCACCACTGAAAAAATACACACAAAAGCATTTGCTCCGAAGATATGTTTGGATGGGCGGTATTTCTCTGTTTAGGAAAAAAAACTCGGGCTGAATCCTCTAGCTTAATTCATCATTGCACTCTGCTTATGGTCGTTTACATTGAAATATCACTGCATTTTATGTGTTTTATTCTATTTATTTATGTATGCCATAACCGGATATGACATTTACGTCTGCGCCACGTGCATTGCGTAAGTTTTTACGTAGCTCAGTCTTTGTGGATGTCACAAGACGATAGAAACATCCGCATGCTCACAAAGTATTTTAACAAGAGCCACTTATAAAATAACCTCCCAATATATTACATATATGAAGTATGATTATTGATCATTTATGTTCATACATTTAAAAAACGTGACGTTGCAGAAGAACTGTCGTAAATGTGATGTAGTCCATGCGCATGCGTGGCACCGAATGCGTTCCAGATACATATCGCATAGTGACAGGAACATTGAATAAATGGAGCCCCACTGGTGATGGAAATTTTTGCTCTTTTTAAAGAGCTGGCTCTTTTGGCTTGGCTCACTAAAAAGAGCCGGCTCTTTTGGCTCCCAAGTGTCTCCTGAGATTTTTTTTCTTGTCTTAAATTAATTTATTACCAAATTATGTTTATTGTGTAAAATTAATTACCAATGTAAAAAATACATGATATCAAATGTTTCTTATTTTAATGGATTTATGTAAACCTCAATGAACAGATTCAAAAATATGTTATATTATAAAAACATCCCATCTCAATAGACAAATTAGGTGACAATTGGTCAAATCTCTTCATACAAATTTGTAACCAACTAATCGGCTTTAAGAGCGCCACAGCAGATTTAACCCAAAGCCCCTCCCCCTGCTCAGTGTGGACACAGCGACGCCGCCACACATCGTGACCAATGACATTCACCTTTCATCAGAAAAAAAGACGAGGAAAAAACGAATCGGCTCCCAATTGGCTCCCAACGACGCGAACCGGCTCCTGTCGTTCATTTCAGAGAGCCGGCTCTTAGAGCCGATTCATTCGCGACCATCACATCACTAGCCGACTCATCCTCTCCAAAGAGCACAAGTTGGTGAGTTTTTGTCCAGTAAAGAGTGACTCTAGATGCCCTACACTCGATTCAGTCTGCCTGTGATGTCATCGCCAGGCTTTATACTGGATTTGTACTTGTATACTTTATATTTATATAAATGTTGGACCACTACAATGCTTTAACAGCGACTGACCCCCCCACTTGGTCTCCTAAGTCCAGTTCTGGTCAGATTTCTGTGATGAAGAACGTAGTTCCGCTTAGTTGCTAGGGACAATTAAGTAAAGAGTATGGCTTCTCAAAACAATATGCGTTCATAAGATGAATACATTTGCATCACAAAAGTGCCTCCTCAAAAAAATCAGACCTCACAAAACGTTATATTGGTCTCCCGCCGTATTCCTGCGCACTGCCGCCTGTGCATTCTCGAAGACACTCACATTTACTTCCGCGACGGAGCGCCGAGGCCATCTTGTTTACGTCTGTGTTCCACAGCGGAAGAAGATGCGAGTGTCTTTGTTAGTCAGTTATGGACAAACCAGACATGTGTCCACCTGTAACTTTTTAATGAGGTAAAAGGTAGTGTGTGATACTGGGAGGGGGGGAGGTATGAATGTATACATAGGTGTAACTGAATTTGATGGTTATATGGAAGAGATTGCACATGTGCTGCACATGTGCGTTTACTGTAAGCTTTGTTATGTATTATTATGTATTGCTGTGTTTTAATGTTGTTTGGGACTACGGATGGAAATTAGCCTCTGGGTGGAATCTGGGGCCTCATCTATAAAAATGTGCGTGGAAATCTGACTAAAAGTCTGCGTGCACCAGAAACCCAAAATGTGCGTATGGACAAAAATATTCAGACCTTTTAAAAGGTGGAGTAGGCACACATTCACGCAATTTGTGGTTTATAGATTCCACCTTGAGGAGAAGTGTGCGTACGCAACTCCACCTCAAGTTACGCCCTTTCCACGCCTCCACTTCACCATAGAAGGTCAGTGCAAAGTGACTCATGAATGTGGAGTTCATATTTAACGAGCCTTGATTACATTGTAATCACAGCTGGTGGGGAGACGAGGATGAAGAAGCGGACTTTCGGGGGAATGGAGGTGGAAATACTGGGAATAAGTGTCATATTTGGAAGCCACAGCAGTGGCGTAGCAAATAAAACAAAGACAGGGTGACAGCATGTCCGCTGTCATCACTGTGAATGGAGCAGGGCGAACCGAGGCAAAACTAAAACAAAAAACAAAAGCGGTCCGATATCAAGGCACACATTTGCATTTATAGTGAGCACGTTTCTGCATTTTTTTTTAAGTCATACTACATTTTAGATGAATATAAGCTTAACAAAATCTGTCCAATTTAAAGGTGGATGCAAAGACTCAAAGTAGGGATGAAGTTTCCTCCGTAGGATGGCTGGACTCACCCTAAGTGATAGGGTAAGGAGCTCAGCCATCCGGGAGGGCCTCAGAGTAGAGCCGCTGTTCCTTCGCATCGAGAGGAGCCAGTTGAGGTGGCTCGGTCATCTGGTCCTGATGCCTCCTGGATGCCTCCCTGGTGAGGTGCTCTGGGCATGCCTAGCTGGGAGGAGGCCCCGGGGCCGACCTAGGGTATGCTGGAGGGATTATGTCTCACAGCTGGTGTGGGACTGGAGGTGGAACTGGAGGAGGTGGCTGGCGACTGGAAAGTCTGGGCTTCCCTACTCAAACCCGGACAAGTAGAAGAAAATGGAATGGAACGGCTCTATATTTTGTCACAAAAAGGCTTTATTGGTCAAGGTTGTGAAGTGTCTGTCCTTTCTGTAAATAAAAAAGAAAATGCAACCTTCCTACTAATTCCAGTGCCATTTTGCAAAATATCCTACTAAATTTCTACGAAAACATGCTTTGTGAAGAAGATGTCTTATTTTGTTCTAGCTCTTTCTGGTGGTGTCCAACTCCGGAGCAGGCAGCGACATCAGCAGGGAATCAAACAGGGCGGACGTGTCTGTCATTTACAAGTGGAACAAAAGAAAAAAACTATTTGTGCAGTTCCAGACCCTGCAGACCCACTGCGCACGGGACTGGGAGGCCTTTAAAATCCATCGACAAACCTACCTTGCAGTGGCCAATCACAGAATTGGTACAACAAAAACAACATAAGCAGTCTTCAAATGTGAGCTTATCCTAAGGTATGTAACAATGTCTTCTGTAGGTGAAAAGAACCACACCATAGACAGCGTGGTGTACAAGTGGAACAGGCCAACTAAGTCCTTCGAAGTTCACCAAAAGCTGAGGACGTCGGGGGCCTACGACTGGGAGTTCTTCAAAGTTGGACCGTACCATTTCCTGGTGGTGGCAAACGCTTTTGATGGGGTGACCACATCGGTAGACTCTGTCATCTACGTTTGGGTCGACGGAAACTTTCAGGTCTTCCAGACCATTAAGGTACCCAGTGGAACCTCATTTGTATTGGAATTTAGAATTTCGGTAGAATTGTCGTCATGCGTGACATCAAAGTGATTTCTGACAGCTCAGTTCAGCTGGTATGCCATCATTTTGCTTTTTCGTGACACTTTTCTATGATACTTCATCCAAAGTTTCTGTAAGAATATGCCTCTAAAGTCGGACAAAACATTACATTTAGATTCGCTGTCACACATGATGTCCCGTGAGGTGTCAGCGTGCATCATGAGAGCTGACTTCAATGAGCATCGAAGGATTGTCTGCAATCGTTTTGCTTCTTCTTTGACTTTTTACAGATTTTTTTGGTGCCTCAAGAATCGAACAAAACTTTTAGAATCGCCATCATGCATGACGTCACAAGGCAATGTCAACGTGCCACACGATGCTTCAGTTCAAGCGAGCATTCACACGTTAACTCTGCGATTGTTATGTTTTTTTGTTTTTTTTACTTTTTGTTTTTTTTTGTTCTGATACAAAATGTAGTTCTAAAGTCAGGCAAAACTGTAGATTTAGAATCACCATTTTGCCTGACACCCTGTGAGATGTCAACTTGCCTTATGAGACTTCAGTTCAACGAGTTTTTACACATTAACGCTTTGATTGTTTTGCTTTCTCTTTGACTCTTTGCTGATTTTTATTTGTTCTGGTAAAAAAATATGCCTCTGAAGTTGGGCAAAAATGTATAATGTCACCATCATGCATGACATCACACGAGATGTCAACGTGCCTCATGAGATTTCAGTTCAGTGAGCGTTTACAGGCAAAATTTTTGATCTAAAATTGGCATCATGCATGTCGTCCTATGAGATGTCAACATTCATGACACTTCAGTTAAGCGAGCATTTGCGCATTAACGTTGCGACTGTCTTGCTTTTTCAATTTTTGTTGCTTTTTTGGTGACACATTTTTTGGGAGAAAAAACAATTCCAAAGTCAGAGGTTACGCTGTCATGCATGACGTGAACGTGCCTCATGAGCGCTCAGACTGCGATACAGATGGTCGAGTACTGACCAAGTTGTGCAAAACATGCAAATTTTTTACCGGGACTCGCGGGTATTTGTCTTTGTTAACTTGTTCACTTACCCTGCTGCCGCTAGTTGAATTAAAAAGGAAAACAGGTAACATGGCATCAATTGTGCAACTGTTACTCTAATTGCATTTGTATAAATGTGTTAACCCCGTGGAAAAAGCAACAGATCTGCTCCTTGCCTCAAATCAGCTCTCCTTCCACTTCCACTATTCCTGTTTGAGCTGCGCGCTAGCCAACACCGAGCCGAGCACTTGAAGAACTCTGGCACTCGCGAACGTAGACTCATTTGCCGTTACCAACACGAGGGCGCCGACAAGCAAATTGTGAACCTGACATGGGCTCAGGGCTTCAGTGAGTCGGGAAGGCGGTCTTGTTGAGCATGTGTGGGTTCTCGGGTGGCATAGACGTTTATTAAGTTTATTGCATTTTCTTGCATTTGTTTAAGGGGCAAATTTGCCACATCCAAACGTATCGCATGCGTACTGTGAGACCCGACTCGAGTAACTCATAAAAACTTGAGTCAGTAAAAGGAATCAAGTTTACCATCACTACTGTGTGACTGTTTTCCTTTTTGTGACAATTTTTGGAAAAATATTTCTCAAAAGTTCCTTGAAAGTGTCCAAAAAAATTGTGAGACCAGCAAGTAGCATTGGATGAAAATGTGAGAACCTCAGAGGTGGAACACAATCGTTCGTTTGTTTTTCATATCAGTTTTTTCTATAGCAAATAATACATATTGAATTTCTCTTTTAGGGTCAAGCTGCCCCCATCATAACTACTTTATTGCCATTTTAACATTCTAAACAGTTGTGCAGGTGTAAAAAAAACTTAATCACTGTACAGTAAAAATCAAAAACAAAAAAATGTGTCCTCATGCGTAGCTTTGATGATGCGCTAAGGCGTCATCTGTTGTGTTTTTTTTGTCTCCGACAGTTGACCTCTACATGACTTTAGAGGCGTGTTTCTCCAGAATGCCTTGTCAAATCCTGCATTGTACGACTTCAGGAGCGTTTGATGAGATCATGCATGAGCTCTTAAACCCTCATCTACTCTCCAGCCAGACTCTAATTTCCTCTGATGAGATTTATGTGATTGCAGCATGAAATCACAAAACAATCCTGTCATTGCAGTCACAAAACACACAAACATGGCGAGATGAAAAGGTAATGACAGAGGGCGAGGGAAAGGAACAGGTGTGTCCTTGCTGCCAAAAATAGAGTGCTGACATGTAGCTGATAGCGAGTGTTACATATTGGGCTGTAACCGCACTTGAGATGAATGTGTGTTGACACATTGATGGTCCAATGAGGAGATGCTGATGATTTAGGGGAATTCCACAGCTGGATGTGAGGATCACCGCAAAAGCCCCCGGGCGGGTTCATTAATCACCTGAACTCACCCAAAACGCGTCAACACACACTCGTGACACTTATTTCACGTTCATGTCTGTTGTTGAAGCTGTTTGAGTTCTTATCTTTCTATTCAAGTGAATTAACACTTATGTCGCTGATTGGATTTATTGAATTTTTTTCCAAAACCCACAGAGACCTATTTTTTCCTTACACAAGTGTTGAATCTCTGAATTAAATGCCCTAAAAAGTGGTCAATTTTGGAGCTTAAACTACATTTTCTTGGAAAAATATGCCACAGAAGTCAAATAAAAGTCGTGTTGACGGACATACACATAATAGGTCAAGATATATCTACAAAAGCCCACCAGGTGACAAAGGGTGAGTGATTTTACTTTAGTTTAGTTGTATTATACCCTTCTCTTTATACTTGTATGAGACTTAGGAATGTTAAAATCTTACAGTGGCGTCTCTAGCGTTGGACATGATCAGTTCTGTGGCGCTGGTTGACTTCCTAGTTGTTCAAATTTCAAAATAAATTTCCCTATAGGAAATCATGTAAAGTCAGTTCCTTTGTTCTGTCGCCATCACCACATCTTAATTAACTTTACAGGCAATGTTTTAAAGTAACATTTTAACACCTTAACTTGCATAGTAAAAAGATTGTAAGCAAGCAGTACGGGCTATTATTAGTCAAAACACAGGCATATACTGTATAAGCAAATTATAAATTTTCAATCATAAAAATGGCTGAATGAATGAAAATACAAATATATAGCATTTAGAAGATGTTATATGTAGTGTAACATCTGAGACGTTGTGTGCGCCTTAAAGAGGCGGGGGCCTGGAAAGTGACGTGTGTGACATCAGCTGGCTACCGTCGAGTTGTTAAGTGTTCGCGTGGTTAGCAGTGTGGAGAGTACCAGTGCCAGAGTTGTGGCTGACAGCAGCTCCTGTGTGAATGTTCACTGCATATGTGTTCTCTGTGCCGTTGCAGTAGTGTTCAACTACAATGGCCACTAGGTGTCAGGAACGTTACATTGACGAGACAGTAGCCACCAAGGATGCTGTCAATGTTCACCTGTGAGTCTTTATGTCTCAGATGTCTTATTTTCTATAATTATGTCAACTATATCGGGTAATACAAGTGTAAAAGTGATTATAGGAGGGTTATTTCTTATCTAGAGGGATATCTATTATCTAATAATGCAAAAAAACATATTTAGAAGGTCTTAAAACAGGTTTTCTATGCTCTAACTATAAAAATATTAAATAGATATAAATATAAATAAAGAATCCTACTTCGTGGAAATTCATTTATCACTGCAAAGCTAAGTTCCTCGCCAGGAAGGCGTTTGCAGAGTAATACTGTCACCTTGTGGTGATTTATAGGTACTACTGGAAGTGGTTAATGAAGGGGAGGACGCTAACCAAGGTTCCACTGTATAATTATTTAATTCAGTTATTGTCATTTCTGGTTCTATGTGAATGGTTGTTTGTCTATATGTGCCCTGCGATTGGCTGGCGACCGGTCCAGGGTGTACCCCGCCATTCGGCCGAAGTCAACTGGGAAGGGACTCCAGTGTACCCCCGCGTAATGAGGAGAAGCACCATAGATATTGGATGGATGGTTATCATTACACTTTCGTCTGCCATCACTGGCAAACCCACCAATTTATTCCTTTAGGCTCACTTAGCTGATGTCTCTCAAAATGTGCTGTTGACATCTTGTTTGATGACAGTTTGAACTCCAGAAATTTTGGGCTGATACCTAATCGTACACTTATTAATAATGAATTCGTTTTATGTTTACAATATACCAAAGGCCAAAAAAGAATGAAAATAGCCCGCCGGCTGCACTTTGGACACCCCTGCTTTAGAGGTTCTGCTGTAATGGAAAACTTGTTTTGAAATGAAGGCTAATGGCTATCTTACAAGTTGCCTCAACGTGAGTCATACTCTTTGATGAACCGTGCCTCTGCTTTTCTTTTCACTGAGCGCAACACCTCCATTTGTATCTCATTTAGTCAGCACGTAATTACATATTTGTTGATACATGCCTACAAGCGTTTTTCTTTTGCTTTAGACTTTTTGTGCCACCGACTGGGAAATGTTCCAGATTGGGAGAAGAGTCTTCTTGGTGGTTGCCAATGGACACAGGCTTCATGGTAATGGGCCCAGCGAGTACGCCATCAACTCCACCGTCTACGAGCTGGACGTGAACGAGCGACTGTTTGTCCGCTTCCAGGATATTGTCACCTACAGGTACACATGCCTGCACAAACGTAACAATAATGTGTTCCAACGCATTTCTGTCGTCATCGAGCATACCTTTGTTCCGCTTCCAGCGCGGTGGATTGGGAGTTCTTCAGCCTCGGGGAGGAATACTTTCTGGTGGTTGCTAATTCCTTCAACGGAGAATCATACTCTCTCAACAGCGTTCTCTATAGGTACCAAGCCCGTCACTGACACAGTGCACTAATTCACTGCCTGCTCACTTAACTTGTCAACGTATCATCAATCCACGTACACACAGACTGTTTTAATGCTGATTTATTCCCAGGGAGAACCATTAATAAAGGTCAGACATTTTCGACATGTTGGGGATTTCTGGGTCTCTTACAGTTTTGAATTGTCGCATATGCAGGTATTTTTAACCATTTAAATAGGCCTCAGATTGGAAGTGTTGACCATATTCTAGCCTTGATGTTGGAATGTGCTTGGAATGGAAAGTGCTTTTAGTAAGCCCTACTGGGAACATGCCAATTTGTGTGTCTGTAGCTTTAATGCTAATGAGCTGTTTATATACATGAGTGTGTGTCTCCAAGAAGCACGTTATCCACTTTTTACATTTACAGTAATCCCTCAGTTATCGTGATTAATTGGTTCCAGACCCAATTGTGAGAAGTGAAGTTACCTTCTTTATACAGTATATGGAATATTTTTGTAATTAGAGCATAGAAAAGCTGTATACGACCTTCTAAATACATCTTTTATCATTATTAGAGCCGTCTGGACATAAATAACACCCCTTGAGTCATCTTTACAATCATATAATAATAAAAGCATTTAAGACATTTACGACATAAATAAATAATCGTGTGTGTTGCAGTAAATGTGTTCTGGACGTGTGGACAGGAAGTGACAGTGGGGGTTTAGAGTTGAGTTTCAGCTGGAGTACGGCCACAACAGTAGCTAGTATTACTGTAATATGATTATTATGTTATTACAGTATTAGGGGTGTAGCGAGATGAAAAAGCTTTCAGATAAACACAAAGACAAAGGGGGTATACTACGCAAGTTTAGTGGGTTAGCGAGGTGTGTTGAGTGTAAAGCCAGGCTTGCCTGTTCAACGAAAGTAGCTGTCTTTTTATATCACCACGGTAACTTACGCTAAACTCATAACCTGGTCCCGACCAGGTCATGCCCAGACTTTCAGCTTAAAATCGGCTATGAAAGCGCCGCTGTTTCAGTGTGTAACTCATTTGGAGATGGTGTCACCATTTCTTGAGACCCTGGTGGACGTGGGAGCAAGAATAATTGCTCGACGGGACTGGCTACTTTGAGATCACACTGATTCGCTAGCATTCCTGAGTAAATTCCCTGTAAGAGATATAGATTTCTATGAGAGATATAGATTTTCAGCCGAGAGAATGTGCTACATTTGTTCACATTTTGAGCCGAGCATCAGAAATAAAATGCAATATGAAATATTAATAATTTGGCCAATGTTAACAGATGTATGTGCCACAGCAGTCCTTGCGTTAGTTCTCAGCCCGTTAGTCTTCTTATATTACAACATTTGCTGGAGGAATAAGCACTCTGAGGCATCAATAAACTGCAACAAAACACTTCTTTACTCTAACAATAAGGAAAAGCTTGGAGGAGCAGTGCCACCTAGTGGTCACCACCAGGTACAGCATTCTATAGCAGTAAAATATGGACATATTTAAAAAATGAAAAAAATGTGTTGTTCCAATTGATTTATTTTTTTAAATAGATACGTGTTAGTATGTCAAAGTTGCGCAATGTTGAGCGTTCATAAATGAAAAGACTAGTATGGTATAGTTAGTATAATAATCAGTGTTAACTTTTGCATTTACACACTCAGCATTACCCTGCCAGCAGTGTGTCCTCGCCCTATTGGCGGTGACAGTGTTGCTTTCGGCAGTGATAATCTTTTGGGTACTCCTTATAACGCGGCATAATAATTACTTGAGCTGCATCTGAAGCATAAAGCCTGGGTTTGTTGAGACTCTTTTGCCGTTTACCACCAAACAGTTGGTGTGCATGTTTATTTACAAAGTAACATTGTAAACTACTGGCCTGGCATGCACATTACAGCATTTTTAATATACCTGTATATTTTTTAAATGCTCTTTGTTATTTTAGCAACACTCCACTAATTAGTCCCTTGTGTCTTCGTATTAAGGTGGCAAGGGTACGAAGGGTTTGTCCCCGTCCACTGGCTCCCGACCATTGGCTGCAGTGACTGGGAGTTCTTCACTGCCAACGGAGAGTCTTATCTGATCTACTCCAGCGCCAAAGTGCCTCTCTCCAAAGTGTTCAAGCTGAAAATGTACTGAGCTCCGTACCATATTTAAGCGTGTGTATACACGTCCCTCTCCCTATAAAATAAGGCAGGGCATGCAGCATCCATTTGTGTGTGTTCTCCAGAAGGGCCATTGAAAAAGGTTTGGTGGTGTCAAGAGTGTAAATGAGCTTCAGTACACACAAAAAAATGTAAGTTATTAAATTAACAATAAGCTACTCTTATTTTCTTTGCTACTCTGCCTAAAGGTTTGGATATGAGAGTGAGTGGTGGTTTGCACACTATTAAATGTCATTTGTTGCCATATTTCTGTTTGAAGACAAAGTATGGATCGATACAGGGTCAGTAAACACGTTTCCATTCTTTATCACTCACAAGGATGGCCGAGAGGTTAATGCGTTGGACTTAAGATGCAATGGACAATAGTCCTCGTGGGTTTCAACCCCACTCCTGGTGCAGGTTACATTAAATATGTAGTATGTTTTTGGACGAACTGATTATTACTATAGAAATTGCAATTTGTGTATGGAAATGTAAAAAGAATGTACTGTAGTATTACAGACCATTATACACATCCCCACATGTAAGGGGAAATATAAGTTAAGACACTGTTCCATTAACAAAATATCAACATGGCAAACAGTTGCATAATTGCAGAAAAGCCAAATATTAATAATATCCATTTAAAAAAAATGCTTGGTCTTTGTGTTGAATTAATCCACTGAGTGATGATGATGCTTCAAAAAGAAAAAAGCTGGAGAATAACTATTAAAATAACAATCTATATGGATATATTTTGGTGCATAAATGTGAATATTTGTCACCCAGAATCCATGAAATTAAATATATATATTATATATATTTTTTATCATTTATATTCATTGTAAATCATGGAACGTTTAGAAAGACGAAAGTTTCCGGAGAGGAGCAAACTTCAGCAGGATTGCATGAGTGGTGAGAAACATGCCCTGCAGGATGAAATGTACACATGTTTTTCATTCCTTTACATTTCAGGCTTCTTGCAGATATCTAGTGAGGTATCTGGCAGCTTGGTATGCTTTTGTGCACACGCATATAACCCTAAGGCTCATGGTTGTCAATCTCAAAACACACTCTCATACACACAATAACGCGCTGTGGGGCTTGTGGGAAATTGAGTCTTTATTGTTAGAATTATCAAGAGGAATTACAACTTATATGCATTTCTCAATAAATAATATAGAAGTACGAAAATAATTGGACGATAAACACAGGAAGTAATGTACTACTATACACGAATTTTGTAAATTTAATAAATAAAAATAACTTGAGAGCGAATGAAACTACAAGTACCGCAATGCAATGCGACCACTTCCTGCCAGAAAACAAGATGGCTGCCCGCTATGCACCGACGGCGTTTTTATTTACGTTTGTCGCTTTGGGACTAAAACAAGATAAGGCAGGCGTTTTGCACATTTCCAAATATATTTAAATGTGCGTACTTTATTGGCGCTTTGGTACGCAATCTTTTCTTTTTCAGGACGTCGTCCGGTACTGACTGGCAGATTTTTCATTTTCGCTGACCGAGCGGGGAAGCCAGATGAGAGAGCGTTACTCAGTAGTCATTGACTTTATTTTACTTAATTAGTATAAAAGCATTGCTGCCACTTGGACGCATTTACTCGCTCACGTTTCCGTGTCGCTATTATGTTCAGCCCCGTCAACTCCGCTTACTTCCGCGTCAGTCCGGCCACTGTCAACAGAGAACTGGGCAAGACCAAGATGAGATAGCAACAGGTGGCGTGGCGCGTTTACACGGTCGGTGAAGCCAAAACGAAACAAAAAACGTCATGTTTGGAAATCTTTTTGAAGAAGAAGAATGCGAAGAAGGGTCCTCTTCCTCCGCTACTCACTCCGGTGGGAGGGCTGCCAAGGGGGGAGATGAGCCCCCAGCTCCTCGAGGAAGGAGCAACCTCTGCGGCATCAGGAACCAGGGAGGGACCTGCTACCTCAACTCTCTGCTCCAAACACTCCTGTTCACCCCCGAGTTCAGAGGTGAGAGGTCACACGTGAAAAATGATTATATCTGCCAACTGTGTTGTTGATTTGATCTCTGTGCAGAGGAGCTGTTCAGTTTGGGGACCGACGAATTGGGATGTCTTGAAGACAAAGACAAAACAGGGGCCAAAGTAAGTGATGCGAAACATGTCCGCATATACTGTTCACTGAAAAGCCTTCACAAATATAACAATGCTCTTTCTCCAGCTCTTATATTGGTCAACACAAACAGATTCTATAACAATGAGAGCGATTAGAGCAGTGGTGCCCAAAGTGCGGCTAGGGGGCCATTTCTGACTTTATAGAAATAAAATCAAAAACACCAAAATGGGAAACTAGAAAAGCACTCGGAGAGCGCAGACCTCCACCAAGCGCCATAGTTCCCCGCATATTGTGATTTACACCATAAATATTAGTCCTACATTTATTTAATCGACATATTTAGATTGCTAATGTTAGCATACTAGCAATGATAACATGCTAACGTTAGCATGCGAACACCGAGCATGATAGCGCAACATACTGGGAAGCCTAATTTTCCAGAACAAGTTGAGAATTTGGACTTTGGAGCTGTCTGAATCGGTTGAGATATGTGGAAGTAGTTAGAACTCTTTAGATCAAAGGCATTTTGCATTCTGAAAAATGGGAATGTCGAGAAAAATGGGAATTCTTGATATGTGGAAAATGGCCCAAAATGAGGGATTTTTTGTGCTGTAGCTAATAGCAAGAATGTCCTGACTTTGTTGAACAAGTGGATTTTGGAATGAGGTGAATCGGTTGAGAAATGTGGAAGTAGCAGTAGGTAATGGCAGTTTTAGGGAAAAGTGTGAATTTTGGGAAAATATTTTTAAGTTTTTTTCATTATAAATATAGGTAACCTGAATGTCCTGCACGTGGTGAACATTTTGATGTTGGAATGGCTTGAACCGGTTGAAAAATGTGGCAGCAGTAGCAGGTAATAATTATAGTTGTAGGAAAAAGGGTGAATTTTGGGAATCCAAAATCCATTCCGAACTTTTCAAGTTATTTTGAACACAGACAGATAAACGCCGGCGAAACATAACCTCCGTGCTGTGCTTGGTGGATGTAATAACAGAAAGGCACAATGTAAAAGAAAAAGCTGAAATGTGTGGGTGGGTGTCCCGCCACAAATAAATAAAACAAATATGTAAGAAACTCAGTAATCTTATTTGCCTTTGTATCCCATGTACTGTATCTGGACACTATAGGATACTCTGTGGTTAATTGATTGAAGGCGTTATTTGGAGCATTTATGGTAAGTGGGCGTGAGAGTTGCTGTGAAGTGTCATAAGGCTTATTCTCGTGCTCATCAGGTCCGAGTGATCCCACTGGAGCTCCAGAGACTTTTTGCTCGTCTTCTGCTGGTCGACCAGCAGAGTGCCTCCACCGCTGATCTCACTGACAGCTTTGGCTGGAACAGCAGCGAGGTTAGTGTTCCTGAGAGGCTCATGTTACTTGCGTCCTTCTTAGCAATGGATTTATCATCATGCGCTCATGCCGTGATGGTTCAAGGGATGCTGGACGCAGAAGAGAGGTCTGGCGAGCCTGCAGAAGGAAAGAAGGCATTTCATTTTTGTCCAGAGGCACTCCAGCTGCATTGGGATTGCACAGAGACTCATTACTAACCACCAGAAGATTTACTATGGGGTCGTCTACGGTCATGCTTTTCTTTGCGTCCAAATGATACAATTGGCTCTTGTGCAGTTACAGGGAATATTATTTAAAATAATTAATATATTTGAAAACTTTAATTTTGCTTGTGGCTGATGAAAGTTGGTCACACTGGCACACATTGGTTCTGTGTGCACGCATGGCTGTGTGTGTGTGCATGTGCACGTGTCTGCGTACGTGTGTAGACTAATGCAGATTCTGCAAAGCATGCATGAATCACTTTCTATCATCATTGCGCACCAAGTGGAGTTGCAAGCTCCTCCCTCACTGCTTCCTCCCAACTGCAAAAAAACACTGCATCAAGTAGCGACAGCAGAGCAGCTTGTTTGTAGTTCTAAACATTTTTCATGGTGATAGTGACTTTTTAGAAATGTTTCATGGCCATCATGGTCGGCATGGACCATTACGTCATTAAGCGCCGCCCCCACCTAACTCACCACAGTTACTTATCACCTATAATGTGAAAATTGTCCAATCTCATTTTAAACAGCAAATATGACAAATTGTACTAATTTTAAACAAAATGAAACCCTGAAATTAGAAAATGCATGTTTCTATTGTCTAATTACAATGGTGTGACAAACGCTGCTTATAATGGAGGTTAATGGGGTGTTTTCCAGTAGAATGTGAATATGACAAATGGGACTATTTTTCAACAAAATCTTTTTAATTTTCTGACGTTTTCATGCTGGTGTTTTTGTGTACGGTATATACAGTTTTGCAGAGGTAACAGTGGCGATGATAGAAAAAAATAAAAGCAATAAAATAAAACGTTTTTGAAAATACAGTACTGTACAGTCATCCCTCGTTTATCGCGGTTAATTGGTTCCAGACTCAACCGCGATCAGTGAATTTCCACGAAGTAGGATTCAATATTTTAAAATAAGGAATATTTTGTTAGACATAATATAGTAGACATTATAAGAGTAAATAAGCCATTTAAGACATTATTAAATGTGTCACAGTAAATGTGTTCCCTAGCATCACGTCTGGCCCTTGTTTCACCAAACACTGACACCTAGTGGCCAATGTGGAATACAATACAGTACTACATTCACAATTACTGTAGTGCTTCTTTTGTCTTGTATTTGTGTTTTAGTTCATTGTTTGTTCCCAGAATAAGTACCATTTGCTTAAATATGCTTTTTTTTTTTTTTTTTACAAATAATGGGAAATATTCTACCACAAAACAGCATTCATTTATTAATTATTTTTGGAAAAAACGCGATAGTGTTCGAACTGTGACGTAGCGTGGGATGACTGTGTATGCCCCAAAAGCCAAACAAAACTTGGAGTTCAAACGGTCATCACGCATGACGACACACGATAAGTCGGCAAATCTCGTAAGACTTCACATCGTATTTTTTTTGTGAACAGTACCAGTGATGGCAAAGAGAGGAAATGTGTGATGATAACCATAGAACAAAAAAAGGGACTTCCTGTGACAGAAAAGTGTCTTGCTGCTCAGTGCAATATGGTTAATTCAATGAATTAAACACCAGTAGCATGGAGCTTAAATGACACATCCACCTCTCTATGATGTGTATGTCAGGCATCGTCAAGGGAATTGTTCCTACTTTTACTGAATTAAGTCACTTTACATTAGTTCCTATGTGATTCGTATTGTAATTACAACCTTCTGCCCCTGAATTGAACTCTTTCTGTCACAGGGAACAAACCAGCATGATGTGCAGGAACTCAACCGCATTCTCTTCAGCGCCTTGGAGCACTCTCTTGTGGGCACCTCCGGGAGCACACTCATCCACCGCCTGTACCATGGCACCATCGTCAACAGCATCGTCTGCAAGGAGTGCGGGAACGTCAGCCAGCGACAGGTCCCTGTCCTCGCTGATGGCGCGTAGCGTTGAGGAAAATCCACATGAGCTAAATGGGTGTCGGCGTCTCTCTTTAGGAGGACTTCCTGGATCTGACGGTGTGCGTGTGCGGCGTGTCCAGCCTGGAGGAGGCTTTGTGGAACATGTTTGTGGAGGAGGAGATGTTTGAAGGCAATAATCTGTACCGCTGTGCGCTGTGTAACAGGCTGGTCACTGCCGCCAAGGTGAGACATCATGTTTAAAAAAAAAAAAAAAAAAAAAAGGACTTTTGTCTTTTCAGTTGTTCACAATTGTTGTTGTTTGCTTTCTATTGCTGTTCCCCGAAGTCTGCCAAGCTGCAGAAGCTCCCTCCATTCATAACCATGTCCTTGCTGAGATTCAGCTTTGACTTTGCTAAATGTGAGCGCTACAAGGAGACGGGTCGCTACAGCTTCCCACTTACCATCAACCTACGACCGTTTTGTGAACAGGTACCACGCCGCATCTAACACTCTGTAGTCACATTTGAGCATCGTGACTCAGCTGCGGTTGTGCCTACAGGCTGATGGAGTTGCCGCCGATTACTCCTACGAGCTGTTCTCTGTGATTATCCATAAGGGCGGCTGCTATGGCGGCCATTATCATGTTTACATCAGGGACATTGACCGACTTGGCCATTGGGAGCCGCCGGTGAGAGGAACTATAACCTGGATGTTTGCATTCAAGAATTCTACACTTGTGTCTGCAAAGTATCTCTTTGTTATGTCAGGTGGAGGACAACAAAACAAGGACGCAGAGGAACGTCAATCAAGAAGTCAAGGAAGTGCGCCAGACCAAACTTAATGAAGATGACCCTTTGTGTGTCCTCACAGCGATTATCTCCCAGGTATGACCTCAAAGGATCATCTTCCCCTTTCTTTGGCTTTTGTTGCATCATTGATGCAACCAATCCATGCACTTCATTTCCTGCTTTGTTTTGTAGGAGCCCTCAAAGAGCGTCCTATTGGACCAGCTGGGCCAGAAACTCATGGAGAAGATTGGTTCCTCCTGGAGTAAAACCTTCAGGAAGTCCTGTGGCCCCATTGGCAAGGTGTTTTTCTTTCTTTCTTTTTTTTTATAATCACCCTCTTGAGTGCAAGAAGCATGTGGTCAGTTAGTTTAGTTAGCAGGAGAACAAAAATAAGCAGCAAAAACAATTTTCACTTACTTACTGAATCTTTCCACAAAACTAGCGAGAATTAATTTAATCTAACTTTTCTTACTTCCATTGCGGCTAAGCGGGGCAGTGACCCACCAAATCCAACAGTTGGAGCTTCATGACTTTTTTTTAACGCAAATTACTGTCTCTGTACAGTACTGAACTAAACATCTTCCTTGATTTCTTCTTCTGTCAAACAGTTCCTACAGTCACACGGTGATCTTTTCATGCTGGTTTCTAACGGTACTCGAGTGGCACTGAAGGCAAACCTGCCTAGCCCTATCACGAGCGAGCCCCCTGGACAAGCGGATCGCTCTGCGAACGAAGGCCCAGAATGTGGTGCTGTTGAAGGGCCGAAGCCTGAGCAGGAGGTGTGCAATGATGACATGACTTGAAACTGGCATGAGGAGTTTTAAAAGCAGTCGCTATGAATCCACAGGGTGACCACTGGTTTGACTTGAATGACGCTGCTGTGACCTCCATCGGGGTGTCGGACATAGAGAAGCAGTTCCAGGGCAAAGAGAGTGCCTACATGCTGTTCTACAGAAAAACACAGCTACATCGGCCCACTGGAGGTAACGGACCATTGCTAAACAGTATATATATCACTAGGGCTGTCTTCGACTAAGGGTTTTCATAGTCAAATCTGATTTGTACGATTTTGTCCATAGTCAAAGAGCACCACTAATGGCGATCTCTACAAATAATAAGGTCTCATTTGCGACTTTTTCCACCTCAGCTAAAACACTCAGATAAACAAATGCACATGGTAGGTGTGCAACAGTGCTTTGTATTTATATTTATTTAGTGACACAGAAAGCAGTTGACATCGATGCACAGACCGCTGTTCTATCAGCCCAAAGTGTGTGGCGGTTGGCTAGCTCAATAGCATTGTCTGGTACTCCTCTGTTTAGTCATCCATCCATTTTCTATACCGCTTCATCCTCATTAGGGTCGCGGGGGCATGCTGGAGCCTATCCCAGCTGACTTCGGGCGACAGGCGGGGTACACCCTGGACTGGTCGGCAGCCAATCGCAGGGCACACATAGACAAACAACCATTCACACTCACATTCATACCTATGGACAATTTAGAGTCGCCAATTAACCTCACCTGCATGTTTTTGGGAATGTGGGAGGAAGCCAGAGTATCCGGAGAAAACCCACACGCATACGGGGAGAACACAGAAATGCCCAAGGGAGAATCGAACCCAGGTCTTCCCGATCTCCAGGCTGTTCCTGTGTTGGCCAACACATTGTCAATGTCAATGTAAAATTCCCCAGATAATTTTGGCTAATTTTTATAAGAATATTGTTTAATAAATTCAATTCTGTAACATATCCGTTCAAATAGCTTCACTTCTGTGAATGTAAAAGGCCATTTTCACAAACTTGTTGCTTGTTGCTGAAGCAAATCCTGGTCAGGTAACAACAGCTAAAGCCTGAACTTGATAGTGCTAGTCGTGCTTGTGTTAATTACGTGTGGCATTCTTCCGGCATATAGGAGGCTCTTCCAGCCACAACAGAACCTCCTCACCGTCCCCGAGACCCAGGTCAGCCCTCTCTGGGACACACCCAACTCCAAGCCGGCACATATATTTGTAGTTCTAAACATAATCAATAATGTTTTAATAATCATAATCATAATGTTTTTTTGAATCTATCCTACGAGGTTATGTTTTTTCCCTACATCTCTTAAAACATCATACTGTATGCAAATAAACTGCAAACTAGCCAATGACACCACCTAGCTGCTTCCAGGACAGCCAATAGCTACTTTTCTTACTGAGGAGTTGGCAACATTGATGCCAACCACCATAATACCGAAGAAGAAGAAGACATTTGTAGACGGTCCCTGCGCTCCTGTCTCGCTGACTGCTTCTCTTAGAGATCAATGTAAGTCAGACTGCACAGAAGACGGCTCGTTTTGATAAAAACCGGGTTGTAGCTGTTTGTCTGTGTTGCCACGGTTAAAAAGAGGTATGGTTTGCTATGTAAGAACCATTGGCTTGTGAGTTATTGATCCCGGAGGTTTGAATCTGTGAATACGTTTCTAAATTTACCGCAGTATGTAGTCAGCATGGTACAATCCTGATCACATGACATTTTTATATGATTCCACTGCGAGATTTATAGTCAAACTCTTCCGAATGAAATTGTCGAGTAGTCAACTACTCTAAGACGGCTCTTCTGCTTTCCATTGCAGCTCTCAGCAGCCCTCAGTACAAAGTTCCTCATCATCTCATACGGATGGCAGAGGAGGAGAACATCAAACTGCAGAAGATGCGGTACAGAATCACGTTTTACAACTACATTAGATCCTCGTAGATCCTCGCCTATTCGTGGTTCGGCACTCGCGCCCACACATACAGTATTTGGAGATTTTTTTCTCTCTTTTACAATGCAAATATGTACTATTTTTACAGTAACTTAAATCAAAATGTGATGGTTTTGTAAGTACAATGCTGCATACTGTATGTCTGAAATAGTTTAATGTATAAAACTGAATTTAAATGTGTTTCATAACTCCTGCAAAGTGACTAACAGGCATGCATTTTGACCACTGTATACGGTCGTACACCTTGCCGCTCTCGCCGCTGTGCATAATTACAAACATGCAAACACATTTATTGAGCACAAAATACATTTGTTTGCTCGATCAATTTTATTTATTGCTTTAGTTTAATTTCTGCCCTTTCTACATCAAAATGAAGACACAAATATAACTACGTAGACGTTCACCTCCAAAAAATATCTTGGCGCAAAAGTAGGGGTGCCCAAAGTGTGGCCCAGGGGCCATCTGCAGCCCTTGGCTCATTTGTTGTTGTATCGCTGCAGAAAAATTGTACAAATACAGCAAAAGGCACAATGAGAAAAAGCTGAAATGCTCTTTCTTTTTTAGAGGTGGGGGTAGATCTTGTGCAGGTTCACGGCCGAGACCAGGGATCTTGGGCTGGTGATCACTGGCTAAGAGCATCAAAAATAGGCATTTTTATTGTTTTTATGGGTGTGTCCATTATTCGCGTTTTTTGCCATTCAGGGATTTTGGAACATAACCCCCACGAATAGCGGGAATCTACTGTATCACAATAAAGTTTTGACAATCAGCATAAAGCCAAAGCAATGTTGAAACTCATTACTCTACACTCACGAGCCGTTATTGTCTTTTAGTGCTCTAAACCAACAATGTTTCCATCACAGGGAGGACTATGAGGCCAGTAATAACAGCTTTGAGCTTCGTCTCCACCTGGCGTCCTCTTACAGGCTAATAAACGGAACCCTGCAGCCTGTTAGCAAAGAGCCCAATGTAGCCACCACACTCGCTTTTGATCGCAGGAAGACCGTTGGAGACCTGCGGTTAGCTATATATCAGGTAAGATCATTTATATAAATACTTGATGTTCAACAGCAGACAGACATAAGCATTATGTTGTATTGTTAGGAACAGGAACAATGGGAAGGAGACATGGCTCTGACTGTGGCCAAGATGCTTCCAGCAGGCCTCCACCTGTACAATACTCTCACAGGTTAGGCACTGAAGAGAACACCTCCTCTGTGGAATGGAGAGCATTTTTGTAACTTATATTTTGACTTGTTGCAGATGACAGTGCCTCGCTGTACAGTGCCGGCCTCTGTGCCAACTGTGACCTGTTTGTTTGGAACGGCCGAGAGGTAAGAACCTGGCAAAAAATGGTCAAACTGCTAACCATATACAGGATGATGTTATGCTATTTTTTTCCATAATAATGTGTTCTAATTTTATTTCACATAGGTGTTCATTTAGCTTTTTTTCTAGCAAAATTGCCCAATCGGAGCCGTACCAATACAGCAGATCTAGCAGCTTCCCTGTGCCCTTTACACAGAACCCAACAAAGTGGGATGTTTGTGTGCCACTGTGTGGAGTTTCCCACAGAGACACCGCTTCCCCCCCCCCGACTACATTTGATTAGAAGCATAACAACATCAGCACCACCGATGCGTGTGACATTGTGCGACACCCCTGTCCTAGTGTTGTGGGATTCCTGTACTCACAAGCAGATTCCCGCCTCTGTTACACCTCTGAAGTGTTTGTTTGTTTACAATGGAATCCGATCTTCTCAGGTATGTGGTGCAGGTATCCTTACCGGAGCCGAGTGGGAGCCGGTGTTGCTAACGGTCGTCCGACCCTTTGTGGAACCACCCGGAGACCATGTGAGGATGGAATTTGAGGAGGCCACAAGCGGCGGGCTTAAAAAGGAGGCCAGAGCGTTCGCAGGCGGCGCCACCCTCGGGGAGGTGCGGGAAGCCCTGGGCCAGCCCGTTGGGAGTCTGCTGTGTCAGGAGCGCTCGGGGGCTAAAGTAGGAGAGCACTGCACAGGCGAGGGGGGCGGCGCCAGCGGTTGGCGAGTGTTCCCACCCGACGACATGCAGCGGACACTGAAGGAGCTGTCGCTGAAAGACGGAGACGCTCTGTTGGTGCTGGAGCCGCAGTCATGTGATAGCAGGTGCATCACGTGTGTGTGTGTGTGTGTGTGTGTGTGTGTTATTTAATGACATTGTTTTCTATTTTTAACTCCGCCCATGTCTGTTTTGTTCAGCATGTTCACGTTAAACGGAGACGTGGTCACCGTGATGACGCCGTCAGACTGCCGCTGGCTCCAAGTGGAGTTTTGCTCAGCGCATGGTGGCGGAGGAGGCGACGTGGACGAGAGGAGGATAGTCAAGGTTCCTGCAACAGGAAATATGGTCAGTTGTTTTGTGCACTTTTGGTTTTTTTTCCTCTTCATCTTTGCTGATTTGAAATGATGTCTTCACAGCTGCTGTGTGATGTGAAGCAGAGGGCCATTGAGGAGCTGCAGCTTCCCAGTAAGAAGCTTAGTTTAGACTTAATACTCATCAATGTTATTTATTCAGCATTTCTAACCAAAAATTGGTCTTGCTATGTGCTCTTCTGTGACGATGCATCAATGTTAGATGAAAATTCAAAGTAATTATTTTATACAAAATTGTCAGCTAAATGCTGAGGAAACGCCTTCATATTAGATATTAAAATAAAATATTTGTAATTAATTGTACTATTTATTTATTATTTTATTATAGTGTTACAACAATAATAATAAGGATATTATGTTTTGATTTATAATAAATATATATATATATATATATATTTATACATTTATACATTTATTTTAGAATTATTTTATTAAAATATATCTGAAATAATGTAAATGGACATGGACAGAATTTCTAGGCACAGCCAAGGCGTCAAGGGAGTCCAGTTGGGGGACCTTAGGATCTCGTCTCTGCTATTTGCAAGCGTTTACTGGGGCGGTTTGCATCTGAGGGTGAAGCTTCTGGGATAAGACTCAGCACCTCCAAATCCGAGGCCATGGTTCTCAGTCGGCAAAAGGTGGATTGCTTCCTCCTGGTTGGGAATGAGGTCCTGCCCCAGGTGGAGGAGTTCAAGTATCTCAGGGTCTTGTACATGAGTGAGGGAAGGTTGGCGCATGAGGTTGTCTGTAGCAATGCGGTCGCCGTACCGGACCGTCGTGGTGAAGAGAGAGCTGAGCTGGAAGGCAAAACTCTCAATTTACTGGTCGATCTATGTTCCCACCCTCACCTATGGTCATGAGCTTTGGGTCGTGACCGAAAGAACGAGACCGCGGATACAAGCAGCTGAAATGAGTTTCCTCCGTAGGGTGGCTGGACTCACCCTAAGAGATAGGGTGAGGAGCTCAGTCATTCGGGAGGGGCGCTGCTCCTTCACATCGAGAGGACCCAGTTGAGGTGGCTCGGGTATCTAGTCCGGATGCCTCTTGGACGCCTCCCTGGTGAGGTGTTCCAGGCATGCCGAGCTGGGAGAAGGCCCCGGGGCAGACCTAGGCCACACTTCTTTTTCCCTCTTTTTATTAAATGGATGATTTGTCATTGTTAAGAAACATGCATTAAAATAACTGTTAAAAAAACCCAACCTTTTAATTACATTTAATGGCACATTATGGCTGATTCAAAGTAAAGTAATTATGTGAGGCTTGTTTATGACGCCATATTGCTTCTAACATATCGGACATTTTCCCGGGTAAAAGGTAAAAAATAAGCTCTAATGAGGCAATGTCATGATATTACCTCAAAGCACAAAGTGTCCAATAGGATAGGAATAGGGGGCATGTTTGCATGATATTTGGAGATTGCTGTGATGTGTTCGTCAACGTTTAGGCCCAGAAACAAATCTCAGCATTCACTTGCTGTTTCTGAGTATCCCTCTTCCCTCACCAGGTGCACAGTACTGTCTGAGGCAGGTGGACCGCATAGGGAAACTCCTTCCTCCAGGTATTCTATTTGATGTGTTTCATCGCTGCACACAGCTTGGAAATCCCCTCCCGTTTGGTCCTTCTTGCGCTCTCTAATTTTGCCCCCTCATTAAACTCTTAAAAGCTACACCTCCCTTGTCATTTTCTACCTTTTGAGTCCATTGAACTTTTTTTCCCCCGCTTAAGTGGCGTTTACGACGCCTCCCTCTGGTTGTTTGAACAGTGTGCGAGGAGCTGAGCGTGCGGGAGGCCGGCGTACGACTCATGACCACCATGACGCTTTGTCTGGGATGCGCCCCTCAGGCCTCGCAGGTTTGTTTTATTGTTTTTATGGAAACTCTAGCACAGGTGCATCATCAATCATGCGTATAAAAGATAAGCGCTAGAAGTGTGATAAATGTTTCTTGCATGCAATGCTTTTTGCAGCTTTTCCTGCACTTCTCTGTGGGTGCAGCGCCCTCTGCTGGAATAGAGATGGACATCATCGTAGAGAGGACTTGCACTGTTAAAGAGGTAAAGCTGGTATTATGTTTTTGCTGCGGAACCTCCAAAATGGAACACAGTTATTTTTGTGAGGCTGGTTGATTTCCAATGCAGTGGAACCTGGGTTTTTGTATGTCCCGGTTGTCATAGGATTCGATTTTTTCTTTAGGATTCTAGTAGGATTCAATATTAATAAATGGAATATTTTTGTAGTTAGAGCATAGAAAACATTTTTTATGCCTTTCTAAAAAAAATTTTTTACCATTATTAGAGCCATGTAGACATGATAGTCACTTTTACGCTCCTATTATTATTTATTTATGCCACATTGCTAGTTTGCAGGCTACAGGATCACTGCAGGGACACAAGATGGCCACGGCTGCGTAGCATGCTAGCGAGCTAACCAGTTAGCCTCCAATTTATTTATTGTAAACTTAAAGGGTTTAAAACAGAGTGGGGAAGAAAGACAAAATAAAAAGCCAAAAAACTTACCACTTCCGATAGGATAAGAGGAGAACTTTTTTCCACTCTATACTGTCAGACATCGCATGGCTGACTCCATAAACTGTGAAGGCAATCGAATCTCATGTCATGTCTCATCAATGTTTTGTGTCAATACTGACGCCTAGTGGCCAGAATAGTACATATAACTTTTTTGACTAAGCGTCAATTGGCAGCCACGAAAATGTAATCACTTATTAATTAATTTTTGAAAAACAACAATGGAGTGACGGAGCGATATCGCGGAGGGACGACTGTATATGTTTTGGAGTTTGTACACTGTCTTGGTTATTGTCCAGCCGAGCAGTGGCCAAACAAAGCATCCAAGCGTTGGTGACTGGGTACCTGTGAAGAAATACCCTGTGACGAAAACCGAGGTTCCATTGTATTGCGTTTATTTTATTGTGATTTTTTTTTAATTATTTAATTTATTATGTATTTTATTTATTTGTCTTGTTTGTATTTGTTTCTATTTTTATTATCATATTTCATCATATATACAATCATTATATTTTATAATCACTCATTTATAAATTCTATTTATTTTGAATAATTTTACTCTTATACAAATTTTCAGTAAGAGTTGAGTAAGTTGAGTTCAGTAAGAGTAACTGTCGCCATCATAAAACCTTTAACGGTATTTATTATACATTAAATGTCATGCAAGTGTAAAAATAAGTTAAGCACTCGCTGTATAATAAAACCTGCTCTGCTCTGTCTTTGAAGACGCCTGACTTGCAGGTCTTCGCACAGCAACAACGTCACCTAGTGGCCTTGTGTAGATACTGCTGGAATTAAGAAGTTGTGTACTTGCTTGGTAAAATTAGTTTGTGTATGTATTTGCATTAAATTGTATTAGATGCAGCGCATACTGTACTGAACAACCAGACCCTTTCATATATTGTAATCTATGGTTATCGGTACACTTTTTACTCATTTGCCGTCAATGGCATCACACAAAAAACTACTTTAAAGAGCAGATGAAGCATTATATTTATTTTATTTGACTTGCAGTGTCTAAAGGCGATGCTGGATGCTGTTGGACTTGATGGTAAATTGTATTTTATTTCATTTTTTCCATATTGTATACATATACAAGTGTACTAAAGGCTGCTTTTAAATGAAATGGGTTTGCAGGCACCTGTTGGCATTTGAGGAGGCTGGATTGGTGCGAAGAAGTGGGAGAGGCTCTGATTGAGGAGGTGGGTAGTCCTAATCAGTTATATTCCTGTTGATTAGGTGTACTTTTACACTACTTTTAAGCTGCATCGTTCATTATCGTCATCATGGCAACAACCTGTTTCCTCCTCAGCATGCATCTCTGTCAGAGTTGAAGATAAACAACGGAGAGACGTTAGTCGTCACGGAAGGTCAACTTCCTCCAAAGGTAATTTCCGCTTTTTTCTCTGTGTGGGTTCGTCCTGCATTGTGTCATCTTCTCTTTCCAATCAGGGTTTTCTCAAGCTGTCCATGTGGCTCCCTATGGATGCAGCGAGCAGCTTCACCGACAACAGCCACACAGAGGAGCATGCGGCGGAGCTTCAGGCTGCAGCTCAAAAACACGTTCATACCTCACAACTAACAAGTGTGGGACAACTGGAGATATCTGTGGAGGCCACTCTGGAGGACCTCAAGGCTCAGGTAATGTGGAGTTGTGGGATTCTGTGACCTCTGATGGCTCGCATTCTTAGATAATTAGTCTCTTTATGTCCACAGGTGTTGACGCTTCCTGCTCTCCAGGAAGCGTGTGTACCCGCCGCTGCCTTCCTGCGCTTGTGGGAGATGGAAGGACTCACCCCAGCACGCATACTCAGAGGACACCAAGTCACACTCAGGCCAGCACCTCCTTTCCTTCTACTTTATCTTTTCATTGGGCTGGAACGGTAACAGCATCACTTTGTCTCCTAACCAGGAAGCTAAAGCTAACTAGCGGCACAGACCTTTGCATACAGCAGCTGCAGAAAGCTGAAGATCTAAGGTGAGGCTGCTTCCATTTTAAAGTGGCACTTTCAAGACATTTATTTGATTTAATAGCTATTTTATTATATATTTCTGGTGTTTATTTTATACTGTATATGTGTTTGTAAAATAATAACTATTTAATTACTTTTAATGAATAATATTTCCTCTTTGTTGTGCTTTTATTCTTCTTTTAGACTACACTCCCCAAAGTAGTAATAATAAGAATTATTGTAATAAATCCAATCCATGTTTTGTCTACCAATACTATGCAATTGTATTTCTTTGTTGAATTCATATGCATCATTTGTAATTCATTATTCAACAGTTGTCTTGTAAGATTTGCCTTTCTAGACAAAAATGACTACGGTAATTATATCATTAATTTTATAAAGATAAAAACAAAATAATTATATTTTGTTAACCGTGCATTTGTATTTTCTTATGTTGTGTGTTGTATTTTTATATTATTACTAAAAGTCATGAAGAATTTGTGTTTGCTTATTTAATAATTACCTTGAAAGATTTGCTTTTCTTCTGAGGTTCTACACTCCTCATAAAATGTAAGACTAATAATTTACATTTAAAAATCTATTCATATATATTAATTAATTTCAATGTTGGATCAATTGAATCTATTTTTGGGGGGTGGGGTTCGTGCCATTAATGTGATAAGTAAAATGTACTTATTATAACATGATTTTGTTGGGCAACTTATATGCAACGTGTACAATAATATCAAGACACAGACTGGCGCTTGTCTGGTGGGATACATTGTGCTTGTTTATGATTTTTATTTTTTTTCCTGCTTTTGTAGTCCTAAGGAGATACTGCTGAATGTTAAGATGGGGATACCCGGGGAGCGGTGCTACTACCCTCCAGAGGAGCTGATTTGGGATGCGTCGCGGGACTCGTCGCCTCGCAGCTTGCGCACCTGTGTGGCCGCATGCTACGGCCTGTCACCTGACTCTCTGCTGCTGGCGAAACACCACCCAGACAAGCACACTTGGGAGGAAATCATCTCCAGCTGGGTGAAACTACAAAGATGCTAGTTTTAGAAAAGTTACAAGTGATGAGTTTCATGCAAGTCTTGTTTTTTGGGGGTTTTTTTTGCGTTGTTGTTGTTGTTGAAATTATTATTTTTTATTTAGAGCCAGCAGGTGTCCAAGAAGAAAAAGAAGAAAAAGACGGAATCGCTACTAGGAGCGCCATTTCATCTCAAAGATAATGATGTAATTGGTGTCAAGGTAAAAAAGAACAACAATTAATAGAGTTAAAAATCATAATAATAATTAACAAAATTTCAATGATGTATTCCTTTATTTTTCGATTTACAGAACCTTTTGATTGACAACAAGGAGTTCTACACGCGGGAGGATGAACAAGGCCAGCAGAGGCTAAGAGAGCAGGCGGAACAACGAAGGAAAGGGTACGACACTTTTACTTTAGCCCCTTTCACACAGGCTTACACTGCATTTTTGGGGGTTTGGAGGTAGTATCAGAGCCGTAACAGAGGAGGGACGGTGCCTGTGTGAAAGGGTTGTAAAGTTTAACACCTGATACGTGTCTAATTCTTTGTTAGCATGATGCAGTGTCGCTATTGTAATATCCCACTTCACTGGCTTCTGTGTGAAAGGCACGGATGAGTAAATGTTAGATCTACCGTACCTTTGCGACGCCGATGCGCCAATTTTGCAGGATCCGTGTGTGAAAGAGGCTTGATTTGAACTGTAAATTGTGACGTTTCGTTGTTATGATTATGCTAGAGAGCAGGCTGCAGGACGTTCGGACTGTGCCGGATCTCAGAAGAAGGCCGGAGGAGACGCAAGGACCAAATCCAAGAAGCCAGAGGTGGCTCTGTCGATCAACGTCGGCGTCTTCAGGTAGCACGACACTGCCAGGAGCGCAAGGACATGTCTCAACTACCTGTCACTTACACACACAGTCAGGTGCCATGTTGCATTTAGGACAATCCTCTAGGCATCCGGCAGCCACTTTCCCCCCTCCAAGTCCTACACCTTAAAATCTGTATTTATCAAAATTCCTTACTGTTAGTATCATGGTTATTATAGTCATTTTTTCTTATTTTAATGTCAGGTTGACCCTCAGGAAAAAAAAACAACCTTGGGCAGTATGCAGTACCTTTTTTATGTTGTTATAACCAATCTGCGGTGATGATAACCATAGAGATCAGGGGGACTTCTTATAATTGACCAGCCAGTGTGGGCTTGACTTCCATCATTATAATTCTAAAGTTTGTGATGGATGATGTACAGTATTATAAGATATTTAAAGGGAGATAGAGGCCTTTTAAATTGATTAGTGCCGTTGATTCTCCCTACCTCACTTTTTGCCTCTCTGTCTACCTCTGCTTTCCCCCTTTTTATCACATGAAACAAACACGCTGCGTAGCAGTAAAGACGAAAATCTGACGCATTTCTTGTCATTTGATGAACGGTTGATCAATCGAATGGTGCAGTCTGAGACAAAATCATTTTTCTAACTTTGATGACACCTCATGAACTGACTTGATATTCTGTAAAAACATGAGTAAACACACTTTGTATTTAATCTTGGAACCGGAAATGTTCTTGCATGCGCTTGGTGTGAACTTCTACTAAAATGAAATATGAGTGAGGTTTGTTGTGCAGATTCATGGCAATAATTTGGCCTCAATTAGTGCTGAGAATTCACAAGTGGCAATTATTTCTTTTTTTCTCCGATGATGTCTAACAGTACATTTAGTTGTGTATGCTTTCTGATATATGAAACAGTTTACTGTAACAATACATCTGTGTCAAATTGAATCCCCCCATCCCCCAAAAGTATTTTTAACAACAATAAACATGTACACTATTGTCACTCATGTCATGCTTTTTGCTGGAATAATGGATATTTAATTTAGTATCATGCTTGCAACCTTTTATATTCATATAAATGAATAATTAATAAATATTTCTTTGTAACAGCAAAATGTATTATTTTTAAGTTTTATTTTTAACTTAATGTTTATTTTGCTCGTTTTTTAGATTAATTTGTAATTATTTGACAACAGATTGTTGTTAGATTAATTACTGACTGAATCATATAAATATTAAGTATTTTTATTTGTGACAACAGATTCTGATTAATAACTGACTTTATCATATTATCAATATTAATCAACGATTGTGTGTTTTTGTGCATTTGTACCCAATGAGGGATGAGTGGAATGAGTGAAGAGAATTTATGCATTTTTTCTTATGTAATATTTTCCGTTTTTACTTTATTTATATATAACTTGATCTTATTTATGTAAATATACATTTCATTTTATATTCTTGTGTATTTTTTGTTACAGGCAAATCACTGTTGTCACCACTGCGTTATCAATTGCCGTAACTATTATTTTTTTTCAAAAATAATCCTCACTATCCATCGTAAACTTTCGGTATTTTCCGGTCATTTACGATCACCCATTCATTTCTGACCAATCGGAGGCTACAAGGCTCTTCAGGAGACGTCCTCCAATCAGGTCTCTCGCTGCTGCTCGATCGCCCGCCTCCCTGCTGGAGTATTTATTTTAACTGAGCGGCACGCATGGACTTACTAGACGGACACTAGAGGCTCTGGAAAGCATTTAAAAGTGGAAAAATGGTGGACTCTTTCTGTGCTACGTGGAAACTGGTCGACAGCCAGAACTTTGATGACTACATGAAGGCACTGGGTAGGTTTGATTCACGAGCGTATATGTGCAAACGTACTGTTCCAATTTGTCATGGTGTAGATAGCTTGTGAGATAATATGCTCAGAATATCATTTTTTTTAAATCACAAAAACATTACTAATATTAATTTGCATTTGCATCCTTGAAGAAATTATTTTCTTCAATTTTATGGTAATTTTTAAATAATTGTAGGTGTTGGTTTTGCCACAAGACAAGTGGGCAATGTGACCAAACCCACAGTGGTGATCAGCAAGGATGGAGACAAAGTTGTGGTGAAAACTCTGAGCACTTTCCGGAACACTGAGCTCTCCGCTAAACTTGGAGAGGAGTTTGATGAGACCACACCTGATGACCGACATGTCAAAGTAAGATTGAATAGTTATTCAACGTATACTTTATTATTACTCACAATTCATGATTTTAAGCCAGAAAGGTTCTTTTTTTTTACAGTCCATCTTCACTATGGAGGGTGATAAATTTGTCCACGTGCAGAAGTGGGACGGCAAGGAGACCAGATTTGTCCGTGAGATAAAGGATGATGGGAAGATGGTGATGGTGAGGTTACATCATTTTGTATTGCCTCTGTCTTATCTCTACAAGTGCATCATAAAACACTTTTTATATGTTTTATATGCGTGTAATCTACCAAATCTTCTGCTGTGTGTTTTCAGACTTTGACCTTCCAGGACGTCCAGGCTGTTCGCACATATGAAAAGTCGTAATTATAGCATGATTTTTTTTTTAATTCTGTAATTTGCACAAATTGTCGCGGCAATTTGGGTGTCTCTTGTAGAAATGCGTGAAATAAAGTGGAATTATCATCTTGTGTTTATGGAGTCTGTTGACATAAAACAACAGGAACACACATGACATGACATGACATGGGCTGAGCACGGCCAGCTTGCAGGAGGATAATCAGATTTAGGCCGCGGTGGTGTCATTGCAACATTCGATCGGCGCGAGCCAACCCGCGGAGTGCATGGCGTGACACGTAACGGCCACGGCTGCCAAAATTTGCAACCAGCCTTTGCTCAGTCATGCAGCCTTTTTGTTTCTGGTGTGGCCGAAAAGGAGCCAAGTCTCAGCATGCGCTCAAAGAACGTCTGCTACCTGCAGTGGAAGTGGTTGAAACGTGCTCAAGATTGTCCTCTGCTGCTGCTGATGGTGGTTTCCCCACGCAGTCCCCCCGATATTTCGGAATAATAGTTCATTTTTACCGCTGGCACTAATCTCAGCAAGATTTTCATCTCTGTGTGTAATCTGTGTCAGCAGCACAGCAGAGCGACCTCGAGTAACCCCCCCTCCTCCCTGACCTCATTATAGGACAAGCGTTTAGATTGTCATTGGGTTCCTCCAGTCACACCAAATCAGCTGCAATATTTGTCATTACTTTGCTATATTCTTTTTAATCATGATGATAATCCATAAAGTATTGCAAGACATTTTATTATAGAAGGTCTTTGGTTAGCATTTTTGCAGTCAAGGCTTTAAAGACAGCAGTTCACTCAGGTCAGGTAGAGGATCTTTGACTGGCGTTGTTGCAGCACTTTCCGAAAAACAGATCTACTGTCACGTAGAGGATCTTTGACTAACATTATATTAGATTCCTCAAAACAGGAGATCTGTCGTATTGTGGATCTGTGACAAGTGATGTTGCAGCAGATTACTAAAAACAGACCTCCTGTAATCGAGGACTGACTAATGTTGTTGCAGCAAATTTCTAAAAAGAGCAGCACGCCTGTCATCTAGAGGATCTTTGACTAATGTTGCGGCAGATTGCTAAAAACAGCAGATCTCCTCTGTCATAAAGAGGATCTTTGACTAGTGTTACGGCAGTAGATTTCTAAAAACGGCAGATTCCCTTGCATGTAGAGCAGGGGTGTCCAAAGTGCGGCCAGGGGGCCATTTACGGCTCGTGAATGCTTTTTTATTGGCCCTCGGCACATGCTAAAAATATGATTACACATCCATTTTCTATACCGCTTCTTCCCTAATTAGGGTCGCGGGGGCATGCTGGAGCCTATCCCAGCTGACTTCGGGCGATAGGCGGGGTACACCCTGGACTGGTTGCCAGCCAATTGCAGGGCACATATAGACAAACAACCATTCACACTCACGGGCAATTTAGAGTCGCCAATTAAACTTACCTGCATGTTTTTGGAATGTGGGAGGAAGCCGGAGTACCTGGAGAAAACCCACACACACGGGGAGAACATGCAAACTCCACACAGAAATGCCCAGGGGAGAATCGAACCCAGGTCTTCCCGATCTCCAAGCTGTTACTGTGTTGGCCAAAGTGCTAACCACTAGACCACCGTGCGGCCCTATGATTAAACAATAAAATAAAAAAAGCGTCATTTTACAAGAATAAAGACTAAACGTTAAGGAGTGAAGTAAAAAGTAAAAAACATAGCATAAAGTTGAAATATTGCAGGAAAAAGTTGCAACATAAGAAACAAACCAAACAAAGAATTAAGTTGAAATTTTAGGGAAATGAGGTTGGGTAAAGGCTATAATGTTATGATAAAGTCAAAATATTATGAGAATAAGTTATATTAGTATGAGAAAAGAATGTACAAGTAGAACATTGAAATATTTGTAAACATAAAAAAACAGGCAAAAAGTAATATGAGGAGAAACTGTTCATAATAATAATAATAATAATACACTTTGTCACTGATAAAATGAATACATACATCTTATATGTGTAAATACTGTATAAAAATACATTACTGGTATATTAAATATTTTGTTGGTTTAAAAAAAAAAAACACACAAAAAAAACGTAAAAGCGGCCCCCGCTTCTTTTGATTTTTCAGTATGCGGTCCTGAGTGGAAATGGTTTGGACACCCCTGATGTAGGGGATCTTTTTGACCAGCCTTGTTGCAGCAGATTGCTTAAAAACATCAGATTTCCTGTCATAGAGAGGATCTTTGACTAGCATTGTAGCAGATTCGTAAATACAGAAGATTTCCTGTCATAGAGAGGATCTTTGACTAGCGTTGTTGCAACAGATTCCTAAAAACTCTGCTGACAGTGTCCCATCGTCGAGAGGATCTTTGCCTGGTATTTCTTGCCGTAGGTGCTTAAAAAAAGCAGCGCTAAAGGGGAAATGCACATTTTGCAGAAGAAGAAGACTTGCATGGCTTTTTTTATTTCAAATACAAGCACAATGACAAATACCACCAATAGCGGTCATGTTGTATTTACAATCACTTGCAATCTACTGTTATTTGTCATTTCAAGTGTTGGGAACACGTAACACACACATGCAGATTTCATATTTCAGGCTTTGACCTGATGTATTGCACAAGTGGAGTGAAACAATATAAATATATTTACTAAAATAGAACTCCGTTGAAATATATTCATCTTCTGTTGTCATACAGTAAGTCTGCACAGCGTGCAATCGTAATCATTTGAATAAAACAATACAAGCCTGAGCCGCTTGGCGTGCTCTATTTAACACAAGATGTGTCCCACTTGTTATGAAAAAAAAAGATAAGTAGATTTACAGTATGTGTGCGTCAATGTAGGATTAGCATCTCACCATGCTTTAACTGTCTACACACAAGCAACATATGGAAGTACAATACAAAAAGCTCTACAACCAAAAGCTGGTGCAGTCTGGCTCGGGAGAAATAATGCACCGCTTCACGACGCCACACCATCGCAACCGTAGTTCCATCACGTGAAGTGCGGTGCCTGTGTGGCGTATTTAACACGTCTTTACTTCGGCATTGAGGCCTTTTTTGAAAAAGAAACCTTCCATGGTGCTCGTTTCTCATGCATGCTTAAAAGAGGCAAAATCTGACTGGAGTTCAGAATTAGCTCATCAAGCATATTAATCTTTTTATGATAAGGTGTTATTCTAAATACGTCAGTAGTCATCAGTAGTGCTTCTTTGGTCTATTTATGAAGGAAACAGTCAAAATGAACTGAAAGTAGTTCATTTTTAATGAGTCGCCAACATCGGTGTTCAATGTCGACATTTCAGGTAGTTTTCCATCACGATATTTGGGAGCTCTCAAAAACGATGTAGTACGGTCATTCCTTATGACGGGACAGTAACAAAATAGACAAAGCGTGTGTGTGTGTGTGTGTGTGTGTGGACTGGTATTGTTGATGGAAAAACATCTTTCTACACGACTTCTGACTTTTTTCCATCCAAAAAGTTGTTGGGTGAAAACAGCTTCAGCGATGCCAAAAGTGAATGCAGTATATCCACGGATGTTACAGCAAGTATAAAATAAACCAAAAAAATATGAAATTAGAGTTTGAATAAAATAAAAAAAAATCAAAATTAAAAAAAGGAATGCCATTGGCTGTACATGTTTGGTACGAGAGCTCAACCAAATCTGACGTCAAATAGGAACGGCGCGTCCAATACTTTAAATCTGCAGCGGTGAGAAGGCGTAGAAGGGAAACTGGGCTTCGTCCTCGTCCACGAAGAAACACTGGAAGTACGGCATCTCGTCTGCGGGCGGAGTCACGAGACAGTCTAGCTGAACAGCGCTTCAAGTTTACGCGTCGCGTACTTACCTTCCATCAGAAATTCCTCCGAGTCTGCTGACGAAACGAGAATGAATGAGTTCAACACGAGTCACCTCTGGCGTGTGTTCAACTCATAAACGTTTACCTTTGGCTTTCTCCTCTTTTGCTGATTTGTCTACAACACACACACACACACACACACACACAACGACACATCAGTAAATCCGATCAAAGGTGAATGACTTCAATCGATGTGATAACATACTTTTCTTCACCGGTTCCTGTATCTCTTTAAGAACTCCGTCTTCTGTGAGCAATAACAAAAACAGACAATTCATGCCTCGTAGAAGTAAAAGCCCGCCTTGGAGCTAATTTTACACGTCGTACCTTTCACTTTTTCATCCTTGGCAGCCTTCTTTTCCACAGTTTTACCTGGGAAAAAACCAAACATACAGTTTGTTACACGCCTGCGTGACTTTAGAGGAGAAGTTGCACAAGTTGTTTCTTGCTTTGCTCGCCTTTCTTCGCTGCAGCAGCTTTGGCCTCCTTTGCAAGCGCAGCCTCTGTTTTATCATAAAAAATGTACAAGATACAAATGCAAAACAAATAAACTACATAGAAATGAAATCCAGTTACATTTAAACCTCCTTACTTTTTAAAATTATCAAAAAAACCCCCAACAGAAATACAATGATTACATTATAAGAGCTAGAAAAGCACTCATAGAGCGCAGACCCCCGCCAAGCGCCGTAGTTCCCCCCCATATTGTGATTTACACCATAAATATTAGTCCTACATTTATTTTATCTACATATTTAGATTCATTGTCCATGAAAACACACCATTAGGAACAGGATTCAACATGATATCAATGTTAGTTCAGAAGTTCTTCACAAAAATCGCATTTTCCGTAATGGCGGTTTTCTTCTGAATCGACGTGGCTCCGTAGCTTTTGAAGATACAACAAATCTGTTGGCACACTCCACATTCCACATATATATATATATATATATATATACTGTACAATGGTGTTGTTGCATGTTTATAGCTTCATTCGTTGTCTTCCTATGATGAAAATTCCAAAGGTTCCCTATTTTTTTCATATTCTGGATCACAGTATCCGGAATTATTCCATGATCTGGATCAGTCTTTGATATTTTGTAGAACCTGTTGAAACTTGAAACTTGTCCTGTATTTGTTTTTCCCCCCACGTGCGCTGAGCATTTTTTGTGGAGTTACGTACTGGATGTGCACAAATGCTGAAAATGGTCCTATTTCGCAATGTTAAAGAATCCTTTAAAAAATTCCTGTATCGAGACGGTGATCCGGATCGCCCTCAAAATGTAATCAGCTCTTCCATATCCCACCTCCGACAATTCCTGAACATTTCATCCAAATCCATTCAGAACTTGTCAACTCATTTGAAGTTAGAGTGAGCGTATTGCTTGCATTACCTTTCTTTGCTGCAGCAGCTTTGGCCTCCTTTGCAAGCTCAGCCTCTGTTGAAACAATATGGAGTGGAAATAATGATTGAACATCCAAAATGTCATTTAAAAAAGTAAAAGATACAAATGCAAAAAAAAAAAAAAAAAAGAAAAATCCACAAAAACATTAAAATACATTAAACGACAAAAATTAGCTTGAAAGTCACAAATGAAAATAGAACACAGTTGGATTAAATTAAATTAATCTTTCAGTCCCTTCACTCCTTTAAAATAATAAAATAAAATGAAAAGATGAAAACACAATGGTTATAATATATGGCAATTAAAGGACTTGGAAAAAAGAAGAACATGAAAAAAGGACATAAAAGCGTAGTCATTGAACAGGAACATTTGTATTGATTAAAAAAAATTACTCAGAAGTCACAAGACAAAATAAATCAACATCCGAAGTCTCAAATGCAATCATTTTCACATTAGAATGAGCGCATTGCTTCTGTTGAAACAGTATGGAGTGGAAAATATTACAAAATATAATTAAAAAAAATGTAAAAAAGAAATAAAAAATACATGAAACTACAGAAAATATGGTAAAAATTTGCCTGAAAGTCATAAACTGAAATAGAGTAAAATTGAATTAAAATAAATGTTATTTTTCAACCACTTTCTTTTAAACTGATCAAATTAACACATTAAGATACAATGATTACAATAATTAAAAATAAAAACAACAACATAAAACTATTAAATTAACAGGAACATTTATACCTCTACCCTTTTTATTGAGGAAAAAAAATCTCAAAAGTCACCAGATAAAATAAATGAAAATTGGGATTGTCAACTGCACTTGTCCTTTTTAAGTTAGAATGAGCGTATTGCTTTCATGACCTTTCTTTGCTGCAGCAGCTTTGGCCTCCTTTGCAAGCTCAGCCTCTACTGGACCAATAGAAAATACAAAAATAAAATTATTACAATTCACAAGTAGAAAAAGATGTAACATTTCATTAAATATGACCTTTTTCCCCCCCTCCTTCTTTAAAAAAAACAACAAAAAAACAATGGTTCAGAAGTCACACGTAAGCTTGTTGCATCTTTACCTTTCTCTGCTGCTTTGGCCTCCTTTGCAAGCTCAGTATCTGTTGGACCAGAAGGAAATAAAAAAAAAGCATAAAAAGAACGTTTGGACGATAAATCAACGTATTAAACACCCTCAGTGTTGAAAATAACAGCTGCCCTTGAAAGCGGCATCGTACCTTTTTTCGCTGATGCAGGCTTGATGTTTTCTTTTGAGGCTTCTTGCTCTGTGGAACAAAAACTAATATTCAGATAATACATTTTTTCTTTTATTTTTTAAAATGTTTTATTATTATTTTAATAATAATCATTAATATTACATATAACAACAAAAATGAGGCTACTTTTTGTTTTTAGGAGCGATGTGGCCTTTTCCCTCTTTGCATCGACCTCGGCTTCAGAAGACACTTAAAAAAAAAAACAACAACAAAAGACGTCAGCATGTGAACATTAAATATGACTTATTATTTTTATGGTTATTGTTGACCTTTCTTTTCATCAGCAGCTTTGGCCTTTTCCTTTGTAGCATCTGGTTGTGATGATAAGAAGATCATTTGAGTTGTCATTCGTGCAAACGAGACCTTAGAAATGTAGTATTTGTAGTAGTATGCTAAATAATATAAAGTAACAATATGTCATATTCTTAGCTTAAAGCTTAAAGCATCAAATGGATGGATGGGACAGACTATATAGACTATACACAGAGTAGTTATTGGACCAGCCTGGACACTTCCCATGAGTGCATTACATTACTGTTCAGTGGTGTTTTTGGTTTTGTAAGCTTACTGTAATAAACTATAGGAATACTTATGTTACTTTACAACAGTTGTTCCTTACTACAAGTACTACTTTAATGTCTGTCCATCACATCGTTAATTACAAGCGTTAATAATCATAATACCGTGTTTCCAAATGAAAGTAATCCCTCGCCACTTTGTGCTTCAAATTTCACGGCTTCACTCTGTCACGGTTTTAAAAAATAAATAAATAAAGTTGTTTCATGGTTGAATGCAGCCTATTATTAGTCCAAAAATATGCATATTGAAGCAAATTGTACGTATTTTTTGCCTAAATGAAGCATTTTCAAGCATAAAAACGGCTAAACGAATTAAAATACAAATATAAGGCAATCAGAAGACGCATTCAAAGAGGCTGTGAATGATATGTAGTGTAGTCTACACTGGTCACCAGGTGTCAGTAATGTTACTGCAATGTTTGGTGTGACACACAAGCACCAGACTTGATGGCCGGAACAACAGGCTTTCATGGCAGGTTCAAATTATCTCACAACAGGCACAAGAATCCAGTGCACATTGTCTCACGCCAGGAAATAAACGGTGTCACTGTAGTAGCAAGCTCCAAAGAAGATGGCTTTTTATGTGGAACAACTGACAGTTTGTGTGGCTCTTGTGAATGATTGTGACTGAGCTAGGACTCAGTAATTAAAGTCTACACACGACGGCTTCATTGATTGAAAAACGAAACTTTTTCGTGCATGAAGCTTCTGCTTGAGTTGGTAATTTGGCCACTATATGCGGTCAGATATTGACCAAGGGATACAAAATGGGTGGCCGCATTAGACAGGTGACCGCTATACACAGGGTCTATAACATGTACATTTTCCGCGGGGGATTGTTCAGCGGCCGCTATAGGCAGGTGGCCGTTATATACAGGTGGCCGCTAAGACAGGTTTGACTGTACTAAGCGGAAATTCACTTATCAAGGTGAGGTCTGGAACCAATAAACCAGGATAAACGAGGGATTACTGCACATGAATTAAACAGATTCCCAACAATAAATAATAAAAAGAGCAATAACTAAAAGAAAGTAACCTTTAGAGGAAGCCCTCCTCTCCCTGTCAACAACTTCTATGAAAATAAACATAGAGAACATCATCCTGGATGGTTTTTATCTTGAATAAAATAAGATATAGCTACCTTTCTTCAGCGGCACCACTGTGACTTTCTCTTTGGTGAGAGAGGCATTTTTATGTGCGGCCACTGCATCTATAAGCAACGTAAAAAGGAGAAAATATATATTTTCGATGAATTCGTATGTATGACCTTCTGGAACAAATTCAAGACGCTAACCAAGGTTCCGATGTATTTACTTACCTTTAGCAGCTGTAGCCTGCTTTGTCTTAAGTGGGGCAGGTTCTAAGAAGAGATGTATTAGAGACATTATTAGTATTATTATTATTGTTATTACAATGGAACCCGTTTATGTTGACAACCAATCTATGTCAACCAACTCATCAAGTCCTGCTCCACCATGTTCTTCTTGTTACTAAAAAGTGCCCACTTACATCGACGTCGACATGCATGATTGACCGCTTTTGTCAAAAAGGGTCATTTCCCTGAAAAAAATGTGGTGTTTATATTGACTGTATTGTATTGTCATGTAGTTAACTTCATCATTATCGCTGTGCATAATCAAGACATGCACTTAAATTACCACAGCAGCTCTGTCAGACAAGGGTATAAAATATCATAAGAAAACACAAGAATCCAAATAAAATTATGCACAAATGGAGGAAAACCATGTCAACAAGTTGAAAAATCCTTTATTACCGGCCGTTATTGTCCTACGTCTCTGGCCAAAGTCACAAGTCCAAGCAATGGCTTCGGTTAGGTTGAGAACCGCTTATAATCTGAAGAGCGTCATCTTAAACGCGTTTCACTGTATTTCGTCTGCAAATAAATTCATATAATAGGAATAAAATCTTACCTCTCTTTGTCACAACTGCTTTTGGCTTCAGTTGGACGTCTTCCGCTGCTAAAAAGTACAAACTGTGTAATCACTCACTCACGTTTCTCTTAAATTCATTTCCAATATGCAGCATACGTACAAGTCTTGGGCGAAACGTCCTGGACTTTCTTGACTGGCCTTGTGACAGCTGCCGTGAAATGTACAGTATATACATACAGTACATTTGATTTGCATTTAAACAGTCAAAAAAACAAAGACGGGACACTGACCTCTCTTCATTGGCACTATTTTGACTCGTTCCTTCAGCAAAGAGGCATTTCTTGCAGGACCCTCTTGTTCTGGCAACACGACAACAAATACAAATACACTTTTATTTGTTTACATTATAGTTTCTATATTTCTTTTATTTTAATGACATTAACCAGTCCTTACCTTTTTTCGTGATGACAGGTTGGAGCTTTTCCTTTGGAGCAGCTGTATAAAAAAACACAGCGACTTCTAGTCTCATTTTATTCCAGTGTTTCCCGTGCATTCATGTCACAAATACATTTGGACCGCCACAAACGGATTTGCCCTCAAGCCTAGACACGTTATAATGCACCTAGTTTGCAGAGAATAAGACGACGTAGCAGGAGGGATTACTGTTGCCAACTTCAGGACTTTGTTGCTACATTTAGCAAGTACGGTAATCAGACCCCTCTAGAATAGGGGTATCCAAAGTGCGGCCCAAGGCTGTTTTTTTATTGGGCCTCAGCACTTTCTAAAAGTACAATTAAACAAAAAAAAAAAAAAAACAACCACAGCAAAACATGGAGGAAAAAAGCAGTAATTTTACAAGAATAAAAACTAAATATTAGAAGAATAAAGTCATAATATTCAGAGGAAAAAAATAGCATAAAGTTGAAATATTAAAGATTAAAATATGTAATATTTGGAAAAGCCGTAATATATGACAAACAAACAAAACAAAGAATAAAGTTGTGATTTTAGGACAATTCGATAGTTAGAATATTACGATGGTAGAATCACAATATGGTGACATAATATTACATACTGCATAATAAGACATTACAAAAAAAGCTACGAGAAGAACGTTGAAATATTTGTGGAAATAAAAAAAAGGAAAAACAAGCAAAAAAGTGTAATGTAAGGAGAAAAAGTTCATACTAATAGTACACGTTGTCACAGATAACACAGAGCTGAGATGCAGGCAGTTTTTTTCTTTAAATATAAAAAATGTCTTTGCATATTTACATGACTTGGTTTAAAAAATGACTTGGTTTCATGTGGAACTGTGAAAGAATGATTCATGAGATGTATTCCATTGTAACCTTCATGCTCAAATAAACTAAACTAAACCAAACCAAACCAAACCAAAAAAAAGTAAAAGTAACCTCGCAGCCTTTGCTTTTTCAGTATGCGGCCCGCGGTGGAAAAAGTTTGTACACCCCTGCTCTAGATACTCTGGTTTTGTTTTTCAAAAAAGTCTGACGTGAAAGCACATATCGCTCTTCTTCACGTGCAGCAGGTGCTGCTGCGGGCCCCTCCCTCATCTACAAAGCGCTCATAGGCTGCTCCGTCTTGTTTGCGTAGCGACATAAGAAAATGTAATTTGTAGTTCTAAACATATTGGTTATGCTTTTCATGTTTTCTACTCACTTTTTCCAAATGCGTCATAGCCAATTATGCACATTCGGTTCAGTCATTTCCCTAACTCCGCAACCCACCATGCCACAAATACACTGCAGTCCTGTGGGAAACACTGTATTCTTGTGTAAAGATTCCTGTGTTTACCTTTCTTGGCAGGAGTTATTCCAACCTTTTCCTTTGGCGCCTCTGTGTTACAAAATAGCACAATATTAGCTGAAGTGCAGCTTATTACTATTGATTACTACTCAAAAATATTAGTGTCTGATCTTTTAAGTAGTGACGTAAAAACATTTGTTTCAAATAAAAAAATAAAAAAAACATTTCCAACAATGATGGCAATGTAGTTCATAGATGATCACTGGAAAATATTCAAAAATACTCATAGAAATAAATGATACATTAACACAAATAATTCATAATTACGTTAAATTATAATGAAGTTAATAACAATGAATAAATAATGAATGATGAAATTAATAATAAACACAAATAAGAAAATAATGATAATAAATCAAAATGTACTGAATGTAAAACACATGCATCAACAAATATTTTATTGCCGTAATTAAAAAAAAAAAAAAGAACATGTATACCTTTCTTTGCAGCTTCGGGTTTGGCTGTTAGCTTAGGAACCTGCGGGGCCTCTAAAAAATCAAACAAAAGTTATAATAATTAGTTTGATCAATAAATAGATGCCGTCATAACTCGCCACATCGCGGTTCGAATTTCATGACTTCACTCCATCACCGTTTTTCAAACGTATATCAATAAATCATGTTTTTTTGTGGTTGAAAAATTATTTTGTGAAAAAATATGCATGTTAAAGCAAATTGTATGTAGTTTTTTTCCTATTGATTAAAACTAATTAAGCATTGTCAAGCATAAAATTGGTTAATTGAACTAAAATACAAATATTTGCCATAATTTTTTTTTTTTATTGCTAGTGAATTTTACATTGGTCACTAGGTCAGTAATTGTTCTGTGAGAAAAGCACTTGATCGCCGCAACAACAGACTTTTATTGCAGGTTTAAATTATATCATAAGAGGGACAATAAGAATACCATAATAAAAATAATAATAACAATAATAACACAGGCTCCTGCAGCCCTAACCAGGACAAGCTAAAACTCAATTCTGAACCCCCGACGTCACTTCCTGTCCTCCACCCAGAACACATTTACTTAGGGATTCTCTGATCGATTGGTCACCAATCAGTATTGTGTATTTTGCGTAAATTCACTTATCACCGACGGGTCTGTTACCAATTAACCGCGATAAACGAGGGATTACTGTACATAGAAATGGATAAGGTTATCTACCTGTTTTGGTTACATTCTTATGTTCCTTTTTCAAGATGGGGGATATTTGCTTTTTGGACACTCTCAGCAGCCTTGGAGGTCTCTTGGACACATCAGCTGGAAAGGTGGACAAAAATACTCTTTTACAAAGTTGGAGTTTATTTACCGGTAATCAATTTTAGTTCAATTTTGTTAAAGTTGAATTGAATAAATGTTTTATTTAGTAACGTGTTGTCTCACCTGCTTTAGTAGCATTAACATGTTCCTTCTTCATAATGGACGCTCTGGTGGTCTTCTCAGTCTTTATGGTTCTCGTGGCTTGAATAGAAAAAGAAGAACATACTGTAGTTTCAGTGGATAACTGCTAGAATTGTGTACTTTATACATGCAGTGTGTACAGAATGTCCTAAGGATGTCCTACATGAAGACAATGGGATGCTATAGGACCTGTATCATACCTGTCTTCACAGGTTCTTCTTTAGGAGTCTGCTTGTCCTCTTTCTCCTCTTTGACAGAGGTCCTTGTTTTGTCTTTGGCGACCACTTTATCTTCTTTAGAGACCGCCCTGGACAGCTTCTTCGGTTCACTGTCTTTCTCTTCCTTCTTAGATGGTTTTAAAACATCCTTTTCTTCCTTTGAAGGTTCCTCTGGTTCTTGTTTGGATGCTTTCTTGAGTTCTTTGTCCTTTTTTGGTTGTTTTGTTGCTTTGATCTTCAGTCCTTTGTCTTCTTTCGTCTTCTCTGGTGTTTCTTCCGGCTGGTCTTTTAAAGCAGCAGCCGTTTCTTCCTTTTCTTCTTTGAGATGCCTTCTGAGAAGTCCATGAGTCCTGAGAGGTGTCGTAGGTACTGTCACTGGTTCTGCAGCTTCTTTGGGGATCTTTGTTGATACTTTCTTTGCTTCACTGGGTTTTTCTTCCATTGAAGGCTCCCCTGGGATTTCCTTCTTCTCTGTAGACGTCTTCTCTTCGGGTTCTTCCTTCTCTTTTTCTTCCTTCTCCTGCTTGGGAGGTCTGGTCAGTTTATTCTCTCTTAAGGGTTGTCTAACATCTTTAGGTGGTCTCCTTAATTCTGTTGTATCTTTTATTGGTTTCTTGATTAGGTTTTCTTTCCTGATGGAAAGTTTCTTCTCCACCACTTTCTTATCTTCACCCTCTTCCTTACGGGCTTTTCTAACCTCTTCTTTGAGTGGAATCTTCTCCTTTTCTTTAAGAGGTTTCTTCTCTTCTTTGAGTGGAATCTTCTCCTTTTCTTTAAGAGGTTTCTTATCTTCTTTGAGTGGAATCTTCTCCTTTTCTTTAAGAGGTTCCTTCTCTTCTTTGGGTGGAATCTTCTCCTTTTCTTTAAGAGGTTCCTTCTCTTCTTTGGGTGGAATCTTCTCCTTTTCTTTAAGAGGTCTCTTCTCTTCTTTGGGTGGAATCTTCTCCTTTTCTTTAAGAGGTTTCTTCTCTTCTTTGGGTGGAATCTTCTCCTTTTGTCGAGAAGGTTTCTTCTCTGCTGCAGGTAGAATCTTCTCCTTTTCTCTAGAAGGTTTCTTATCTTCTATGGGTAGAATCTTCTCCTCTTCTTTAGGAGGTTTCTTCTCTTTTTTGGGTGGAATCTTTTCCTGTTCTTTAAGAGGTTTCTTCTCTTCTTCGGGTGGAATCTTCTCCTTTTCTCTCGAAGGCTTCTTGTCTTCTTTGTGTGGAATCTTCTCCTCTTCTTTAGGAGGTTTCTTCTCTTCTTTGTGTGGAATCTTATCCTCTTCTTTAGGAGGTTTCTTCTCTTCTTTGGGTGGAATCTTATCCTTTTCTTTGAGTGGTTTCTTCTCTTCTTTGGGTGGAATCTTCTCTTCTTTAGCAGGTTTCTTCTCTTCTTTCACGTGAGGTGGCTTCTTGGGTTCTTTCTCTACTCCGGTTGTTTCTTTTAAGAAAGATCTGTTGTCCTGTCTCAGAGATCTCTTGACTTCTTCATGAGGCTTCTTCTCCTCTTTCTCCAGAATGCAGGCCTTTGTGTCCTCTGTCTTTGCTTTCTCTTCTTTAAGGTGTTTCCTGGTGTCCTCCTCCTTTTCTTTGGTTAGTTCTTTTACGTGTTTCTCTTCTGTGGGAAGTTTCTTGAGATCTTCTTTATCATCTTTGAAAGGTGTTTTGATGACCCTCTCTTTCTCATGAGGTTTCTTCATTTCTCCCTCATCTTTGGATGCTGTCTTTGGTTTTGTCTCATCTTCTTCTTGTTGTTTGGCTTCTGCTTTTAAGAGTCTTGTGACAAATATGTCCCGCTTGGCATCTCTCTTGACTTTGACAGCTTTGAGGTCTTGTGGTGACTTTGGTTCCGTTAAGGACACATTTGTTTCTCTTGCTGGTTTGACAGGTTTATTGTCTTTGGGAGGTTTCTTGACTTGGATTTCTTTTTTGGGATGTTCTTTTATGACTTTCTTTTCTCCCAGAGCTTTCTTAACTTCTGCTAAAGGAAGCTTCTTGTCGTCTTTACCATCTGTTGATGGTTTGATGAGTTTCTTAATTTCTTTCTCCACTTTGGGAGGTTTCTTGACTTGGAGTTCTTCTTTGGGATGATCTTTTATGACTTTCTCTTCTTCCAGAGTTTCCTTAAATTCTCCGAAAGGAAGTTTCTTGTCTTCTTTACCATCTGTTGATGGTTTGATGAGTTTCTTGAGATGTTTCTCCTCTTTTGGAGGTTTCTTGACTTTGATTTCTTCTTTGGGATGTTCCGCTGTGACGTTCTCTTCTTTGAGAGCTTTTTCAACTTCTAAAGGAACTTTCTTGGCTTCTCTAACATGTCTTGATGGTTTTTTGCCCTCTTCTTTGAATAATCTCCTGATGGCTCTCAGTTTTCTGTGAGCTTTCCTGATGTCTCTCGCCTCTTTGGCTTTTTCGTTGGGTGTTTCCTCAACCGACCCCTCGTCTTTAAGTGGTTCCCTGACTTCTTTCTTGGCTTTGGCTTCTTCTTTGGGTGGTTCTTCAGCTTCTTGTTGTTGTATGGGAGATTTCCTGACTTCTTTGGCTTCTTCTGTCGGTGGTCCCCCGACCTCTCGTTGTTCTTTAAGATGTTTCTTGACTTTTTCCTTGGCTTTAATTGCTTTCTTGTCTTCTTTTACCTTCTCCTCTATCTTGTCTTTAGGAGTTTCTGTGACATCCTTCTCTTCTTTCAAAGCTTTCATGACTTCCTTCTCTTTTCTAGAAGGTTCTTTGAGAGATTCTTCGACCTCTTTCTTGTCAAGTTTTGCTTCCTCTTGCTTGGCTTGTTTTTTAAAGAGAGGTTCCGTCTCTCTTTTCTCCTCTTTGGTAGGTTTCCTCAGAACAATTGGAGACTTTCTGTCTTCTGTGGTTGTTCTCTTCATTCCCTTCTTAACTCTGGAAACCACCTCCACAGAAGGCTTTTTTATGTCTGCTTTTTCTTTGACAGACTTTGCTTCAGCTTGGGGCTCCTTTGTTGGCTTCTTCAAGGTTTCGTCTGAAAGCAAGTGACATTCTTAGTTCTGCAATTTCACTGTACGCTCTTGAAACAAAAGCAACATGAACATTATTCAGCCACGATTAGGTGGCATTACCTTTGCTTTTGTCCGTCTTTGGCTTAAGAAGTTTAGCCACCGTGTGTTTGACTTTCTCTACTGGCTTTTCTTCTCTTGTTGTTTTGTTTTTGAAGGATTTCTCAAGTTTGGTGTCTTTTTTCTCATCTTTTAAAAGATCTGCATATGGTTTCATATGTCTTCATCAGTATAAAGTATAAAAAAGTGCCATCTATTTTCAGGTACAATGGGTTAGAACCTCAGTACTAGATATTAGTACACCTAAAAGTCCTTACCTTTAAGTCTATCTTTAACTTCTTTCAGTGCCTCTCTTTTCTCAGCCTCTTCCACAACTGCAATATATAATTCACACACATACATACTGTAAAATACATGTTTTCATGTAATTTTGCACATCATGGGATCATGGAATGGTGACACACGATCATGCAGTGCAAAGACACTAGACTAAGAACACAGCACAACCAGTGTTACTGTAAGCCAGTGTGTCTTGTTGCAGTTTGGATGAATTCCTTTAGGATAATAGGCTTTCATTTGACATAAAGGTCCCATATTATAGTATTTTCACCCATTTCAAATACAGTATGTACCACATTATTGTATTGGAGGTGTGTTGGCCAAAATCTAACCTTGATGCTGGAATTTAGACAATGTGAAATTGCTTTTAGTAAGCCCTGCTGGGGTTACGGCATTTTGTGTGTGCATGTAGATTTAATGCTAATGAGCTGTGTTTGTCCACGCCTGTCTCCCACAGAGTGTGTGTGTCTGTCCCCACGGGAGTGCTCCTGGGATATGTTTTTTTTTTGTCGGGTTGACAAAAATTGCATCCCCACTGTGTCGGATTAGTAAATACAGTCATCCTTTATTGTGGGTAATTGGTCCCAGACCCTACCGCGATTTATGAATTTTCGCGAAGTAGGATTCTATATTAATAAACACAATATTTTCCTAGAGCATTGAGCATTTTTACCATTATTACACCCTTATAGTCCCCCTTACTCTTCTATTATTCTTTGTTTAAACGCAACTGTAATGTGCAGGCTGCAGGATCACTGCAGGGACAGCCGGCGCTTTTAACATAGCATGCTAGCGAGCTAACTAGTTCACCTCCAGTTTCTTTATTCTAAACCTAAGAAAGGGTTTACAACAGAATGAGGAGGAAGGACAAATTAAGAAGCCAAAAACTTACCAATTTCACACGAAATGGGAGAATTTCTTTCCCCCACGCTATCATGTCAGACATGCCGTGGCGGACTACATGCAGGGTTAAGGTAATGTGATGTAATGTCATGTCTCATCAATGGTTTGTGTCATTACTGACGCCCCGTGACCAGAATACTACTTATGACTTGTGTTTTAATATTTGTTGAATAACAGGCCATAGTCAACCACAAAACAGTGATCATTTATTAATTCATTCATCTTTGAAAACCCGCGATGGAGTGAGGGAGCATTGTCTGAACCGCAATGTAGTGAGGGACGGCTGTAGACGGGAACAGATCACTCGGTGAAAACGACGTAACAGACAGAACCACGTGACACCAAAACTTCTTACAACAAAGTGGAATTACTTCTGCGAGTCATTTTGGCGTATGAGACAACAAACTTCGGAGAATGGTGCGAGTCACGCCAATCGAGATATTCTGATATTATGTTGGCTCGTCAGCAACCCTCACTTCTGGTCACGGGACGGCGATGAGGTGGCAAAGGTGCGGTGATGTCATCGTTTTCAGCAAGTAGTCCTTTGCTTGTCTACACGGAAAATGACATGGCAACGTTGCCAGATTTTTCCACTCTGGAAGCCGTTTTAAAAAAAAACGCCAGAACGCCGTTTCCGTGTGGATGAAATGCTGAAACCATAAAATACTTTACCGTTTCCACCTGAAAAAGTTCCCATGTGGACAGCCCCTGTGTCTCCAAGGATCTCCAATTAGGACACATACCTACACTGCAACTCTGCACTTGTCCAACGTAATAGATGCCATACATATATAACATACGATAATGTGACATTAAGGAGCTGAACAGGAGGATACAAACGTATGCTAGCACTAGCATAGCTAACATCATGATGAGTTAGCCCATTTGCTTATGAAAAGCACAACAGGCAAACGTACAGCTCCCACATCTGCAGCTGACTGACCAGTAGTTGGGAGAGCTTTATTTATTTTAAGATGTCTGTAAGCTGTGTACTTGGGAGAGTCAGAGGCGCTATCATGTCCCCAAGGAAGGAAGTTTTTCCTTCCAGATGGCATGAAAACCTCCAACTTCAAAAGCGAGAGTTTGAGGGACTCTTCTCTCAAAAGTTGATTGCTTTTTTTCTCATGTTTGGTGCTCATAAACAGGATTATATCGCTGATAGAACATCATTCAAAAGTCACTTTTGCATAATAGGGGACCTTTTAAAAAGACTGCATTGAAGTGAAAATATTGAATGACATCTGCTTTAAGATAAAGTAGAAAACATGACTTGAATCACATGCTAATTATTGGCTGACTGATGATGCGTGATGGTCACACAGGAGCATTTTCATGAGCACATCATGAAAAAGTGATGAATGAGAATGACTTGAGTACCTTTGTCATGTTTGCGGAGATGTTCGTGAAGCTTCCTCCTTCCTTTAGACTCCACTTTCCCGCTCTCGCTGTTGTTGTTGTTTTCATCGGCGTCATCCATCATGTCGCCATATTTGTTATGGTCATAAACTGCGGAGAAACGCTGCGCTTCTTTGTCAACATCATCATAATCAGCAGATGTTAGGCTGTGGTTGGTTTCAGCAGATGTCAGCTCAAGGTCAACTTTGTGGATTGGAGGCTCCACCTCATCTTCTTCTTCATGCTCTTCCTCATCATCTGTGATGACGTCTTTACTCTCCTCCTCCTCCTCCTCCTCTCCATCTTCATCTACTGTTATTATTGTCTCCTCCTGCTCCTCCTCATTTTGGTGATCTGATGTTGTTGCGGACTCCTCATCTTCATCTGCTGTTAATGTCTCCTCCTCCTGCTCGTCATCTTCAGTTGTGATCGCCTCCTCCTCTTCCTCATCTACTGTTGTGGTCTCCTCATCTTCGTCATCTGATATTATTGTGGACTCCTCATCTTCATCTGCTGTTAATTTCTCCTCCTCCTGCTCGTCATCTTCAGTTGTGATCGCCTCCTCCTCTTCCTCATCTACTGTTGTGGTCTCCTCCTCCTCCTCATCTTCATCATCTGATATTATTGTGGACTCCTCATCTTCATCTGCTGTTAATGTCTCCTCCTCCTCCTCATCTTCATCATCTGATATTATTGTGGACTCCCCATCTTCATCTGCTGTTAATGTCTCCTCCTCCTCCTCATCTTCGTCATCTGATATTATTGTGGACTCCCCATCTTCATCTGCTGTTAATGTCTCCTCCTCCTCCTCATCTTCGTCATCTGATATTATTGTGCACTCCTCATCTTCATCTGCTGTTAATGTCTCCTCCTCCTCCTTCTCATCATCTTCAGTTGTGATTTCCTCCTCCTCATCTTCATCTACTGTTGTGCTCTCCTCCTGTTCGTCTCCCTCATCTGCTGTTGTTGGTGTCGCCTCCTCTTCCTCTTCCTCCTGCTCCATACCATCATCTAAAGTTGTCTCTTCTTCATCCTCCTCCTCCTCATCTTGTGTTGTAGTCTCCTCCTCTTTCTCCTCCTCATCTTCATCCACTGTTATTGTGTCCTCAGCTTCCTCCTTCTCATCTACGGGTGTTGTCTCGGTCTCCTCCTCCTCCTCATCTACCGTTGTTGTCTTAGCGTCCTCCTTCTCCTCATTTTCAGTTGTGATCTCCACCTCATTATCTACTCCTGTTGTCTCCTCTTCTTCCTCTTCATCGTCATCTTCGGGTGTTGTGTCCTCCTCTTCCTCCTCATTGTCATCTTCAGTTGTGGTCTCCTCATTTTCCTCCTCCTCCTCCGCCTCATCAAGTATTGTGTCCCCTTCCTCTTCCTCCTCATCTGTTGTTGTCTCCTCCTCCTCTTCATCTTCATCTCCTGTTACGGTCTCCTCTTCCTCCTCGGCTGTCTCCGCCTCCACAACTAATGTTGCTGTCTCCACAACTTCCTCCTCCTCCTCATCTAATGTTGTCTCCTCCTCTTCCTCCTCATTGTCGTCTTCAGTTGTAGTCTCCTCGTCTTCTTCCTCCTCCTCTAGTGTTGTGTCCTCCTCTTCCTCCTCACCTTTTATTGTCTTTGCCTCCTCATCATCCTCGGTTGTGTCCGGCTCCTCCTCCTCCTCCTCATCTAATGTTGTCTCCTCTTTTTTCTCTTCCTCCTCCTCCTCATCATTTACATTTTTCTCTGCCTCCTCCTCATCTATTTGTGTTGTCTCCTCTTCTTCCTCCTCCTCATCTTCCTCTTCATCTCTGGGCTCCTCCTCCTCCACTAATCTGACTTGAGCATCTTTGGTCTCCTCCTCTTTCACCACAACTTCTTTATCTGTTTCTTCACCCATCTCCTCCTCTGTTCCTTCCTTTTCTACGTCAACACCCTCTGTGTCCTCCTCATCTTCATCCTTCCCTGTTTCCTCCTCCTCTTTGTCCTCTCCCGGTGATGCTGAAGCCTCCTGTGATGCTTCCTCTGTGTCTTTAGCGGCGATCATCATGTCTGCAACTGCACCAGCAGCTCTTAGCATGGCGTGACATGTTTAACGCACACGTGAGGAACATGTCCAAGGTACACGGGTGATGAGATGAAATGAGGCACGCATTTATTGCCAAAACAGTCTTACATGCTTCACATTAGTGAGAGAAATACATAAATATGCTTGAGCAAGCGCTTGTACAGGAGATGCTTGGACAATGCATTGCTTCATTCCAAAAATTGCAATTACAAAGTACACAAGACCTCAGGACAACAATCTGAAGTGTAAATGTGAGAAACAATACATTCATCTCACCATACTGTAAATCAGCGTGTACCACAGGTATGCTGCATACGAGGTAACGTTGGTCATGCTGGGTGTTGTAATTGTTATTAATAATGCTATTATTTGGGCCGTGCATCAAAACATGACAGACGTTTTACATCAGTTTCAGGTTAGATCATGTCCATCTGCTGTCTGTGCAGCATGTCACACTTGGCAAACTAAAGGTAAATCAGTGTAAAACAAATAAACCTTTGTGTGTGTGAACCTCCAAAGTCAAATGCCCCCAAAGGTTGTACAATTTCCCAAATTCACTGGAAAAATCTGCCTCAAAGGTCAAACAAAACTTTTCATCTGAACCCCAGCCCTAACCCAATACCCTGACCCTAGCCCTAACCCTAACAAGTGCTCTAAGCCTAAACTACACCTACACCTACACCTATACCTACACCTATACCTACACCTACACCTACACCTACACCTATACCTATAACTAACCAAACCTCAACCTTAACCTCAACTCGAACACTGAAACTAAAGGTTATAAGGTGGGACAGTGGAATGAATGAACTTTACTTTGTTTCCTATGGAAATCAGAACAAGTTGGAAGTCAAGCAACATCATCGTGTTCTACTTTAGAGGTTCCGCTGTAGCAACTGTTGGTGTTTGTGTTGACGTGTGTCAATAAAACAACATAGCATCGTCTTACCTTTTACATACGGCGGCAGAAATTCACCTGCAATTTCAAACATCATTATTTTACACCCACACAGTACAGTATGTGCGTTTCGGCAACTAAAATCCGGCCTTACCTTTGCGTCTCACCATGTGTCTGTCAGAGTGGGATGCTACACTTTCATCTAAATGAAAAATTCATTTCAAATAAATGTAGTTTACTTTGTAATGATACTAACGACAAGTAAATTCAGAAGTATAAAAAGTGTAAAAACCTTTTTCAGGGATGACATTTACAGCTGGGGTAGCAAGTGATTCTCCTAAAAAAGACAAAAAAAAGATTTAGTAAATGTAGAAAATTTTAATCATTACATAGTTATTATGTCGTCACCAGTGTTGCTGTGGTCAGGGTTTTATGCTGCCGATTTCGATACCGATTATCCATGAGTGGGATCGGCTGCTACTGATACCGATCACATGGTTTAACGAGAGTTTTCAATTTATTTATGGGCCAGGGCCGCCATTAGCCCCTGGAAAATAGGTAATTATTTAAAAATTAACTTTTGGGCCAATTTTTTTGTTTTGTTTGTTTTTTTGCCTTTTATTTGTATGAAACTTTTGTACTGTTTGACACAAACCTGAATTTAATTTGATGCATGTTTTGCAGTAATACGAATACCATAGATGGGAAATAAATTGTTCGATGATTCATTTTTTTACTTCAAGATAACAAAATTAACAGAATAAAATAATACAAATAAATATCTTTATTAAATAGAAATCTGTCCTGCTTAACTTTAAACAGAATAAATTCAGTGTCCAGGTAGCAGGTCTCTAACTTTCATCACTACTAGAGCTGTCAATTGTATTGTATTGATCGAAGCATTCCCAATAGCCACCAGGTACCATAATAGGTACATGAGATGCAATATATGTGTTAACCAATCAGAGGCCAGAGGATTGCCACTGTTACAGCTGAATCCATGTTTACATACACATTAGAGAAGAAGCTACACAATATAGCAGCTTGGAAACATGTTCGTAAGTCATTGAGCATTTGTGGAATGACTATAAAACGTTGAGGTGATCTGTATTACATCTTCCAAAGCGTTTTAACAACCACTCACAGGGGGCGTCACAAATGCCACCTAATGGCTGCCGCTCTTGTATTGGATGAGGTGTTCCTAATATTGTGGGCATTGTGCGATGATGGACATGCCTACCTACCTTGATCCCCCACAATCATGCTGGACATATATGCCACAAACAAGTCCTTCTTGTCCGTCAGCTCCAGCATGGCGTCTTCCATCACTTTCATCGGGTCAAAGGTCACATCGGGCAAGATTCCTGTTTAAAAACAAACAAAACAAAAAAAAAAAACATTGATGTCACAGCCTTCTAGCCCAGAGGTGTGTGTGTGTGTGTGTGTGTGTGTGTGTGTGAGGGCAACCGACCTTGTTCGCCTATGAGCGAGGCAGAGATGGCGTCGACCAGCATGTGGTACTGTTCTGCGATGATATCGCCGGTCCTCTTTAGCGCCGCAGAGGGACTGAACACGACAACTTCCTGGATGTCTGATGGATGACAGGTCAAAGTGATTAGTGGCTAGCTGTTGCAATACTTGTAGCTAGGCCTGTCACGATAACAAATTTTGCTGGTCGATAATTGTGCTAAAATTTATCGACAATCGATAATTTCAACCTTTTTTTTTTTTTTTTTTTAAACCACATTATAATTTGGTGCCACACGGGGTCTAGTGGTTACCATGTTGGCCACGCAGTCAGGAGATCGGGAAGGTCTGGGTTCAAATCTCCTTTGGGCATCTGTGTGTGGAGTTTGCATGTTCTCCCCGTGCGTGTGTGTGTTTTCTCTGGGTACTCCGGTTTCCTCCCACATTCCAAAAAACATGCATGTTTTAAGTTAATGGGCGACTCTAAATTGTCCATATGTATGAATGTGAGAGTGAATGGTTGTTTGTCTATATGTGCCCTGCAATTGGGTGGCGACCAGTCAGCTACTAAGTCAGCTGGGATAGGCTCCAGCATACCTGCAACCATAGTAAGGATAAGCGGCATAGAAGATGGATGGATGGTTGATCATTTGGTTTATTATTATTCAATGATCATTTTGTCATGTTTCCGGCACTAGATGGCACTAAGCATGGTGTACCTTAGGCACAGAAGCCGCCTACAAGAACACGAATGGCGGGACGTCACCACGCCACAGACCAATCCTACTCATGGTGTCAAAAGAACCACACACAGCAACGCAATAGGTGGATAAAAACGGAGAAGGCAGTGAGCTAAAATGCAATATTACTGATATCTCCCAGGCGATTCCTGCTGTTGGCTTTTCAAATGTTGGCTTTTCAACAGTATTGAAAGGTTGCAAGGTAGCGAGCGACTATGAACGCGCACCATTTTGCGATGTTTCATTTAATATTTATTGCGCCGATCAAACACGGCGGTAAGTCTTGACTGTTGGGAAGAAGGCTTTGCTTCACATCCACACTTCACATCGGTGGCGTCCGGCTTAGAAACGATGACTTTTGTGCCTCCATTCATATTCGCGTCTGCTAGCTAACTGCTTGCACTCCATGTACTGTACGCAGCCCCCGCCTCCACCACTGGGAAAAAAAGGCTCAACAGGCTCCCTGAGAAGATGCTCGCTCTCTTCTGTGTTCATTTCATACGGCGCCAATGAACACAGATACATGCAGAGTGAACCCAGATGGACACGTAAATGTCAATTTACGTGTACATTTTATGTACATTTACGTGTACGTAAAAATAAATGTCAAATGTCAATTTATCGAGGGCTCATAATTTTTTTTTTAATCATCATAAATCGATATATCCATTATCGTGACAGGCCTGCTTGTAGCCATACAGCTGCCACATTACACACATACTGTGCCCCAATATACAGTATCTACTTATGCATGTTGACGATAACCGTGTACCTTTAATTGTGTCCAGCGTAACATCCACAATGGAACACAACACATCCTGAAGATGTGCTGCCGTTCCGCTCACAAGCCTGTTAATGACATTGAAGACTTTCCTGCCAATCGCCACCGGGTCAATGAAGCTCAAGTCGGTAGTTCCTGGGGAAAGTCAACACACGTTGGCGCTAAAAGCTAAATTGCATTGTTAAGCTCTCGTTGTAAAGTGATAGCAAGTACTTGTAGTGCTGCAAATAGCTCATAGCCATTAGTGACGCTAGAAGAGCCTGTTTACATGCGCTGGTTGGGACAAATACAGTACCAATAAATCTAACTTTATTTGTATAGCAACTTTTAGCCACACAATGGCCTTCATCATATGTTTTTTTTTAATTATAAACATTTTATTTAAAAAGGTTTTAAATTTTTTTAATTCCTTTGTCAGTTGAGATAAAACAGCAGGTCAGAATATACTGCCAATAAATACAATCATTCAAATAAATCAGATTATGTAAAAAAAATAACATAAAAAAACGTTTCCTAGCTAAAAGAAAATAAATAAAAATAAGAACATTGTATAATTGCTGGGAGCGCCACTCACATTAAAATAAACTAGGAGTTAAAAAGTAAAATATATATATATACAGTATAGAGCTATTCCCAATTAGTCAACAACTATTTTGGTCATCGATTAGTCGTTTTTTAAATTTAAATATGTAAATATCCTCTGATTTCAGCCTCTCAAATGTGAATATTTTTTAATTTCCTTTGTCATCCATGAAAGCAGACCTATTATCTTTGTTTTTTGGCCAAAACAAGATATTCACACACATCAGCTTTGATTTTTTTAAAACAATGATGGGCATTTTTGCCTCTTTTGTGATATGTTGCAGACCCAACCACTAACTGTAGGTGTCTGCTTCATATTAATTTGGTCCATCTAACAAGCTTCAGATTAACTGACTAAGAAAATGATCATGATTGTATTTTTGTGTATTTATTGTTTTACTGGAGCGATTTGACAAACCAAAAAATTTACATATTTTATTAGTTAACATTATTTTAACAGAATCTTCAAGCGGCAACCTGGTGTTTGTGTGTTTACAGTATTTGCTCTGTCAGTTCAAATCTTCTATTTCTGAATAAAGAGGCGGGAATTAAAAATGTGTTTTTTAAAAATCTGATTCATCGATTAATCAGCTATTAATATAATTGTTAGTTGCAGCCCTAATACAGTATACTGTATAAATAAATAAATTGGATAAATGTATTACCAAAACTTAGGAAGAGTAAATTCAAAAAATTAAATAAAAAATATTATATAGCTAAAATAAATAAATTACAAAAAAAATTAGGAAGTAAGTTTAATAAGAATTAGTTGAATTATTTTTAAATGTGTACACTAGTAAGGAATTCTGCTAAAATAAATGAAAATAAAGCAAAAGTAGAAATGAACTGCTGAAAAGAATGGTAACATTTTTTTTGTCCCTGTTCAAATAAATCAAAATTAAAGACATTTTTTAAAAATATGTTAAGTTAGTTTCTACGGTATATTTTATATATATATATATATATATATATATATTCAAGATTCAAGATTTCAAGAGAGTTTTATTGTCATGGGCATGGTAAAACAGCAGTTATACCATGCAATGAAAATCTTATTCTGTTCATTCTCCCAAGGAAAAGAAAGAAAAACACAAGAAAGAATAAGAACATATATATATATATATATATATATATATGTTATATATATGTTATATATACATGTATTTAGTCATATATACATGTTTATTTTAGCAAAACACTATGGCAAATGATGAATGAAAAAATAAGCAGCAGGTACCTTTGACAGTATTCTTAATGTTGTCTATGCAGACGTCCATCATTTCCTGCATGCTGCCTGTTAGTTTAGTGACGGTGTCGTTTGTAATGCTGATGACGTTCCTACCAAACGCCACAGGGTCCAAAACATTGATGTCAACAATTCCTGAGGAAAGAAACATGTTTTTTGAAGGTGTCATTAGCTGTTTAAAACACTCCTGTAGTTCAAATACCTTTAATGAGATCTAGAAGTGAGTCCAAGATACGGCAGAGGAACTGCTGGATGGAGGTCATCAGGCCACACATGAAGTCATTGATGTGGGAGAAGACATCTCGGCCTATCAGCACTGGATCCATGAAGCTCAAGTCTATTCGTCCTGGCAGGGCGCACAACACACAGTAAGACACACTTATTTTTAAATAGATTCATTTTGGGGGGGGCTTCAAAATCGGAATGTCAAAGTAATTTTTTCAAAGAAGTGCCCTATGAAAGGACAAAAATCACAGAATATGGTAGAAATACACAATAACGTGAAATTACGCCCCCTAGTGACTGAAAATAGCATTGAAATTGACAGCGCAAACTGATCGCCTGACGTGCCATAATCTTCCAGCAAGCCATAATCTTTGCTGTTCTATCCATAGACACGTTTCATATCAATAAACAAAATATTCACAATATAATATGTGCTAAAAACATAAGGCAAAAAGCTATATTTTGATGTTTTTGTTAGCTAGTTAGCCAGTTAGCTATGTGGAGTCTACAGCTCTACACAAATCCTGTCCAAAATATTATTTGATCTTAAAAAAATCTTAATGTTAAAAGAAAGTAAGATAGTTAGTTTAAAAACAGCTTAATAGAAAGCATGAGTGGTGAGAGTTTCAATTACCTTTCGTTAGCTCGGTTATTTTGCTAGCATGTTAGATACCTGTATCTAAAAGGATTTCCATTAAGATTAGCGAACGGTGTATTTGTGTGATTCCGAGCTGCTGTATAGCATGTGGGCTATAGAGGGCAGTAATGTTCGGCATTCCGGGTTAGAGCAAACTTTAGTAGATAGATTTGTAGAAGAAGAAAACCAGGACGCGTTGCAGTGTTTGCGGGGTGTTTAGCATCTGCCTGTAAGACAGTGCGTGCTCTGTGTATTCTGCAAATAAATTATTTACAGCCATCCTGACGTTGAGATATTCAGCTGCCATTACAGTATCATTAAAGAGCTTATTAATTAGCATATCCGAGCGCGGAAAGCGCGAGGCGTTGGGTTAGATATTTTTAGTTTAAAAAAGAGCTTAATATGTAGTACTTTTAAGTGCAAAGAGCATGAGAGATGAGAGATTATGTTTCAGTGAACTTTAGCTGGCGTGTTTCTTAGATTTCCTTTCAATATAAGCATGACATTTACTTCCTATTGTAACGAACTGTTGGTGTTGTGCTGTGTTAATCTGTAGATTGTGATGTTCGTGAACGCACCTTGCTGTTACAGCGTTATTGGTGGATAAAGAGGAAGTGTGCACGCTGAACTGTGCTCCTGGTTGGCATTGAGCACCCCTTTTGGCGTGAAGGTTGTAAATAAAACTTTAAAAGAGTGTCAGACTCTCTAAAAATGCTACAATATGTAGAATTTCCCAGTGTAAAACCCCTGAGGTATTAGTTAATTGCTTTATGAACAGTTAGCTGAATGAAATGTACATAACCACTTTCCACAAACATATACCCTACCAATCAAAGTTTAGACACATTTTCTCATTAAATATTATGAACAAATGCATCCGAACTTTTGACAGGTTCTGTATCTTGTGCACATGCTGAGGAAGAACCTCTTCAATTTTGGTGCAGATAGTGGTAAAGTTGCAAAACAAGAAATATGTTTTCCCCGTTACAGTCCATGTCCATCGGGGCCCAGATTTTAGTTCATTTGAAATGTCCAATTTACAGACCCGTGTTTATGTAGGATATAGTGTCCAACGTAGCGTCCACAGCAGCACACAGTGTGTCCCTGATGGATGCCACCACTCCGCACACACAGTCGTCAGTTGAATGGAAAAGTCTTCTGCCAAAGACCACAGGGTCTACATAGCTCAGGTAGAAGTTTCCTGGATGTTGCAGGGAGAAGTTTACTTAAATGATAATATCATCATGAAACAGTGTAAAGTATATGGTGAAAACATGCAAGCTTGTACCCTCTTCATCTGATAAATATTGCACAAATCCATCTTTTGCCTCTGCTATTTCTTCCACTGCATAGGCAGCTGCAGACATGGGGTCACTTAGGTCGGGGGCGCATTCTGGAACCACAAAAAACAGTCACCAATAGCAGAAACGCAACAAAACAGATTCTGTGTGTATGCACGCTGAGCACCTTGGAACTTGTTGACCAGACTGGACACCTCCTCCACGGCGTCGTGCATGGCTTGGACTGGGTCTGACATGATGTGCTGAATGTCTACGTCAGAAATGATCATTATTATTAGTATTATTATTAATGTTACTTGTGTTTTTGTCACCTACCAGGTACTGCCTTGTACTCCACGAAGTCAAACATCACCACGCCCACCACCAGCCAGGACAAGAGAGCAGCCAGCGCGATGAGCAGCTCCACAGACACTCGCAGCTTGTTCAGTACAACCCACACTTTGGATTTCACAGAGCCAGCTGGGGATCCATCGGACCCGGAGGCCGACGCGGTTTTGGCCCCTTTATGGAAGCAAAAACAACAATTATATTTTTTAAAAACCAGAGACATGGCTTTCAAAATAACGGAAGTTAGTGTAGCAGGTTGGAAAATGTGTTTTTCTTTATTTTTTTCAAGCTGCTGTTGGGAAGGCCTGCTTGAAAATACAAATTAAAACTTTTTTTTTTACACTAAATAAGCTAACTCCACCATATGTCTGTGAAGATGACACTATCCCAACTTTATTTATAAAGCACTTTAACAACCGCAGTTGAAGACAAATATCTGAGATCACTAAAATATAGACAAAATAAACATAATCAATAAAAATTGCATCATTATGATACATATTTTTATGGCATTCTATTACTTTTCAATTATTTTAAGATGCATTTTTTTGCCATTCATGTTTTTTTTTATTAAGTGTGCCCACTTATCCTCACTTCGGTCGCAGGTATGCTGGAGCCTATCCCAGCTGACTTCGGGCGACAGGCGGGATACACCCTGAACTGGCCACCACCCAATCGCAGGGCAGATATAGACAACAAATCATTCACACTCATATTCATACCTATGGACAATTTAGAGTCAGCAATTAACCTAACATCCATGTTTTTGGAATGTGGGAGGAAACCGGAGAAAACCCACGCACGCACGAGGAGCACATGCAAACTCCACACAGCGATACCCAACGGAGATTTGAACCTGATCTCCTGACTGTGTGGCCAACATGCTAACCACTACGCCACCGTGCGGCCCTTAAATGTTAAATATTTCAAATGAATGCTCATTTATTATATTACTCCTGTTGTAAGTATAAAACATTTAGCATTTGAATTGGAACAATTATTGTGTCGTTTTGTCTCATGCTAATACAAAAGCTTAGTTAAATATTATTCAAATTAAATGTATTTTCATTTTACTCTATTTTGTTGTGTGTCTGTGTTATGGCATGTTTATTTCATTATCATACAGTATTTTTTATTCGTCCAATTCCAAAGCATAAGAGAATCACTGTCGTAACAAAAAAACAGCCTTTTTAGCCCAGATGCACTACTCCTAGTAGCCGCCTAACGTCGCTGTTTCGCAACAATTTAGTGAGCGCCATCGAGGCCTGAAGGTTCATTACTCATTACTTCATTTTGCGGAATTAGATTTTTTTTTCTTTTAAGCAAATCCCACAAAATATGAGTCATTTGAAAAAAGAACAGCTATTAAGTCTCATGTGGCTGCAGAGTCCTTTGCTAATGCTCATGACACATGATAGCATGTATTTATAGCAAGGTACTTTCAACACAATTTGCCCACGAGGACACACTCTACCAAAACAACCTCTTATTACTAGATAACACGTATTTAATGCTAATATCATAAGCTGCACATACGCACATGCAGTACAACTCTGAAATACAACCAACCTCCCAATGTGGGAATATTATTTTTTCCATATTAAAATTGGAATAAGTGGGTACAGATTCGGGAATATTGATACTATATCTTAACAATGATGATTTTTGGAGCCATTGATTGCATTCTTTACATTTTTAACAGTTTCTAAGTGGTGTAAATGCTTGATCTCATAAAGGTATCTTGTCAAAGTCTTTAAGAGTGCACCCAGTACAGGAGTTTAGGGCCTGAAATGAGTCCTACCGTCAGCCATGTTGACGTATCCACTATTTCAGTTAGAATCCTTTTGGTTTTGGCCCAAAAGTGATAGTAAATGTCCTATTATTCCATGGCTGGCCACTTCTTCTTCTTCTTTGTCTTCTTCAGGGTAATAAAAGATCCGTTAAAGAAGTGAAGTTTACGGGTGGATGTGGAGCTGCCAGTGTGCAGGCATTGCCGAGGCAGGTGAGGGAGGGGTGTTGGGTGCACAGTTGGGTAAAATAGAGGGTCAAGAAAAAGCATGCGGCAACACATCGAGGTAACTTTACCCTCTGACGGGTTATTCTTAGCCGGGTGGCTCTCACAGGCCTTTTTTGGAGGTCAGAAGGGGGTGGAGGGGTGTAGGGTGGTTGCTAGGGGTTTGGATCATCTACCAGAGAGAGAAATGAGCGCCCCTATTGGTCAAATCGGATTTACACTCTGACTTTGATGTACAGTAAGCCACAATTGATATTTATTTCAATTTCAGTGCATCATGCTGACAGCTGGTTTTTATTTTGTTAAACAAAGTCATCGAAATATTAGAAAAGGCTTTCAATATGACGTATGCACATGTACATGTACGTACATACTGTACATGCATACATAGATACTGTACGTACAGACATACTGTGCAAAGATAGCACTGTAGCACTTTATAGCAAAAATGATATACTTTATAAAGAGTCTTATTTGGGGTGAGGTATTTGTTAGATATTTGGATGTTTATATCAGGCAGGAGTGCTCAAATGGTCTCAACGTGGGACCTACATTTTCCAAAGGTCATTAAGTCAGGACCCACTTTTATTGAAGTAATTTTTAATTTGTACTTATTTGTATTATTTTGTAAACTTTTATTGAAGTAATTTTTAATTTTTATGTATTTTTTATTATTTTGTAAACTTTTATTGAAGTCATTTTTATTTTTTATTAATTTTTATTATTTTGTTAACTTTTATTGAAGTCATTTTTTAATTTTTATGTATTTTTTATTATTTTGTAAACTTTTATTGAAGTAATTTTACATTTTTATGTACTTTTTATAATTTTGTAAACTTTTATTGAAGTCATTTTCCATTTGTATTTATTTTTCATTATTTTGTAAACTTTTATTGAAGTCATTTTTATTTTTTATAAATTTTTATTATTTTGTAAACTTTTATTGAAGTCATTTAACACTTTTATTGATTTATTTTATTGTTGTTTACACTTTTAAGTCATTTTTTATGATGATTATTTATTTGTGTTATTTTTACCCATTTTATTTAAGTCATTTTTATATTTATTCATTACTTTATTCATCTATTTTATTTTATTTCTATTTTTATACTTTTATTTAGGTCAAACCAAGCTAATGTATTAGTTTTTAAAAAATTGCCTGTCATCTTTTGAAACATGAATACACATAATTACACAACCAAAGTGCATTTTAGAGGAATTTATTAAGGCATTTTATCAACGAAATGAGGAAGCACATGATAAATGCATGCATACAAACATGAACATCAAAAAGACCACAAAATCAGATATTTCACTCACAACTGTGCCATGAACATCTACCGAGGAGGAAGATGAAGACTAAAGGAGGAAGACTGAACTAAAAACAGTCAAAATAAGTCAGACATGTTGTACCTGTATATTACATATTGGAATGTTTTGACGCGCTGCCTGACCCATAAGATCCCTGAAAGTGTTATTTTGGGTGAGGCATTTACTGTGTTTATAATGTATGGTGTCTATGCGAGTGGAGGTCACAGTTGGAGGAAATATTGTATACCGCTGTTCATTTGATCATCTTCGACCTTGTATTGGTGCACTTTGGTTGTGTTTTGGGGCTACAGTAATAATAAGACAGGTTGTATTTTTTTTAAGGTGCTGCAGGGACAGGCCTGATGATGAGGGCGAGCTCCACGGGCACGGGAGGAGGAACAAACCTCTCCTCTCTCGACAGACGCAGCAACAGATCGTCCGTGTCCTGTGGCCAGCGGTAAACCCGCGTGTTCTGAAGCCATCCAGGGACGTGCTTCTGTGTGTGGACATTGCACGGAGGAGCGTGAAGTAGGGGGTGCTTAATAAAAACAAAGATCAAAAATCTCACCTGCGAGGTGTTGAGGAAGAGAACTGGGATGAATCTGAAGTTCAGGCTGCCTTTTTGGATGAATTCATGCTGCATCTAAAGGACGAAAAGGAGCATTTGTCACAGGTGCTTTCAAGTGGACGCCTCATCCAAATATCTCTCACCAAGGTGTGAATGTATTTGGTGTGCAGACCGCGACTGTCCTCAACGCAACCTTCGATGTCCGCCTTGTACCTCGGACTGATGGCGACAATGACGGGGGTGGATGGCTGGTATACCAAAACACACAATTAACAGTGAAACATCATCACATCACATCACATTGTCATGCTTATAACCTAAGAATATAGATTTGTATGTTTGTACGTTTGTACATTTGTACATTTGTACACCACACATTTGTACACCTACACCCTTACCATGTCATCTGTCATCTATATATATATATATATCTATATATATATCTATATATATATCTATCTATATATATATATATATATATATATATATATATATATATATATATATATATATATATATATATATATATATATATATATATTTTAAAGGTATATTTTTAAGGTATATATATATTTTAAAGGTATGACTTTTTTTGACCGGTAAAAATATAGAATTTCCCATTTTCATACTTATTTTCATACTTATTTTCATACTTATTACATAATTTTCTGGGGTGAAATACAAAAGTTATTTGTATTTTTTATTTGTATTATTTTATTAATATGACTGGAGTAAAATGATGACTTTCCAAGTTATTCCTATTTTTAAAATGATTATTTTTACATGTTTTTTGGGTGGGTAAAAGTTCACGTTATTGATCTTTTTATTGATATTGTTTCGTACGTTCTGGGTAAATATGTAGAATTTCCAAGTTATTGGTATTGATATTATTATTACATAATTTCTGGGGTTAAAAATATAGAATTTTGTTATTTTTATTAATATTATTACATAATCTTTTGAGTAAAAATGTTGAATTTGCAAATTATTTGTATTTTTATTAATATTATTTCATAATTTCTGGGGTAAATATTTAGAATTGCCAAATTATTGATATTGTTATTAATATTACATAATTTCTGGCATAGAAATATAGAATTTCTAATTTTTTTCTTTTTATTAATATTTTGACATGCATTTTCTGGGGTAAAAAGTGAATTTCTAAATTGTTCCAATTTTTATTATTGTTAATAAAAAATGTTCTGGGGTAAAATGTTGAATTTTCAAGGTATTTATTATTATTATTACATAATTGTCTGGGTAAAAATGTTGACTTTCCAAGTTATTATTAAGTTTTTATCAATATTATTATGTCATTTCTTGGGTAAATATGTAGAATTTCCAAGCTATTGGTAGTTAGGTTTGTATTTTTATTAATATCATTACATAATTGTCGGGGGTAAAACTGTTGAATTTTCAAGGTATTAGTATTTTTATTAATATTATTAAATAATTTTATACGGTAAAATACTGACTTTACAAGGTATTTGTATTTTTAATAATATGATGGGAGTAAAATGTAGACCTTCCAAGTTCTTCCTATTTTTATTATTATTATTACCAAATGTTCTGGGGTAAAATGTTGCATTTGCAAGTTATTTATTATTATTATTACATAACTGTCTGGGTAAAAATGCTTTTTCCAAGTTATTATTAAGTGTCATATTAATGCCATTCCTTGGGTAAAAATGTAGAATTTCCAAGTTATTGGTATTGTTATTATTATCACATAATTTCTGGGGTAAAAACATCTAATTTCCCATTTTTGTATTTTTATTAATATTATTATTTAATTTTCTGGGATAAGATTTCCAAGTTATTTGTATTTGTATTATTTTTATTGGAGTAAAATGTAAACCTTTGAAGTTATTTGCACTTTAATGAATATTATTACATCATTTTCTGAGATAAAATATTTAATTTACAAGTTATATGTATTTGTATTTAATATTATTACCTTTTTTGGGGGTTATTTGTATTGTTTATTAATACAAGCGTGTCATTTTCTGAGGTAAAAACATTCAATTTCAGGTGTTTGAATGTTGACTTTTGGGTGATGAATGTTTGTTTTCCCATTCGGATGTTGAAATAAAAACGTCCACTTACGTCTTTGAGGAAGGTGTCCTCCCACTCGGTGTCGTCCACGTCTGTGCAGGTCTGATCCACCGTGCCAGTCTGTGCAGTTCAAATCACGGTGTGGCTTTCTGTTATTTGTGTTACTGAGATGTTCGTCCTCATGAATGAAAAGAGGCTTACAGCCGGTTGGAAGCCATGTTTGGAGAGGACATCAACGAGCGCGATCATCTCAGAGGACGAGTCGGAGGAGTAGGTGATGTAAATGTTTCCTGAAAACAACAGAAATCTAAAGGACGATCTATGATACGACCTTTGAACCAAGTCACATTAAGACTCACTCTGCTCTGCGTCTTTGCTTTGTCTCTTCTCGTGCGCGTGTGACGAGGAGGACGCCGCCGCCATCGCCGTCTCACACGCGGCCACGCTGGTGGTGGCGCTGACCTTTGACACAACCCCTTCAGGCGGCACGGAGAACTGCGGGACGTTCACCGAAACTCTCGCCTCACTGTCACATCGTATCCTGATGGACGTTGGAGGCAAAATGCTAGTAAATGGTGTCTGAAGTTCACGCTTTGTGGTTTTCTGACCAGTTTTGGGTGGCCGAGAGGTCTCTGTGCTGACGGCAGGGACAAGAGTGACGACATAGAAGCGCTGGACTCGAGTCTTCACACCTTCTGTCTCCTGCAAAGCCATGGAACATCACATCCAAACAAGGGTGAAGCTCACATTAGCACTGGCGAAGATCATCACACAATATTACCTCTACGGAAGTAGCATGAAGATAAAGCATCATCAGTCAGCTCCGTCAGTCATGATATTCAAAAAGAAATGAAGTAAATATTACAAATGCTATGTAGCAATATAAAATATACATTCTGTTCTTTTTATTTTTTCCTAAAATAAATAGAAAAGAATAGAAAGGATGTAATATACAATAAATAATAAAAACAAATAAATAAGCTATTTTAAAATGATTAATATTCCTTATAACAACAATCAAATGCTACTTCAAGTAATTACTTTGTTATTGTTAATATTCTTATATCTGTCACTATGTCACAAATTGAACATAAGAAACAAGTGATCCTATCTGATTATGCTAATATAATTATTATTATATATCATCACCCTACTGCTAATACTAATACAATTACAAATTAACAAAATAAAATATAAAAATATATCATCATAATGAATAGATTAATTATATATTAATAATAATAATACAAATAATAATAATAAATGTAATAACACTTAATAATAATAACAATAAAACTACATAATTTTATAATTTTATAATAATAGTAATAGTATTAGTTATTATTATTATTATTATTATTATTATTATTATTATTATTATTATTATTATTATAGTATATAATAACAATAGTAATAATAATCATAATTGTAATATACTTAATAATCATCATGATACTAATAAAATATGTTTTTATAATAATGATAATAATTATAATAATATTTATAATAATAATAATTATTATTATTTATAATAATAATAACATGTGTATTATTAATAATGTTATTAATTATTTATATTGTTCTAATAATAATATATCATACCAATAGTAATTATAATAATAACTATTATTATTGTTATTATTAAATATAAAATGTAATAATACTGAATAATACTAATACAATATTATTTAATAAGAATACGAATAAGAACAATAATATAATAATAATTAGTGTAAGTATTGATAATACTAATAAAAACAATGATAAATTAACAATGTTAATATATTCCAAAGCTCCATGTTGCGTTGTTACCACAGTCTTGCATATGGTGGTCAGGTAGTGGAAAGGGGCTGAAGAGGAGCATCTTCTCAACAGATCTCAGCGGCAAAGGAGGTTCAAGTTGCAGCTCTTCATTCTCCGGACGCTGCCAAAAAGAGAGGCTGTCCATCCTGTCGACAAGCGGAATAAGACAGTTCAACATAACAATGTGGAACCTGCAGTAACGGACAATAATCACACACCTTTGCTTGCTATCAGCAGGACTCTTTGCACTCCCCTCCTTTGTGCACAGACTTGTGTCTCTCTGTTATATGCAAATTCCCCATGCTCCTGCTGCGTCCAATCACAGCCCTGCAAACAGTCTCAAGCGTGTTGCAGGGCCAGATCATCCAGAAAGGCTTCACTTGGGGGCGGAGTTCATTCATGACACCGTCCAAAAAATGTTTACCTCATATAATTATGACCGCATGACCTCTTTGCTGTGTGTGCGTGCGTGTGTGTGTGTGTGTGTGTGTGTGTTTTGGCATGCAAGATGCACAGTTCTGTGCAAAAATCTTGGGACACCACCAGGTTTCTAGCTAGCTTAATTGTGTTTTTATAAGGAAACAGTTAACGTTGGCTGTGCATGCCGTACAGAATATATACAGTATATATGGTACAGTATGCGCCAAATCAAGTCGTAGTTTAATGGGAGATCATAATAAATACTTTACAGCCTTTTGTAATTTATGTGCGTTTGGTTGATTTCTAATATTATAGCATTGTTTAAAAAAAATCAGTTTTTTTTTAAGGCAGCACAGCAAATATGGTGACAAATCTATTATCCTTTTATGATAAGAACATTATTAAAATAATTTAAAAACATATTCAAAATATTTCATTTGTTGGATTATTTTAATACAAATGATTATATTATTATATTTGACATTTTATATACATTTCTTTCATATGTTCATATATGAAATTCATATATATATTTCATATATCCATCTTCTTCTCGGTGGATCTCGAGGCCTTCCCAGGCCAGTTGAGAGACATCGTCTCTCCAATGTGTCCTGGGTCTTTCCCGAGGCCCGCTACTGGTCGGACGTGCCCTGAACACCTCCCCAGGGAGGGCGTCCAGGAGGCACCCTGAACAGAAGCCAAGTCACATTAAGACTCACTCTGCTCTGCGTCTTTGCTTTGTCTCTTCTCGTGCGCGTGTGACGAGGAGGACGCCGCCGCCATCGCCGTCTCACACGCGGCCACGCTGGTGGTGGCGCTGACCTTTGACACAACCCCTTCAGGCGGCACGGAGAACTGCGGGACGTTCACCGAAACTCTCGCCTCACTGTCACATCGTATCCTGATGGACGTTGGAGGCAAAATGCTAGTAAATGGTGTCTGAAGTTCACGCTTTGTGGTTTTCTGACCAGTTTTGGGTGGCCGAGAGGTCTCTGTGCTGACGGCAGGGACAAGAGTGACGACATAGAAGCGCTGGACTCGAGTCTTCACACCTTCTGTCTCCTGCAAAGCCATGGAACATCACATCCAAACAAGGGTGAAGCTCACATTAGCACTGGCGAAGATCATCACACAATATTACCTCTACGGAAGTAGCATGAAGATAAAGCATCATCAGTCAGCTCCGTCAGTCATGATATTCAAAAAGAAATGAAGTAAATATTACAAATGCTATGTAGCAATATAAAATATACATTCTGTTCTTTTTATTTTTTCCTAAAATAAATAGAAAAGAATAGAAAGGATGTAATATACAATAAATAATAAAAACAAATAAATAAGCTATTTTAAAATGATTAATATTCCTTATAACAACAATCAAATGCTACTTCAAGTAATTACTTTGTTATTGTTAATATTCTTATATCTGTCACTATGTCACAAATTGAACATAAGAAACAAGTGATCCTATCTGATTATGCTAATATAATTATTATTATATATCATCACTGAACAGAAGCCCGAGCCACCTCGTGGCTCCTCTCAATGCGGAGGAGCAGAAGCATCAAATTAACATTTGATACCAAATTAACATTTGATACCAGGTTTCCCACTTTGTCTCTCGTTTTCCACACAGTTCAATAACTGATGACATGTTCAATCCACGCTCCTCTTCTGTGGATTACAGCTGCAACATGGCCATTGAAGTTTGTGATGACATTGCAACACATCTCAAGAGAATTTCCTGACGGATGTTGGTCTTCAGGTCCTCAATGATCTGTGGGTTGTTGCAGTACACGCTCCCGACAGGAAGTAGTCTGCGGGAGAAAGATCAGGAGAGTGGGCAGGCCATGGGCTGTCCGTGCGCGCCGTGAGATGAGCCTATCTCCAGGAAAGTACTCGTTGAGGGAATCCAGTGAAACATTTGAGCAATGTGGAGGCGCACCATCCTGCTGGTAAATGATGGTATTCACGTTGACTCACTGCTTTCTCCTAAGAGCTGGAATGAATTTTAGTAAGTATTGTAAAGGAAAATTGTAAGAATTAAAAAAGCGGTACCATTTTTAGGTCCACGCTGTATTTATTTTATGAAGACACAGAGTAAAAAAAAAAGTAAAGAAAACAAGATAGTGCTTTTCAGTCTACAACAGTGATTCTCAACTTGTGGGTCTGGACCCAAAAGTGGGTCGTGAACCCATTCTTGGTAGACTGCAGGCAGGCACTTAAAAACGACAGAAATAAAAAGTTATAAAAATATTTCTCAAAATCACTTTTTATTTATTTTTGTTTTGTAGTTATATTGTTCCACATTTTAATTTGCAATAACTTGCTCCGAAATACATGTTGTGCATGCAATTCTGTGTATTTATGTTTAAAAACAGGACATACATAGCTTTTGAAGGAAAAAAAATAATACTTTGCTTGGTTTGACTGCCAAAACATCGAACTTATCACCACAATCTGTTGTAAGACTTTACGCTCACATAAAACCATTCAAATAACTTTGTGGTGGAGTTACGATCTACCACAAGAAGGAGTTTTGCAACTGTAATACACGAGAATGAAATAGGCGGCTTTATGTCTCTCTGTGTCAAGTAAACACGGAGGAGGTGATTTGCATAAAGTTCAGTCATGTTGGCGTTGTTGCGTGACTGACATGCAATGTGCAACGTCCTCGCATGCAACGTCGCGGCATTGATCAACGTCAGAAAGAAGACTTCAAGATGGCAAGGCTGTTTATTTCAAAGCATGTACAGGTAATAGACAGAGACAATAAATAATATAATAATAACAATAATAATAATAATAACACAGAGACAAAAAACCCCGTAAAGCAACATAAGCACGCACAGGAAGGGTTGGCATGGAACGCCCAGACCTGCAAGACTCTCTGAAACCATGGAAACACGTTTGGTCTGGAACAGGTCTTATCATGACAAAGCACTTTTTTTTTTTTTTTGCTTGCAAGTGAAAGACATTTGGATTGTTCCTCAAAATTCATGAAGCTGAAATGCAATGGATGCACTTTGCATCAGGTGGAAGAGTTCATTAGGCAATTAGTTAGAAAGCAAGTAGAAGGCATTCCCTTACAATAGAAGAGTACTTACTAAAGAGGAAAAGGCAAGAACAGGTGTTATAGTACATCAAAGTTTCCTTGAGAGGAGGAGCGGTAGCGTTATACTCTATTAAGTTAGTGTTAAAAAAACTCAATGGACTGTACTCCCACAAAATGATTTTAATAGTAATTATTAATGCTATTATTTAGGATATTTTCACTGCTCAACAAAAAGCATGTATTTCCATTTTTTTTTTAAATTGGAAATAGTCAATAGAAAGTCAATTACCTGTTTACACCAAAAAAATGGAAATAAAAAGGGGCATAACTGTAAATTGTTCGTTCTTTTTAAATAAAAAAAACAACCGACAATTGCACTACATTTTGTGATTTTTGTCAACAGAAAAAAGTTTTCTCTCTGTATCATTACATTGAGTAACTTATGTAGTTTTGTGTTTTTTTTTAACATTATCCCCCCACCAAATACTTTTTTTCTTCTTCACTTGGCTTGAGATAAAAAATTAAATACAAATTTTGTAATAAAAAAAATAAAATAAAAAAAAAACATTTTTTTTCTTGGATCAAAATGTAAAAACAGTCAGCAGAAAAAAAACTTTTCTTTGTGTTTGGGAAGGAAAAAAATAGAGATTAAAAAAAAAGTATCAATACATTTTGTGAGGATGTTATTTTTGTTACATTTTTTATCCAAGAATACATTTTCTTCTTCTCTTTACTATATCTTTCACATTTTTGAGACAAAAATGTTTTTTGCTTAAACAAAATAAAAAACAAAACTTTGAAACTTAATCAACATACCTTATTTGGGTTTGGAATGAACTTTTTTTTTTTGTTCTTTTTTACTCACAAGAAATCCAAACATGGCGATACATACTTGTGTTGGACAGAGACCTACAATAATATTAATATTATTATTAATAATGTATTCATATTATTAGTCCAGCATATCTAGCTATGAGCTTTCCTACAATACAAGCTTCAGATTAACTTGAATTACAAGTAAAGGAAAGCCGCACATTTCCCAGAAATATCAAAAGTATAATGTCAAATGGAACCAACAGAAGTAAGTAAACAAGCAATTTGTATTTACACTACATACAACTTACACAACTCATCTTTTGCATCCTGGTCAGTGAACGCCACTCCTTCTCCAGAGCATCCTGATTTGATAGTCAGCTTGCCTGGGTGTGTGTTTCTCTGTATGTGCATGTGTGTGTGATGAGGCTTGGAAGTCAAGAGGTCAGCAGATGAGCGTCAAGAGGAGAGAGAGCGACAATAGCGGCTGTCTAGCTCCCTCTGGTGGACAGTTGGAGAAGTGACTCAGAGATTATCCCCCGGCTGGTATTGAGGCTCAGTGGCAGTGAAGTAGTCCTCCAAAAAGGCCTGCAGGTACTCGAAGGTGGGTCTCTCCTCCGGGTCCTTCTTCCAGCACTGCACCATGAGCTCGTGCAGGGACGTGGGGCAGTCCTGCGGGCACGGCATGCGGTAGCCGCGCTCCACTTGCTCCAGCACCTCGCGGTTGTTCATGCCTGGAAGGGTAGACGAGACTAAGTGGTCGAAGGCTAACACTCGTGAAAAAGCAAGCATGCTGACTGTGTTCTGCCGATTCTCCCTGTCTGTTCCTTGACATTTGAGGCGCCGGAGCCCCTCTGCCAAGTCACAGTAAAGTGAATGTGAATTTTTCTTACGGTTTTATAATAACTCACATACTGTACGCTGCTTGTCATCTTTGTAGATTAATACATTGCAGCTGTAAGAGAACAAACAGTACCACAGCTTTCTTGGTATGTTAAGAGTTGCAAAGGGGCTGGAAATGTTCCGGTAAATTTACAGGAACTTTTCAGAACTTTCCATGGGAAGTTTAGCTAGGGAATTTTAGAAATATCTAGAACAGTACACTTTCCATGAGAAGTACTAATGTTCATTTTTGAATAATGCTGTAGTCGTTCATTGAACAAAACCATGACTGCTTAATACAATACGCATGATTCGGTGCATGTGGAGGGCGTGGCTTCAGCAACCCTACCCTGTTTGCAAGAGACCGATGGAGGCACATTGCAGGTGAGAGGTTTCACTGATTTTAATGAGAATTTGGTTGTTCTTATCACGATTATGATATATTTAATTTTTATGACATGTACTGTAATAGAATAGCTTACGAGGGTGCCAAATTTGAGGAAAAGCACATTATGTGAATGCAAAGTATGCACATTAGCGTTTATAGTGGCCTTTAAAGTCGTCAGAGACATGAGGAAAGCACACAGAGTCCCACAATTAATCATTCATGAAAAACTCACTCGCACGCAATGTGAAAGTGGTCGCTGGTGGTCTATTTTTAGCGAGCTGAACCACTTTCAGTCATCTTCTGGGTGTCTTGAAAGGCACTTGTAATTATCATAATTATTATTTTAAAGTGGCTAAAGAGAGCCATATTGTGTTGTAATACCGCTTTACTCCTTAGGGGACGATAGTGAGTCACTGCAAAAGTAATGAGGCTATTCTGGAGGGATGCGGGATCATTATGATGCCACTCCTCCTTTTTTGGTTAGTAGTTTTGTTGTAAATTGTGATGCATCGCTTTTAGGTAAAACATAAGAAAATGTGCATGGCAGCCACTCAGGAGCGTTTAAAGGCCTACACTGTCAGCTGGGAGCATGTCTTTGGATTATGCACGGCCGAACCTACATTATGCAACACGCCGCTCTTTTTTTAGCGCCTGACGCATGAATAAGAAAAAAATCCTAAAGACCCCACACTCACCTGGATAGGGCACCCGGCCCTTGGTCACCAGCTCCGTCAGCAGGATGCCGAAGGACCAGACGTCTGACTTGATGGTGAATTTTCCGTATAGCGCCGCCTCGGGTGCGGTCCACTTGATGGGAAACTTTGCACCTGACAAAAATGTACAATTTTCAAGGTGTTTATTTACAAAACCTCAAAAACAACAGCGTTACCTGGAAAGTGGTGATAATTGGAGAGAGGAACATTTGAGAAGTGATTGTACATAATGATTTGGAGTGCATGTGAAAGTGGAAAGAAAAGGTAGCTCTCTTTGACCCCATGTTAATTTACAAACAAGTATGTTATTATATCATATTATATTTGTATATATGTACATATACAGTATACCCTTAGCAGCAACAACTGCAATCAAGCGTTTGAGATAACTTGCAATGTGTCTCTTACAGCGCTGTGGAAGAATTTTGTCAGACTCATCTTTGCAGAATTGTTGTAATTCAGCCACATTGGAGGGTAAGCCAATTAATCTTCATAAAAATACATCTCATAAAAAAAATTATAGTTTTATATGCCAAAAAAATGTGAAATAACAATAAACGAGGAATGGATGAAAGTTCTTGACGCGGACTTGCCGTACATCCCGAGGAGATCAAATTCAATAGTGTTCCTCACCTGGCACTGGCAACTTTCTCTGGCCCCATGGTGGGTTATTTAGCAGTCACTCTCAAAAATGTATTGAAATTCGGCAAAGGGAAAGTGATGTTTGTTGTTTTTCAGAAAAAAAAAATCCTAACAAATCTGGAGATACTTGGTTCCTATGAAGAGCGTTAACCATAGCAACAGACCGGCATCTTTTTGTAGCACTGCCATGTTGCGACTGCGTGTGCGTACGTTTTCCAGACCGTGACAAATTACAAGCTCGTTTTCTCTACTTACCATGCAAATATAAGTCAGGGCAAGACGATAAAGGCAATATGTTTGGCTGGAACGCATTTCCTCTGACAAACACTTCCTTTTTCAGAAGACTGTTAGGCACAGATTCTTTCATTTTCTCCCCTAAATGAATATGTTTTCACACATTGACGGTGCAGTGAGTGTAATGTACCTTGTCTCGCTGTGTACTCGTTGTCCTCGATGAGCCTGGCCAGACCAAAGTCAGCAATCTTACACACCAGACTGTCTCCGACCAGGATGTTGGCAGAGCGGAGGTCTCTGTGGATGTAGTTCATCCTCTCAATGTACGCCATGCCAGCCGCAACCTGGGAAGTTGAGTCAGTGTTTTGGGTTTTTTTTTCATCTTATCACAGAATGGCTTTCGGGAGATTAAAGCAGAATGCATTCATACACTTTCACTCTCTCTCTCTCTCACACACACACACACACACACACACACACACACACACACACACACCCACCCACCCACGCACACACACAGTTTTGTATTGCCTTTCACAAAGAGCTCAACAATGCCACAAATTATGTTTTTGAAGTTGTCCATACTTTTGTACTCGGAATTCATTCATCTCATGGTTGTTTTGCCAAGCTAATAGCCTTTAAAAATCTTTATAGAATCCCCTTTTAAACAGACATCCTGCAAAAAACACGACATAACAATCGATGCAGCATTTATCTCCCTCTGCCTTTTAGAAGAGGGATATTGCAACAACACGCGCCTTCCGTCAGCAACACGTTAATCAGACAATATAAATGTATAAAATATTTCTCGAACAGTGACAGTGTCGGGTGTTAAACTTACAGTAACACTCTAATCCCGGCACTGCGGAATACTTTTATACATGGGCGCTGTCCCTCCTGTTATGCAACATTGACACTACCTCCTAAGATGGAACATTGCCAGGTCTACTTCATCTCCCCGCATTTTGTGTTGGCCCTGTTTACACAGGATAACGACGCAAAAAAGCCAAGGCCGTGTGAAAAGGGCTTTAAGATGACCTACCTGAGCCGCCATGTCCACCAGATTTGGAAGCTTGAGACCTCGTCCTTCCCCATCCTTGAGGAAGTCAAGCAAACTACCTGGAAAAGATCAAATACAAAAAAGTCATAAGGGCCTTTGCTTTGATTGGTTTGATTGTTAATGCAAAAAATAGTAGCACAGTAATCCCTCATTTATCGCGGTTAATTGGTTCTAGACCCGACCGCAATAGGTGAATTTCTAATAAGTTGAATTCCTTCTTTATAACAGGGAATATTTTCGTAGTTATGGCATAGAAAACCTGATTACGATCTTCTAAATACGTTATTATTTTATTGTGCCTGTTATGTGATAACTTAAACCTGCAGTAAAAGAGGGCTGTTCAGGTCTGGTGCTTCGGTGGTGGTCTCACCGAACAGTTACTGACACCAAGTGACCAATGCTACCAATACTAGCGACCAATACTACATTCACAAGTTGTGGTCTTAATGGCTTATACTGGTAGTTGTATTTTAGTGCACAAAGGCATTTTTATTTTTGAAAATGCTTAATTTGGGCAAAAAATATGTACAGTTTGCTTAAGTATGCATTTTTTTGACTAATAATGGTCTGTAGTCAACCACAAAACAGAAAACGTTTTTTAATTAATAATGTTTGAAAACCGTGAGAGTGTGGGAGCGATGTTGGAACTGCTATGTAGCAAGGGGCGACTGTAGTTATTTTTAGCCATTAGTCATTCGTGGGGGTGTCACGAGACGAGATGAAACACAAGATTGTGTCTACGAGAACGAGCTGAGACGAGATTTTAACATTACTTTTAAGAAAAGTACAAATTATAAAAAAATTATATAAAATATATGACAATATATTGCAGTCTACTAATTTAATTTCTACGACGTTACACTCTTCTGCACTCTGTGTGTATGCTGCCGGCCCCGCCTCCACCCACAGAAACAAAGAGACCGTATGACTGACAAAAGGGATCACTCCGTGCACTTCTATGAAACAACGGCATGAACAAAGGTGCTGAAAATCAATGCACAGAGTGAATCCTCTTCCTGTCTGTTTGGATGCGGGAGATGACGAAAACAGACATGCATGCATTGGGCAATATATTGAAGCGGGCAAAATGATCAAGTTTGTTTTAATTTATTGTGTGATTATTGTCCCAGGCCTAGTACCCACAAGACAGTTTTTTTCTGAACAAGAAATCTTATCACATTTTAATCTTGCAAGATCTTGTGACACCCCTAGTCATTAGTCATTTTTATTGCAAATGTTGATCTGAAATAGGAGAGGGCATTTGCGAAGGTAGGCTAGAGTCCCTTTCAATGAGTCGTATACACACAGGAAATAATGTGGTGATTTCAGTGTTAATGAAATCACGGACAAATCGCGGAATTGGCCAATAAAAATGTAATCTACTGTTAAACGCGGTATCTCGTGGAAATTGACATAATGTGAGGAGAAGGAACAATTGTGTAGGGAAGTATTTCCCCAGCAAAACACTCGATCATCACAAATAGCCCGCCCTCTCCTGAACTAAATATGCAGCAACGGCGACCTGAAACACGGGAATAACTCCTCTCTTACGAAGCGTGAATGGAAACTAGCTAAAAAAAATACAACTAAATTTGGGAAAAAATAAAATGGATTTCACAGGGCCCAAACTAATGTTTTTTAAAAAAAAGCAAGCGCACCAATCACAGCCTTTACAGATCTGCTATTTTCTTGAGGCCTCCTTTCTTTTTTGTCAGTTGTTTTATAACTTGTGAGCAGAGCAGAGCAGAGCTGAGCTGGATGAAAGCTGCCAGATATTAACTGTTGCTTCAGTTCTGACCCAAAACAACAAAAAGAAAAACAGTTTGAAGCTGACATGAGATCAGTCCTAGGATTCCTGCCACAAAAGTTACACTTGGCCCACTTATTTTATTTGCTGTGGTGACTGAGGATCTTGGGAAGCACGCTTGCTGTCATCTCTGCAGTCGACTGCCTGAGAAACAGCACAGCACAGCTCAGCAGTAGGGCCCTGGCGCCGTTATATGCCGGAGGACACCCGCTGCGCCATCACGCGCGCGTTCAGCCATGAATTATGCACACGGTGCGTGGGCGTGATACACAGGCGTGCGTATATAATATTGATGGTATCCCAACATACCTTTATTCATGTACTCGGTGACGATATAAATGGGCTCTTCGGACACTACGGCGTACAGCTGCACCAGCTTGTCGTGGCGCAGCTTCTTCATGATCTGAGCCTCCTCCAGGAAGGACTCGGGCGACATGGTGCCCGGCTTCAGGGTCTTCACCGCCACCTTGGTGGTGCCGTTCCACGTGCCTGCACAAAAAACAATCTTGGATTATCTATCCACCTCAAAGACACTTTATTAGGTACGCTTGAGGTCCCAGTTAAACAACATCTCACATTTCAGCAACCATTTTACTACATCTTCTCAAGGGACAATAAGGCTACAACTTAGAGTAGTCAGAGTAAAGCTTGTATAGCAGTATAGATTTACTGTCAACAGACAGCCATTATTGTTTAAATGTTTATTAAAATAGTTTAAATATCTGTTATCTGGCATAGCCTTAAGCCTCTTGGTCATGGAATTCTCCAGAGCTGCACGGGTTCCACTCTTTCATGATGACATCATTGTAGGAGCTGGTGGATGTCAGACACCTTCCTTCCTTCCGCTTGAGGATGCCCCACAGGTGTTTGTGTTCAGGCCTGGAGGAGACATACTTGGCCACTCCATCAACTTTGCCTTCAGCTTTCTCAGTAAGGCACTTGATCATCTTGGAGGTTTGTTTGGGATCCTTATCATGTTGGAAAACTGCCATTCAGCTCAGTTCCTGCTTTACAATGTCACAGTACATGTTGGACTTCATGCTTTCCCTCAGTGAATCCGGAGCTCCCCAGTGCCAGCGGCACTCGTGCAGCCCCAGACCATGTATGACCTTACCACCACCATGTGGGAATACAGGCAATTATCTTGGTCAAATTATCTAAGACAATAATGGTTGTGTGTTGTTTAATTTTCAGTGGCTTGTACATCTATACTTCTATACGAGCTGCACACAGACTACTCTAAAGTATGTCCAAAGTTCCCTTTCTGTATTTTTGTGCATTGAGAAGATATACTGGACTAAAAATGGTCGTTGAAATGTGAGGGGCGTGTACTTACTTTTGCGAGATACTATATTTTATTTGATTTTTTCCAAGATCACTTACCCATCCAGACTTCTCCGAACTGCCCGTTGCCGAGACGTTTGATGAGTTGCAGCGACTCCCGCGGGATCTCCCACACGTCTTTAGTTTTGACGGACAGGTCGGTGAGACGGGGCATGCCTTTGTGGCACGGCACGATGAGGCGGCAGCACAGCCCCGCCGCCCTCGCTGTCGAACAGACAATGGAAATGTAAAAAAAGAAAAGGGAGGACACGGCAGAGCTTTTATTCTTTCTAATTACCTGTATCTTTTGTTTTAATAGCTGTTTGTTTGTTTAAAAATGTGGTGAAGTCTGAGTCTGAATTTAAAAATGCATGAAACATAAAACATGTAAAAAAAGTAGGTATCTATGAAGGTCTATAATTTATTTGGATTGCTCGACCTTGATGGAGGTCTGCGGTCTACTAAGTGTTATTCTTGCTCAAGGGTGTTTGTCTTATGTGAGGCTCACCAGAGTAATGCTGCACCAGCTGCTGCAGCGTCTCAAACTGGGCTCTAGTGGTGATGTAGTAACCTCCGCTGTCCAGTTTTCGGATCTTGTAGTGCTTGACGTGATCTCCCTTGATGTCATCCCAATCCTGGATGGAAAGCGAGTAGGCTCCTGGAAGAGAGAGCCAAATATAAAGTCATTAATACCTTTACATGCTATTTGCAAGAAAAGTGGCTATTATTGCTTGCAAACAGCTCACCTTTGGTTGTTTCACTCTCCCGGATGAGGAAAGTGCCTCTGGCATTGCCGTTGGAAAGCAGTTGTCTCTCTGCATCCTTGCGGCCTAATTTACCAAAATACCAGCTGCGGGGCGGAAATAAAAAGTGTCACACTGTTTTTACATGTTTATTATTATCACTGCACATGTTGCAAAACTTAAAAGAAAAAGGCTGTCTTAAGACGAACCATGAAATATTTCTGACAGCCTGTGTGTCTTATGTACATATATAGATATACTGTATATAAAAAGAGAGTTGCACTCACTCCTCAGCTTGGATGGAGTCCACCGGAGCGACATAATTACTGGGAATGTAACCAGTTCCACCTGTGGTAAGAGAGCGGGCCTCCCACCAGTCTCCCTCTCTGAAGGGAGCAAGAACAGACAGGAAGTAGTGAGGGGGCAATACAAACTGTGCATGCATTCCTTAAAATGTACAATATTTGGGATGTGCCACTTAATTAGACTACCGTAAATCAGGCTGAAAACCTATCTTGTCTCATATAGGAATAGGAAAGGTGTTATGATAACCATAGAACCAGAAATACAATTCTGTGACATAGGAAAGGGTCTGGTCTTCTAAGTACATGAGCAATACAGTTAATAACAATATATAGCATGTATCGGACTGAATAACGGTTAACGACTAGCATGTAACTTCAGGGTGAGTAGTTATATTATACACTGGCTAACTCTCTCTTTACACTGAGCAAAATGTTACCGATAGTGTGGCCTGTTCAGGAACTATAGTACAGTACAGTACTGTAATACAAATTTTATGACGCCAACAGTTTGAGTCTGGCTCAAACTCATTTCACTGCATATTATTTTTTATGAAACATTGTTTCATTTCGAAACTGTAACAACTCGGATGGTGTTCGATTTTGGTGCAGTTTTCCTGACTGTTCCTGCAGGCTCGTCTGCTGTTAGCCCTTGGTAGTCGTGGCTAGCGCATGCCTGTTGTTTTCATCAACCTTTGGGGCAGTTATGAATGAGCTCTATGAAATCTGCCTAGCAACAAATGGCCATGCAGACTTATTTTATGTGCTAGATCAGGGGAATCCAAACTTTTTCCAGCCAGGGCCACATAGTGAAAAATTAACCATTTTGAATGAAACCACTTTGACATTTTGTAAAGCAACACATGTAAATATGCTAAGAAGTTACATATATTTCAAGAAAAAACTGCATCTCAGCTTTGTGATATAGGTGAAAAAGTGTATTAGTACCAACTTTACTCTTTTTTCCCCCAATTTTCAAAGCATTTCAAGTTTGTTCTTAAACGATCTCTGTCAATTTTCTTCTCGTAATATTATGACTTTATTCCCATAAAATTATAACTTAAAAAATTATAATTTTCCCCAACTTAATATTCCAGAAATGACAACTTTATTTTGTTTTGTTTGTTTCTCATTATATTATGTTCCCTACGAGTTGGGAATGAGGTCCTGCCCCAGGTGGAGGAGTTCAAGTATCTCAGGGTCTTGCTCACAAGTGAGGGAAGGTTGGAGCGTGAGGTCGACAGGCGGGTCGAGGAGTAATTTATACCAAAGGAATTGGTTAATTCGCGCTGAAATCGCTAAAAGCACTTTTTTGATAAGGTCCACGATGCGCGCCAACTCAATGCTATTTTCCAAACAGTTCCGTGGGCCGGATGAAATTGCAGCGCGGGCCAGATTTGGCTTCCGGGCCTGAGTTTGACACGTATGCAATAAGGGAAAGTAAAAACAGAGTCACAAGCTGAAAATTAATCCCGGGCCACAATTTGGACACTTCTGGCCTAGTTGGTTTATGCCCGATCAATGTTTTCCATATAAAAACATCACATGAGGAGCAATAACTTCCAGATTGAGCCGACTACTCAGGGCTCCACCCTTAAGTGCTGTCATGCACATGTTTTCAAACTTACGTGCTGTTGAGGATCTGGAACCTCTCCCCTTTCCTGAAGCTGAGGTCATCATCAGTCCGCGCTTCATAGTCGTAGAGAGCCACAAACAGTGTCACCCCTGCAAGTAGGAATAAGTCATATTATGCTTACTGATTCACAGGTGATATGTGCCCTGCGATTGGCTGGCGACCAGTCCAGGGTGTACCCCGCCTGTCGCCCGAAGTCAGCTGGGATAGGCTCCAGCATGCCCCCGCGACCCTAATGAGGATGAAGCGGTATAGAAAATGGATGGATGGATGGATTCACAGGTGAGTTTGCAGATTGCGTGCATTGAGTTACACCAGAAAAGACGGCATCTGAGGTCAATGTTTTCAGGCATTATTTTTGATGTGGCCAGTGGATGACCTCCAGAGGATCTGGAGGGCGTTGCTGCAGAGGAAGAGGGGTGGGAGGTCTGGGTTTGGGTTCAGTCTGCTCCCACCTCCATGTGTTTCATGATAAGTCTGGTCTTAGCGTGTTAGGGTTTTTGTTGAAGTTTCATTACTGGGTCAGTCCATATGCCAAACACATGCAGCGCTTGTTATGAAATGTCAATGCCTCCTACGCGTTCTCCTTTTCATCTCATTTGCTGCCTTATTTTGCTAGCTATGTTCTGCTTCTGATCTTTACAAATCATGTTTCCTTTTATCCCACACACTATGTACACAGTATGTATTATGTTGTTGTTTTTTTACAGCGTTAATCGGCTCTGCAGTAATTCCCTATGAGGATGAACAAAGCATTAATTTAAAATATTCAGCTCTTATGGAACTACTTTTCCCTCATCTGGTTGCAATCACCATCACTCATAACACAAGCAGTGTCTGCTATGGTGACTTTTTCTCACATATTTGTGATTTATTGCAAATGCAACATTCATTTGCATGCATAAACTTGTCTCATAATACTTATAGTGCCCTTTTTGGAGTAATTTCCTGAGTGTGTGCTTGTCCGACCTCCTGTTCCTGCCAGTTCTCTCTGTTCTTTCTCTGACGTGTGTGGCAGTGAAGACTGTTTACTTCCCTTTTTAAGCATGGGAGATCATACTGATTTTTTTTCCATAAACAAGAGTTCCTGGTGAAATGAATTGACGCGATTCCCGGCCGGCTCTCCAAGCTGGTATGAAATTTTGAATAAAATCTTCTCCTTCCTCTCATATCCATTTCTTGTAAAAATGATATTTAATATATATACAGTCATCCCTTGTTTATCACTGTTAAGTGGCTCCACACCCGTCCGCCAAAATTGAATTTCCGTGAAGTAGGATTTGATATTAATAAATTGAATATTTTCGTACTTAGAGCATAGAAAACCTGTTTATGACCTTCTAAAAACATTGTTTAACATTATTAGAGCCCTGTAAATATAAAATAACCCCCCATAACACCCTAATATAGCAGACATGATAAACAATAATAAGACATAAGTCACCGTTAGCATTGGGAAAGTTCCTTGTTGTTGTAGTATCTCAAACATAATGTGGGTCGACCGCATGGCATTAAAAAAAGAGCGCAATAAGCCTATCATCCATCCTCACTATGACGTTTGTCACTGGATTGATATATTCATTCCAGTCTGCCACACACCGACGTGCAATCAGACAGTACTTCTAGCTTTGTTTACATCATATTGCGCAGGCTACGGCACCTCTGGAGTGACACAAGAGACATCCGCCGCTTTAAACACAGCAAAACTGTATTTGGAGCTAGCTAGTTAGCCTCCGATTTATTTATCCTAAACGTAAGAATGGGTTTGAAACTGAGTGAGGAAGACGGACAAAATAAGTGGGCAAGAACGCACCACATCCACACGGAAATAATAGGCCATAGTTAACCACAAAACAATCATATATTCATCAATTTTTGAAAAACGCAATAGGGAAGGGAGCTATTCACCCACGATGTAGCGAAGGATGATTGTATCAAGTATTTGAAAATAGGGAGTTACTTTTCAGTTATCATGTGCTTACATGACATGATGCATGCCTTCTTATATGAGTTACGACAGAGTATTAGGGCCACATGGAAAAAAAAATATCTGAGATTTCGAGAATAAAGACGGAATTTTACAAGAATAAAGTCGTAAATGAAACGAAAAAAACCTTGTAACTTTATGCTACACGCATTGCCTGAAACAGTTATGAAAAGGGCGGACTTATGTGACCGTCGGACCGGTCTTGGCTATGTGGAGGGGGTGGGGTAAGGAAGGAGGAAGTGACAAGGGCTAGACGTGCTAATTTCAAATGCTAAATGCTCAACTGTTCTGTTATGTGTCACGCTATAAATAAAAGCTTGCCTGAAGCAAGAGGAAAGTTTCCTTCCTTCCTGAGGAGATACGCTCTATTTTCCCTCTGACACGATGACATGTAATGTTAGGACTTCTCGTGAATTTACAACTTTATTCTCTTAAATTTACAACTTCAATCTTGTCAATTTACGACTTTATTCTCGAAATATCAGAATTTTTTCCCAATGTGGCCTTAATACTGTTGTAATACGATATACAAAACCCGGGGAAATCAAAATTCAATTCGACATCCACGTGATGTGTAATCTATATCCATTTTTTTGTGAAATGTACTTTTGTCCAAATTTTTTGTCGAAATTCACTTATTTTGTTATTCTTGACATATTCACTAATTCTATATTTGATAACGCCCCGCAGCTCTGTGGAGTTCAGACGCAGCAGGGGCAGGCAAAAGGCGAGCAGTCTTAAAGACTTAATGCAAAGCTGCTGGGCATCACAGATATGCAGGGGGTGGGGGAGTTAATGGAGACAAAAACGCAGAGCCTACGTTTATCACCTTACCTAGATCTCATCCACACTGGCTTAAAAACTTTAAAGTCAATGTGATGGTTTCCTCGTTCTGCAACACTAGTCTCCAGCACGGAGCAACCTATCAGTGCTTCGTGGCATGAGGTCCAGATTAAAGAGGCAAATCTCATTTATCTTCACTGATCCAGAGCAGCCCCAGCGTCTGCTAATAAGCCTGGAAGTGTCAAATACGATTTGATTGTCTGAGATGTGCACTATGGCGTGGTGCAGGAGCACAAACACCCTTGCTGAGATGTTGTCTGTGTTCAAACCAAAGCCAAGTTTGCATGCTTCTCACATCTTCTTGCGGTTATCTCCTCTTCATATACATGATGCTGACTCCGCAGAAGTAGTTGCAGAAAAAAAAAGATGGGGTTGACATCAAAGCGAGAATGGATGATAATTTATGCACTAGTATATATATTTAAGATATTAAATGAGAGAGAGCCTGTGTGTCTCTTTCGTCTCTCTGGTCCTAAGATGTGCCTCGTGAAGCTCCAGCAATCATTTGGGTCACCCTGTTTTCCATTAACTCGCAGTTAGTGGACATCCATCTTCCGCCAGGCTTGATGAATGTACCGGGTCACGGCACGACTGGACCGATAATAGGGACAACAAAATGTCTCAGACGTGACGGGGCTCATTTGAGATCATCCGTATAAAAACAAGGCAAAAAGTAGGACACAAGTTCTTCCACGAGGAACCGAAAATGTTAGAGTTAAAATGTGGTGCTATAAGTAGGGCTTGCTGACAGACCGTATTTTATTTCACTTTAGTAAAGTCAACAGTTTTTGCTATACGGTCTTCTGCCAGAGAGGCTGCTTGGCCTTTAGGAAGTGGTGAGTGGGTATAAATAGTAACAAGAGGCTGCGATTTTGGTTTGCAGACTTGGGTTTGAATCCTGCAGCAGTTTTTTGGCGCATACAAAATATAAGCTTTGCATTTTAAAGCACTTGTCAAATACTTTCAGACACATTTTCTAGCCATTACAAAACACTAAAGTCAAAGGCGCAACTGCACAGTAGTATGAGGGATTTATTTAAAGGAGGCGTCTATTTCAGAGGAGGTCTGATGTCTGTTTAGTGATTAAAGGAGACGATAGTTACCACTGGGTTACAGTGGGAATGGAAATGAACTGCAAAAAAGGCAAAGGCAATCGTCAATTTGAAGGGAGAGGTGCTTACTTCCTGGGTTTCTCATTAATTGAGGCATGGTGTTCAAGTGGAGGCCTGACGCCTGTTTATTGGTCGACTGAGAAAATAGTTATTTGAAGGTTACAATGGGAATGGAAATGAACTGAGAAAAAACAAAATATCTATTTGAGGGGAGATGCACTTGTTTCCTGAGACTCTCGATTAATTGAAGCATGGTGTTTATTCAAGCGAAGGCCAAATTACATTTTACAATGACAATGGAAATTAACTGAGAAAAAATGAGTCTATATCAGGGGAGAGGCACTTATTTCCTAAATCTCTCAATTATTTGAGGCATGGCGTTTATTAAAGCGGAGGCCCGAGGTCTGTTTATTGATTGAGAATATGGTTATTTACAGGTTATAATGGGAATGAAAATGACCTGAGAAAAAAAGGAGGTGTCTATTTGAGGGAAAAAAGGCACTTATTTCCTCAATCTCTCAATTAATTGATGCATGATGTTTATTAAAGCGGAGGCCTGACGTCTGTTTATTGGTGGACAGAGAATATAGTTATTATGAATTACAATGAAAATGAAAATAACGTGTGAAAAAGAAGATGTCTACTTGAGGGGAGAGGCACTTATTTCCTTAGTCTCTCGATTAATTGAAGCATGGTGTCTATTCAAGCGGAGGCCTGATGTCGGTTTATTAGTTGACGGAGAATATAGCTACATGCTGCTTACAATGAGAATGGAAATGAACTGTGAAAAAATGAGGCTTTTATTTGAGGGCAGAGATACTTACTACACTGTAAAAATACTAAAACCAAAATATTTAGTATTATACTTACTATACTAATAGTTACTATGATAGGTTGTCTTTTGATGTACTACAGCAGGGGTCACCAACGTTTTTCCTTGTGAGAGCTACTTTTACAAAATGAAAATGGCCAAGAGCTACTCATTTTTGTAACATTTATTTTCAGAACTTATTTTAAACCCAAACAAAGTGAATATGCTTGTTCTACTAGAACATTAACAAAATGCTGGTGTCCACAACTCACATTTTGTATTTCAGAATGCATTTCTTTCTACTGTTCTTTCATTATTAACTGAAAACCTGAATGAAAAGCAGGCTTGCGGGCACCTCATGTGGTCGTGGGGGGCTACCTGGTGCCCGCGGGCACCACGTTGGTGACCCCTGTACTACAGTATATGACTTGTATATTTTAGTGTATGATGCACTGGCGTTCCACACCATTACAAACTACCTGTTGGAGTGTGTTTACTGTAATTAAATGATCCTCCAGGTATCCATGTTTACATATGTGGCTGAGTTTTGGTTTGAGTTTTATGATATATTCATATCATCATGTGGATTGTTTCTGCACAATATGCACTGAAATATACTTACATGGCTTCTAAGCTGCATCACTAACCTGCTACGTGTTATTACAACAACATTGTGGCTTTCAAGGCAGACTTTTGGTCTCTAAACACATTTTCACAAGCTTTTTTCATTGTAGCAATAAACTAATCACATATGCTTATGTTAAGATGGTAATAAAGATGGTAAATTAAAACAGCTTTCCATCCAAAGCAGGACGAGCCAAAGCCCCTCTGGCTGTCATTTTTGTGAAATCAGTAAAAATCTCACCTGTTCCTCCTCGGGACCGCAGTGTGCCCGACTGCGAGGACGAGTGCACCCCTCCGAAGACAGCGACCCCCTGTGTGGCGGTGCTGTGGAAGTTGTTGTAATTGGGGATGGTAGTGACCCCAAAGTTGGGGGGGTAGTGCTGTGGCGTGGGGTCGGAGCCATAGCGGTAGCCCGAGTTGTGCGAGAGGCCGGCGTCGCGTTCGTCGGTGAGTTTTGCTGCTTCTTTATCCTTACATTGGACGCAGCCCATTCTCTAGGTTCTGCTGGAACACAGAGGAGGAGGAGGAGGAGGAGACACAGATTGGAATTAAGAGCGGGTGGTGAAATAATAGCTCAGAAGCCATGTGGGGAAATTATGATTCAATGTTCCATTATTTCAGAGCTTCCTTCGAGGCTAGGAGCGAGGCTTCAGAACAATCTTTCAATTAGTCTGAAATTAAACACCATACTTTAAGCTGCACAACTAATTATACAGTAGAACATAATGTGGTGGGACTCAGCTGTCACCAGTGTGATCATAAATGCACCATCCAGCAATAACATCATGACTGCTTGCTCCGATGCCATCTAATAGCAGATTAAGATTCTACCTTTACAAAAACAATGCTCGGATTTTAATTCGTCTTAACATTATGTTCATTATTTTGGTTGAAGTTTGTGTACAACTGCACTGCTTTTACGTCGCTACATGAGGAGCAAAAATATTATAAAACAGGTGATGGATGGATTCATCCGCCTCATTTTTTTTCGTTTTCTGATTTTGTGCGTTTGTGCGGTGCTTAGGATCTTAACCTCTGTGATATTTTTCTCATAGATTTAGCACATATTTACACTGGGCCTGTTCTACTGTCCCATGCTTCAGTGGTCTGTGCACGCACACTTGCAGCTTCATCACTTTGACATAAAACCTTCACTTCAGAATACAGTGGAACCCGATTATGTCAACGCCCATCGGACTGGCATGTTCACATACAGTAAGTGGTTGGCACCATGACCGAAACCAAAGCTAGTCATCACTTGCATATTTCTTTATGACTTTGGCCAGACACATCGGAGAATGGTTGATCATATAGGATAATAAAGGAACCAGAGTAGTTTGTTGACAGTTTTCCCCCATTTGTGCATATTTTATTTTAATTCTTCTGTTTTCATACAGTATGAGATTTTATTCTCTTATCTAACAAAGCTGCTGCAGCAATTTCTTCGTATGTCTTGACTACAGTGACAATAAAGCTTTTTTATGCAAATGTTTTCTGTGGGTAACATCTAGGCTTCATCAGTTCAGGGAGGACAGTTCTAGTCCCTAGTCTCAGCCTAGAGCTGTCAGATCTAGTTGTGAGCATGAACTGATGAAGTCACGACTAGATAGGACAGCGCTAGTCTGAGACCGACTAGATACGACAGCGCTAGTCTCTTGTCTCAAACTACATCCAGCCATCCATTTTCTATACCGCTTCTCCTCACTAGGGTCGTGGGGGTATGCTGGAGCCTATCCCAGCTGACTTCGGGCGACAGGCGGGGTACACCCTGGACTGGTCGCCAGCCAATCGCAGGGCACATATAGACAAACAACCATTCACACTCACATTCATACCTATGGACAATTTAGAGTCGCCAAATTACATAACATGCATGGTTTTGGAATGTGGGAGGAAACCGGAGTGCCCGGAGAAAACCCACGCACACACGGGGAGAACATGCAAACTCCACACAGAAATGCCCAACGGAGATTCGAACCCAGGAACCCGATCTCCTGACTGTGACTGTGTGGCCAACATGCTAACCACGAGACACGTCGTACTCATCTTGCTTTATTTTTCGAGCAGCACGTCCGCACGCACTTCAAAATTTTACGCCTCGCCACAGCATTTACAAGTTTGGTATGCACTTTAAGTTTGTTTTTTTCCTCCACGAGCAGCCACAAGTTCTCCCCTTCAATGTCCACCAGCCGTCTTGCAAGAGGAGAATGGGCACAGCGCGCGACCTCGCTAAACCCGTTGCCCTGTAATGACAGTAATGAGCAAGGCAATCTGCTTTTTTTTGCCAATTAAATAGAGCCTCCTTAAAAGACCCAGTTAAACTAACGTACATCAGTCTCGTCCACCTTTTAGGGTGATGCAGATGGTGGTGCTGACAGCACAGTTGTCTTTCATCAACATTAGCAGTCCATTGAATTGAGCGACGGCTAATTGGTTACAGTTGCTGAGAATGGAGGGATGCCAACATGAACAACCAATGCTTAAAAGTCCCCAAAAAATGTTAATATGTCTCAGATGTCCCATAATAGCGTATTAGAAGTGTATTGTCCAAAATCTAGCCGCGATGCTGCAATTTAGACAGTTTAAAAGTGCTTTTAGTAAGCCGTACTGGGAACACACACCGTTTTGTTTGTCTGTAGCTTTAATGCTAATGAGCTATGTTTGTTCCACGGAGTGTGTGGCTCACAGGTGCACTTGATCTAATGTTTTACTTGTACAATGCAACTCTGCACTTGTCCGATGTAACAGATGCCATACATCACATACAACAACATACCATTAAGGAGTAGAACAGGGGAACACAAACATTAGCAACAATAGCATATATATAGAGCTACAGTGCTAACATTACACTCACGTTTTAACAGGTTGCTAGGTTGGCCTATTCGCTGAAGAAAAGCAGCTCCCACATCGGGAACTGACTGGGGGATAGTTGGCAGAGCTCCAGCTTTATTTTTAGATGTGTAGCAAAGCCTGCTTCTTTTCTTCAGAGGAGGCATTTCAAATTCTTGTTTTTGAACTCATTTGTGGCAAAAAATGCCCGCCACTAACGTTCCCACCAAGCCCCCCTGTCCCCCCTTCCTCAATGAGCTACAATCCCTGGCATGTCCTGGATGGTACTGGAGCCTGAGAGTTACAAGCTAAGCAACACAGTGTGTGACTGAATTCCTTCAGCCCCGTTTAGCATTTACAAGCAAAAACAGCCCTAACGCCTCCACGACTTGGCTCCATGAACAGCCCTGGGGACTGCAAGAGGGTAACAACACAACAAAGCTGGCCACATTTCACAATGCACTGGAAGACACCACACACGCAAGATCCTGAACTTCACGACTATGTGCCAGAAATAAAAGGAGAAAAACACGTTATAATGGTTTTGGTCACACATTTGATGACCTCACCTTGACTCTTAAATTACTGCAGATGTAATAAGAATGCACTGAACACTCCAAATGTGAATCAACTAGCAACGGCAGCATTACCAAAGCCGATAACATACTAAATCATAAAAACAGGCAGCATCAAGTAATCTTCCTCGACATTTGTATTTTCAATAAATACCACAATAAGCTACCTTAAAATACCTCTACATATTTTTCCAAATAAGAAACAAATTTCCAATATTTCATAAAATAATTTCAATTTCCAATAAGAAACACAAAAAGTATGCAGCTCCTCCAAGGAGACACTCTAAGAAGCACTAAATATTCATCAACACCACCGAAAGACGGCCTATCGTCATCAAAAAAATGTTAAGAAATATGAGCTTGGCGTCATTTTGAAGACATTGGGCTGGGAAGCAACAGCCCATGGGGTGTCCTAATTTTTTCGCTTTTGTGGCGCACCCTATGGGTTGTGTTCAAAATACTTTGGAAGAAATGCGGGCAAACGTGCCATATAGATATCCATAAAGTTGCATAATCATTAGATATCAATGACTTATGGGCAATTAATTAGGTCGTTAGGTCGTGCAAAGTCGTTTTCCTCGATGGCGGCCATGTTCTTCAGCAAATCTTATAGTAGTAGACAGTAGAAGTGTATGTTTTGACAAATTATCACTCTTTCATGTGCAGGGTTAAGGGATAGAAGAGTAAAGGCTTAATTATGTTACGGCGTAGTCATGACGCTCACCCTTCTGAAGGCGTCTTGATGCTGTTAGGGCTCTTTGACACACTGTTTGAGTGTGACTTTCAATTCTCTGCCAAAATCAGGAAAGTTCCTTGTGGTTGTAATATCTCGAATGT